>NC_135502.1:180503282-180816775 GCF_052857255.1 Amblyomma americanum | reverse complement strand
CATGCAGTTTAGTCCGTGGAATGTTTAGTGCGTTCGTGTCGTACTACTCTAATGCAGTGTCCAGCGGAGCTGATCTCTTCGCGCCGTGCGAGTGGAAGTTGATGAAGGAGAGTGTACTCAAACCAAGCGCGATAGACATACAGTGTAGCCCGTGGAATGTTTTGTGCGTTCGTGTCGCACTACTCTAATGCTGTAGCCAGCGGAGCTGATCTCTTCGCGCAATCCGAGTGGAAGAGTATGAAGAAGACCGTACTCAAACCAAGCGTGATAGGCATGCAGTTTAGCCCTGGTAATGTTTTGTGCGTTCTTGTTGTACAACTCAAATGCAGTAGCCAGCGGAGCTGATCTCTTCGCGCCGTGCGAGTGCAAGTTGATGAAGACGACCGTACTCAAACCAAGCGCGATAGACATACAGTTTAGCCTGTGGAAAGTTTTGTGCGTTCGTGTCGCACTACTCTAATGCAGTGACCAGCGAAGCTGATCTCTTCGCGCTATCAGAGTGGAAATTGATGAAGACCGCACTCAAACCAAGCGCGATAGACATGCAGTTTAGTCCTTGGAATGTCTTGTGCGCTCGTGTCGTACTACTATAATGCTGTGGCCAACGGACCTGATCTCTTCGCGCAGCCCGAGTTGAAGTTAATGAAGATGACCGTACTCAAACCAAGCGCGATAGACATGCAGTTTAGCCCTTGGAATGTTTTGTGGGTTCGTGTCGTACTACTTTAATGCAGTGTCCAGCGGAGCTGATCTCTTCGCGCTGTCCGAGTGGAAGTTGATGAAGACGACCGTACTCAAACCAAGCGCGATAGACATGCAGTATAGCCCGTGGAATGTTTTTTTGCGTTCGTTCCGTACTACTCTAATGCAGTGGCCAGCGGAGCTGATCTCTTCGCGCCGTCCGAATGGGTTGATGAAGACGACCGTACTCAAACCAAGCGCGATGGACTTGCAGTTTAGCCTGTGGAATGTCTTGTGCGTTCGTGTCGTACTACTTTAACTTAGTGTCCAGCGGAGCTGATCTCTTCGCGCCATTCGAGTGGAAGTTGATGAAGACAACCGTACTCAATCCAAGCGCGATAGACATGCAGTTTAGCCCTTGGAATGTTTTGTGCGTTCGTGTCGTACTACTCTAAAGGATTGACCACCGAAGGCGATCTTCTCGCGCCATCCGAGTGGAAGTTTGTGAAGATGACCGTACTCAAATCAAGCGCGATAGACATGCAGTTTATCCCGTGGAATGTTTTGTGCATTAGTGTTTACTACTCTAATCCAGTGGCCAGCGGAGCTGATATCTTTGGGCCCTCCGCGTGGAAGTTGATGAAGACGACCGTGCTCACACCTAACGCGATAGACATGCAGTTTAGCCAGTGCAATGTTTTGTGCGTTCCTGTCGTACTACTCTAATGCAGTGTCCAGCGGAGCTGATCTCTTCGAGCCATCTAGTGGAAGTTGATGAAGACGACCGTACTCAAACCAAGCGCGATTGACATACAGTGTAGCCCGTGCAATGTTTTGTGTGTTCGTGTCGTATTACTGTAATGCAATGGCCAGCGGAGCTGATCTCTTCGCACTATCCGCGTGGAAGTTGATGAAAAAGACCGTACTCAAACCAAGCACGATAGGCATGCAGTTTAGCCCTTGTGATGTTTTCTGCGTTAGTGCCGTACAACTCTAAAGCTGTAGCCAGCGGAGCTGATCTCTTCGCGCTTTGCGAGTGGAAGCTGATGAAGACGACTGTACTGAAACCAAGCGCGATAGACATGCACTTTAGCCCGTGGAATGTTTTGTGCGTTCGTGTCGTACTACTCTAATGCAGTGTCCAGCGGAGCTGGTCTCTTCGCACCGTCCGAGTGAATGTTGATGAAGACGACAGTACTCAAGCCAAGCGCGATAGACATGCAGTTTAGCCCTGGGAAGGTTTTGTGCGTTCGTGTCGTACTACTCTAGTGCAGTGGCCAATGGAGCTGATCTCATCGCGCAGTCGGAGTGGAAGTTGAAGAAGACGACCGTACTCGAACCAAGCGCGATAGACATACAGTGTAGCCCGTAGAATGTTTTGTGCGTTCGTGTCGTACTACTCTAATGCAGTAGACACCGGAGCTGATCTCTCCGCCCTATCCGAGTGGGTTAGTGAAGACGACCGTACTCAAACCAAGCGCGATAGACATGCAGTTTAGCCCTTGTAATGTTTTGTGGGTTCGTGTCGTACTACTCTAATGCAGTAGACACCGGAGCTGATCTCTTCGCCCTATCCGAGTGGGTTGATGAAGACGACCGTACTCAAACCAAGCGCGATAGACATGCAGTTTAGCCCTTGGAATGTTTTGTGCGTTCGTGTCGTACTACTCTTATTCAGTGTCCAGCGGAGCTGATCTCTTCATGCCGTTCAAGTGGAAGTTGATGAAGACGACCGTACTCAAACCAAGCGCGATAGACATGCAGTTTATCCCGTGGAATGTTTTGTGCTTTAGTGCTTTCCTACTCTAATCCAGTGGCCAGCTGAGCTGATATTTTTGGGCCCTCCGAGTGGAAGTTGATGAAGACGGCCGTGCTCACACCTAACGCGATAGACATGCAGTTTAGCCAGTGCAATGTTTTGTGCGTCCCTGTCGTACTACTCTAATGCAGTGTCCAGCGGAGCTGATCTCTTCGAGCCATCGAGTGGAAGTTGATGAAGACGACCGTACTCAAACCAAGCACGATTGACATACAGAGTAGCCCGTGGAATGTTTTGTGCGTTCGTGTCGTACTACTCTAATGTAGTAGCCAGCGAAGCTGATCTTTTCGCGCTATCCGAGTGGAAGTTGATGAAGATGACCGTACTCGAACCAAGCGCGATAGGCATGTAGTTTAGCCCTTGTAATGTTTTGTGCGTTCGTGTCGTACTACTATAATGCAGTTGCCAACGGAGTTGATCTCTTCGCGCAGTCCGAATTGAAGTTGATGAAGATGACCGTACTCAAACAAAGCGCGATAGACATGCAGTTTAGCCCTTGAAATGTTTTGCATTCGTGTCTTACTACTCTAATGCAGTGGCCAGCGGAGCTGATCTCTTCGCGCCGTCCGAGTGGGTTGATGAGGACGACCGTACTCAAACCAAGCGCGATAGCCATGCAGTTTAGCCCGTGGAATGTTTTGTGCGTTTCTGCCGTACTACTCTAATGCAGTGACTAGCGGGTCTGATCTCTTCGCACCGTCCGAGTGGGTTGATGAAGACAACCGTACTCAAACCAAGCGCGATACACATGCAGTTTAGCCCTTGGATTGTTTTGTGCGTTCATGTCGTACTACTCTAATAGAGTGTTTAGCGGAGCTGATCTCTTCGCGCCGCCCTAGTGGAAGTTGATGAAGACGACCGTACTCAAAGCAAGCGCGAAAGACATGCAGTATAGCCCGTGGAATGTTTTGTGCGTTCGTGTCGTACTATTCTAATGCAGTGTCGAGAGGAGCTGATCTGTTCGCGCCGTCCGAGTGGAAGTTGATGAAGACGACCGTACTCAAACCAAGCGCGATAGACATGCAGTTTAGCTTTTGGAATGTTTTGTGCGGTCGTGTCTTACTACTCTAATGCAGTGGCCAGCGGAGCTGATCTCTTCGCGCCGTCCGAGTGGAAGTTGATGAAGACGACGGTACTCAAACCAAGCGCGATGGGCTTGCACATTAGCCTGTGGAATGTTTTGATGCGGTCGTGTCGTACTACTCGAATGCAGTGACCAGCGAAGGTGATCTCTTCGCGCCGTCTGAGTGGAACTTGATGAAGATGACGTACTCAAACCAAGCGCGATAGACATGAAGTTTAGCCCGTGGAATGTTTTGTGTCCTCGTCTCGTACTACACTAATGCAGTGGCCAGCGGCGCTGATCTCTTCGCGCTATCCGAGTGAAAGTTGAAGAAGAAGACCATACTCAAACCAAGCGCGATAGACATGCAGTATAGCCCGTGGAATATTTTCTGCGTTCGTGTCGTACTATTCTAATGCAGTGTCATTCGCAGCTGTTCTGTTCGCGCCTTCCGAGTGGAAGTTGATGAAGACGACATTACACAAACCAAGCGCGATAGACGTGCAGTATAGTCCGTGGAATGTTTTGTGCGTTCGTGTCGTACTACTCTAATGCAGTGTCCAGCGGAGCTGATATCTACGCGCCGTCCGAGTGGAAGTTGATGAAGACGACCGTACTCAAACCAAGCGCGATAGACATGCAGTATAGCCCGTGGAATGTTTTGTGCGTTCGTGTCGTACTACTCGAACGCAGTGTCCAGCGGAGCTGATCTCTTCGTGCCGTCCAAGTGGAAGTTGATGAAGACGACCGTACTCAAACCAAGCGCGATGTACTTGCAGTTTAGCCTGTGGAATGTTTCGATGGGGTCGTATCGTACTACTCTAATGCAGTGTCCAGCGGAGCTGATCTGTTCGCGCCGTCCGAGTGGAAGGTGATGAAGACGACAGCACTCAAAGCAAGCGCGATAGACGTGCAGTATAGCCCGTGGAATGTTTTGTGCGTTCGTGTCGTACTACTGTAATGCATTGGCCAGCGGAGCTTATCTCTTCGCACTATCCGCGTGGAAGTTGATGAAAAAGACCGTACTCAAACCAAGCACGATAGGCATGCAGTTTAGCCCTTGTAATGTTTTCTGCGTTAGTGCCGTACAACTCTAAAGCTGTAGCCAGCGGAGCTGATCTCTTCGCGCTTTGCGAGTGGAAGCTGATGAAGACGACTGTACTCAAACCAAGCGCAATAGACATGCACTTTAGCCCGTGGAATGTTTTTTGCGTTCGTGTCGTACTACTCTAATGCAGTGTCCAGCGGAGCTGATCTCTTCGCGCCGTCCGAGTGGAAGTTGATGAAGACGACCGTTCTCAAACCAAGCTCGATAGACAGGCAGTTTAGGCCGTGGAATATTTTGTGCGTTCGTGTCGTACTACTGTTTTGCAGTGGCCAGCGGAGCTGATATCTTCGCGCCGTGCGAGTGGAAGTTCATGAAGACGACCGTACTCAAACCAAGCGCGATAGACATGCAGTTTAGCCCGTGGAATGTTTTGTGCGTTCGTGTCCTACTACTCTAATGCAGTGGCCAGCGGAGCTGATCTCTTCGCACTATCCGCGTGGAAGTTGATGAAGAAGACCGTACTCAAACCAAGCGCGATAGACATGCAGTATAGCCAGTGGAATGTTTTGTGCGTTCGTGTCGTACTACTCGAGCGCAGTGTCCAGCGGAACTGATCTCTTCGCGCCGTCCGAGTGAAGTTGATGAAGACGACCGTACTCAAACCAAGCGCGATAGACATGCAGTTTAGCTTTTGGAATGTTTTGTGCGGTCGTGTCTTACTACTCTAATGCAGTGGCCAACGGAGCTGATCTCTTCGCGCAGTCAGAGTTGAAGTTCATGAAGATGACCGTACACAAACCAAGCGCGATAGACATGCAGGTTAGCCCTTGGAATGTTTTTCGTTCGTGTCTTACTACTCAAACACAGTGTCCAGCGGAGCTGATCTCTTCGCACCGTCTGAGTGGATGTTGATGAAGACGACAGTACTCAAACCAAGCGCGATAGACATACAGTTTAGCTTTGGGAATGTTTTGTGCGGTCGTGTCTTACTACTCTAATGCAGTGGCTAGCGGAGCTGATCTCTTCGCGCCGTCCGAGTGGGTTGATGAAGACGACCGTACTCAAACCAAGCGCGATGAACTTGCAGTTTAGCCTGTGGAATGTTTTGTGCGTTCGTGTCGTACTACTCTAATTCTGTGCCCAGCGGAGCTGATCTCTTCGTGCCGTCTAATTGGAAGTTGATGAAGACGACTGTACTCAAACCAAGCGCGATAGACATGCAGTTTAGCCCGTAGAATGTATTGTGTGTTCGTGTCGCACTGCTCTACAGCAGTGCCCAGCGGAGCTGATCTCTTCGTGCCGTCCAATTGGAAGTTGATGAAGACGACTGTACTCAAACCAAGCGCGATAGACATGCAGTTTAGCCCGTAGAATGTATTGTGTGTTCGTCTCGTACTACTGTAATGCATGGCCGAGTGGAAGTTGATGAAGAAGACCATACTCAAACAAAGCACGATAGACATGCAGTTTAGCCCTGGGAAGGTTTTGTGCGTTCGTGTCGTACTACTCTAATGCAGTGGCCAATGAAGCTGATCTCATTGCGCAGTCCGAGTGGAAGCTGATGAAGACGACCGTACTCGAACCAAGCGCGATAGACATACAGTGTAGCCCGTAGAATGTTTTGTGCGTTCGTGTCGTACTACTCTAATGCAGTAGACACCGGAGCTGATCTCTTCGCCCTATACGAGTGGGTTGATGAAGACGACCGTACTCAAACCAAGCGCGATAGACATGCAGTTTAGCCCTTGTAATGTTTTGTGGGTTCGTGTCGTACTACTCTAATGCAGTAGACACCGGAGCTGATCTCTTCGCCCTATCCGAGTGGGTTGATGAAGACGACCGTACTCAAACCAAGCGCGATAGACATGCAGTTTAGCCCTTGGAATGTTTTGTGTGTTCGTGTCGTACTACTCTTATTCAGTGTCCAGTGGAGCTGATCTCTTCGTGCCGTTCAAGTGGAAGTTGATGAAGACGACCGTACTCAAACCAAGCGCGATAGACATGCAGTTTATCCCGTGTAATGTTTTGTGCATTAGTGCTTTACTACTCTAATCCAGTGGCCAGCGGAGTTGATATCTTTGGGCCCTCCGCGTGGAAGTTGATGAAGACGACCGTGCTCACACCTAACGCGATAGACATGCAGTTTAGCCAGTGCAATGTTTTGTGCGTTCCTGTCGTACTACTCTAATGCAGCGTCCAGCGGAGCTGATCTCTTCGAGCCATCTAGTGGAAGTTGATGAAGACGACCGTACTCAAACCAAGCGCGATAGACATACAGTGTAGCCCGTGGAATGTTTTGTGCGTTCGTGTCGTACTACTCTAATGCAGTAGCCAGCAAAGCTGATCTCTTCGCGCTATCCGAGTGGAAGTTGATGAAGAAGACCGTACTCGAACCAAGCACGATAGGCATGCAGTTTAGCCCTTGTAATGTTTTGTGCGTTCGTGTCGTACTACTATAATGCAGTGGCCAAAGGAGCTGATCTCTTCGCGCAGTCCGAATTGAAGTTGATGATGACCGTACTCAAACCAAGCGCGATTGACATACAGTGTAGCCCGTGCAATGTTTTGTGCGTTCGTGTCGTACTACTGTAATGCAGTGGCCAGCGGAGCTGATCTCTTCGCACTATCCGCGTGGAAGTTGATGAAAAAGACCGTACTCAAACCAAGCACGATAGGCATGCAGTTTAGCCCTTGTAATGTTTTCTGCGTTAGTGCCGTACAACTCTAAAGCTGTAGCCAGCGGAGCTGATCTCTTCGCGCTTTGCGAGTGGAAGCTGATGAAGACGACTGTACTGAAACCAAGCGCGATAGACATGCACTTTAGCCCGTGGAATGTTTTGTGCGTTCGTGTCGTACTACTCTAATGCAGTGTCCAGCGGAGCTGATCTCTTCGCGCCGTCCGAGTGGAAGTTGATGAAAACGACCGTTCTCAAACCAAGCTCGATAGACAGGCAGTTTAGCCCGTGGAATATTTTGTGCGTTCGTTCCGTACTACTCTTTTGCAGTGGCCAGAGGAACTGATATCTTCGCGCCGTGCGAGTGGAAGTTGATGAAGACGACCGTACTCAAACCAAGCGAGATAGACATGCAGTTTAGCCCGTGGAATGTTTTGTGCGTTCTTGTCCTACTACTCTAATGCAGTGGCCAACTGAGCTGATCTCTTCGCACTATCCGCGTGGAAGTTGATGAAGAAGACCGTACTCAAACCAAGCGCGATAGACATGCAGTATAGCCCGTGGAATGTTTTGTGCGTTCGAGTCGTACTACTCGAGCGCAGTGTCCAGCGGAACTGATCTCTTCGCGCCGTCCGAGTGGAAGTTGGTGAAGACGACCGTACTCAAACCAAGCGCGATACACATGCAGTTTAGCCCTTGGATTGTTTTGTGGGTTCATGTCGTACTACTCTAATACAGTGTCCATCGGAGCTGATCTCTTCGCGCCGCCCGAGTGGAAGTTGATGAAGACGACCGTACTCAAAGCAAGCGCGAAAGACGTGCAGTATATAGCCCGTGGAATGTTTTGTGCGTTCGTGTCGTACTATTCTAATGCAGTGTCCAGAGGAGCTGATCTGTTCGCGCCGTCCGAGTGGAAGTTGATGAAGACGACCGTACTCAAACCAAGCGCGATAGACATGCAGTTTAGCGTTTGGAATGTTTTGTGCGGTCGTGTCTTACTACTCTAATGCAGTGGCCAGCGGAGCTGATCTCTACGCGCCGTCCGAGTGGAAGTTGATGAAGACGACGGTACTCAAACCAAGCGCGATGGACTTGCACATTAGCCTGTGGAATGTTTTGATGCGGTCGTGTCGTACTACTCGAATGCAGTGACCAGCGAAGGTGATCTCTTCGCGCCGTCTGAGTGGAACTTGATGAAGATGACGTACTCAAACCAAGCGCGATAGACATGAAGTTTAGCCCGTGGAATGTTTTGTGTCTTCGTCTCGTACTACACTAATGCAGTGGCCAGCGGCGCTGATCTCTTCGCGCTATCCGAGTAGAAGTTGATGAAGAAGACCATACTCAAACCAAGCGCGATAGACATGCAGTATAGCCCGTGGAATGTTTTGTGCGTTAGTGCCGTACTACTCTTTTGCAGTGGCCAGCGGAGCTGATACCTTCGCGCCGTGCGAGTGGAAGTTGATAAAGACAACCGTACTCAAACCAAGCGCGATAGACATGCAGTTTAGCCCGTGGAATGTTTTGTGCGTTCGTGTCCTACTACTCTAATGCAGTGGCCAGCGGAGCTGATCTTTTCGCACTATCCGCGTGGAAGTTGATGAAGAAGACCATACTCAAACCAAGCGCGATAGACATGCAGTATAGCCCGTGGAATGTTTTGTGCGTTCGTGTCGTACTACACGAACGCAGTGTCCAGCGGAGCTGATCTCTTCGTGCCGTCCAAGTGGAAGTTGATGAAGACGACCGTACTCAAACCAAGCGCGATGGACATGCAGTTTAGCCTGTGGAATGTTTCGATGGGGTCGTGTCGTACTACTCTAATGCAGTGGCCAGCGGAGCTGATCTTTTCGCACTATCCGCGTGGAAGTTGATGAAGAAGACCATACTCAAACCAAGCGCGATAGACATGCAGTATAGCCCGTGGAATGTTTTGTGCGTTCGTGTCGTACTACACGAACGCAGTGTCCAGCGGAGCTGATCTCTTCGTGCCGTCCAAGTGGAAGTTGATGAAGACGACAGCACTCAAAGCAAGCGCGATAGACGTGCAGTATAGCCCGTGGAATGTTTTGTGCGTTCGTGTCGTACTACTGTAATGCATTGTCCAGCGGAGCTGATCTCTTCGCACTATCCGCGTGGAAGTTGATGAAAAAGACCGTACTCAAACCAAGCACGATAGGCATGCAGTTTAGCCCTTGTAATGTTTTCTGCGTTAGTGCCGTACTACTCTTTTGCAGTGGCCAGCGGAGCTGATACCTTCGCGCCGTGCGAGTGGAAGTTGATGAAGACAACCGTACTCAAACCAAGCGCGATAGACATGCAGTTTAGCCCGTGGAATGTTTTGTGCGTTCGTGTCCTACTACTCTAATGCAGTGGCCAGCGGAGCTGAACTTTTCGCACTATCCGCGTGGAAGTTGATGAAGAAGACCATACTCAAACCAAGCGCGATAGACATGCAGTATAGCCCGTGGAATGTTTTGTGCGTTCGTGTCGTACTACTCGAGCGCAGTGTCCAGCGGAACTGATCTCTGCGCGCCGTCCGAAGGAAGTTGATGAAGACGACCGTACTCAAACCAAGCGCGATAGACATGCAGTTTAGCTTTTGGAATGTTTTGTGCGGTCGTGTCTTACTACTCTAATGCAGTGGCCAACGGAGCTGATCTCTTCGCGCAGTCAGAGTTGATGTTGATGAAGATGACCGTACACAAACGAAGCGCGATAGACATGCAGGTTAGCCCTTGGAATGTTTTTCGTTCGTGTCTTACTACTCAAACACAGTGTCCAGCGGAACTGATCTCTTCGCACCGTCTGAGTGGATGTTGATGAAGACGACAGTACTCAAACCAAGCGCTATAGACATACAGTAGATTTGGGAATGTTTTGTGCGGTCGTGTCTTACTACTCTAATGCAGTGGCTAGCGGAGCTGATCTCTTCGCGCCGTCCGAGTGGGTTGATGAAGACGACCGTACTCAAACCAAGCGCGATGAACTTGCAGTTTAGCCTATGGAATGTTTTGTGCGTTCGTGTCGTACTACTCTAATTCTGTGCCCAGCGGAGCTGATCTCTTCGTGCCGTCCAATTGGAAGTTGATGAAGACGACTGTACTCAAACCAAGCGCGATAGACATGCAGTTTAGCCCGTAGAATGTATTGTGTGTTCGTCTCGTACTACTGTAATGCAGTGGCCAGCGGTGCTGATCTCTTCGCGCTATCCGAGTGGAAGTTGATGAAGAAGACCATACTCAAACAAAGCGCGATAGACATGCAGTTTAGCCCTGGGAAGGTTTTGTGCGTTCGTGTCGTACTACTCTAGTGCAGTGGCCAATGGAGCTGATCTCATCGCGCAGTCCGAGTGGAAGTTGATGAAGACGACCGTACTCGAACCATGCGCGATAGACATACAGTGTAGCCCGTAGAATGTTTTGTGCGTTCGCGTCGTACTACTCTAATGCAGTAGACACCGCAGCTGATCTCTTCGCCCTATCCGAGTGGGTTGATGAAGACGACCGTACTCAAACGAAGCGCGATAGACATGCAGTTTAGCCCTTGTAATGTTTTGTGGGTTCGTGTCGTACTACTCTAATGCAGTAGACACCGGACCTGATCTCTTCGCCCTATCCGAGTGGGTTGATGAAGACGACCGTACTCAAACCAAGCGCGATAGACATGCAGTTTAGCCCTTGGAATGTTTTGTGCGTTCGTGTCGTACTACTCTTATTCAGTGTCCAACGGAGCTGATCTCTTCATGCCGTTCAAGTGGAAGTTGATGAAGACGACCCTACTCAAACCAAGCGCGATAGACTTGCAGTTTATCCCGTGGAATGTTTTGTGCTTTAGTGCTTTCCTACTCTAATCCAGTGGCCAGCGGAGCTGATATCTTTGGGCCCTCCGAGTGGAAGTTGATGAAGACGGCCGTGCTCACACCTAACGCGATAGACATGCAGTTTAGCCAGTGCAATGTTTTGTGCGTTCCTGTCGTACTACCCTAATGAAGTGTCCAGCGGAGCTGATCTCTTCGAGCCATCGAGTGGAAGTTGATGAAGACGACCGTACTCAAACCAAGCACGATTGACATACAGTGTAGCCCGTGGAATGTTTTGTGCGTTCGTGTCGTACTACTCTAATGCAGTAGCCAGCGAAGCTGATCTCTTCGCGCTATCCGAGTGGAAGTTGATGAAGAAGACCGTACTCGAACCAAGCGCGATAGGCGTGTAGTTTAGCCCTTGTAATGTTTTGTGCGTTCGTGTCGTACAACTATAATGCAGTGGCCAACGGAGCTGATCTCTTCGCGCAGTCCGAATTGAAGTTGATGAAGATGACCGTACTCAAACCAAGTGCGATAGACATGCAGTTTAGCCCTTGAAATGTTTTGCATTCGTGTCTTACTACTCTAATGCAGTGGCCAGCGGAGCTGATCTCTTCGCGCCGTCCGAGTGGGTTGATGAGGACGACCGTACTCAAACCAAGCGCGATAGACATGCAGTTTAGCCCGTGGAATGTTTTGTGCGTTTCTGCCGTACTACTCTAATGCAGTGACTAGCGGATCTGATCTCTTCGCACCGTCCGAGTGGGTTGATGAAGACAACCGTACTCAAACCAAGCGCGATACACATGCAGTTTTGCCCTTGGATTGTTTTGTGGGTTCATGTCGTACTACTCTAACACAGTGTCCAGCGGAACTGATCTCATCCCGCCGCGAGAGTGGAAGTTGATGAAGACGACCGTACTCAAAGCAAGCGCGAAAGACGTACAGTATAGCCCGTGCAATGTTTTGTGCGTTCGTGTCGTACTACTCTAATGCAGTAGACACCGGAGCTGATCTCTTCGCCCTATCCGAGTGGGTTGATGAAGACGACCGTACTCAAACCAAGCGCGATAGACATGCAGTTTAGCCCTTGGAATGTTTTGTGTGTTCGTGTCGTACTACTCTTATTCAGTGTCCAGTGGAGCTGATCTCTTCGTGCCGTTCAAGTGGAAGTTGATGAAGACGACCGTACTCAAACCAAGCGCGATAGACATGCAGTTTATCCCGTGTAATGTTTTGTGCATTAGTGCTTTACTACTCTAATCCAGTGGCCAGCGGAGTTGATATCTTTGGGCCCTCCGCGTGGAAGTTGATGAAGACGACCGTGCTCACACCTAACGCGATAGACATACAGTTTAGCCAGTGCAATGTTTTGTGCGTTCCTGTCGTACTACTCTAATGCAGCGTCCAGCGGAGCTGATCTCTTCGAGCCATCTAGTGGAAGTTGATGAAGACGACCGTACTCAAACCAAGCGCGATAGACATACAGTGTAGCCCGTGGAATGTTTTGTGCGTTCGTGTCGTACTACTCTAATGCAGTAGCCAGCGAAGCTGATCTCTTCGCGCTATCCGAGTGGAAGTTGATGAAGAAGACCGTACTCGAACCAAGCACGATAGGCATGCAGTTTAGCCCTTGTAATGTTTTGTGCGTTCGTGTCGTACTACTATAATGCAGTGGCCAAAGGAGCTGATCTCTTCGCGCAGTCCGAATTGAAGTTGATGATGACCGTACTCAAACCAAGCGCGATTGACATACAGTGTAGCCCGTGCAATGTTTTGTGCGTTCGTGTCGTACTACTGTAATGCAGTGGCCAGCGGAGCTGATCTCTTCGCACTATCCGCGTGGAAGTTGATGAAAAAGACCGTACTCAAACCAAGCACGATAGGCATGCAGTTTAGCCCTTGTAATGTTTTCTGCGTTAGTGCCGTACAACTCTAAAGCTGTAGCCAGCGGAGCTGATCTCTTCGCGCTTTGCGAGTGGAAGCTGATGAAGACGACTGTACTGAAACCAAGCGCGATAGACATGCACTTTAGCCCGTGGAATGTTTTGTGCGTTCGTGTCGTACTACTCTAATGCAGTGTCCAGCGGAGCTGATCTCTTCGCGCCGTCCGAGTGGAAGTTGATGAAAACGACCGTTCTCAAACCAAGCTCGATAGACAGGCAGTTTAGCCCGTGGAATATTTTGTGCGTTCGTTCCGTACTACTCTTTTGCAGTGGCTAGAGGAACTGATATCTTCGCGCCGTGCGAGTGGAAGTTGATGAAGACGACCGTACTCAAACCAAGCGAGATAGACATGCAGTTTAGCCCGTGGAATGTTTTGTGCGTTCTTGTCCTACTACTCTAATGCAGTGGCCAACTGAGCTGATCTCTTCGCACTATCCGCGTGGAAGTTGATGAAGAAGACCGTACTCAAACCAAGCGCGATAGACATGCAGTATAGCCCGTGGAATGTTTTGTGCGTTCGAGTCGTACTACTCGAGCGCAGTGTCCAGCGGAACTGATCTCTTCGCGCCGTCCGAGTGGAAGTTGGTGAAGACGACCGTACTCAAACCAAGCGCGATACACATGCAGTTTAGCCCTTGGATTGTTTTGTGGGTTCATGTCGTACTACTCTAATACAGTGTCCATCGGAGCTGATCTCTTCGCGCCGCCCGAGTGGAAGTTGATGAAGACGACCGTACTCAAAGCAAGCGCGAAAGACGTGCAGTATATAGCCCGTGGAATGTTTTGTGCGTTCGTGTCGTACTATTCTAATGCAGTGTCCAGAGGAGCTGATCTGTTCGCGCCGTCCGAGTGGAAGTTGATGAAGACGACCGTACTCAAACCAAGCGCGATAGACATGCAGTTTAGCGTTTGGAATGTTTTGTGCGGTCGTGTCTTACTACTCTAATGCAGTGGCCAGCGGAGCTGATCTCTACGCGCCGTCCGAGTGGAAGTTGATGAAGACGACGGTACTCAAACCAAGCGCGATGGACTTGCACATTAGCCTGTGGAATGTTTTGATGCGGTCGTGTCGTACTACTCGAATGCAGTGACCAGCGAAGGTGATCTCTTCGCGCCGTCTGAGTGGAACTTGATGAAGATGACGTACTCAAACCAAGCGCGATAGACATGAAGTTTAGCCCGTGGAATGTTTTGTGTCTTCGTCTCGTACTACACTAATGCAGTGGCCAGCGGCGCTGATCTCTTCGCGCTATCCGAGTGGAAGTTGATGAAGAAGACCATACTCAAACCAAGCGCGATAGACATGCAGTATAGCCCGTGGAATGTTTTGTGCGTTCGTGTCGTACTACACGAACGCAGTGTCCAGCGGAGCTGATCTCTTCGTGCCGTCCAAGTGGAAGTTGATGAAGACGACCGTACTCAAACCAAGCGCGATGGACATGCAGTTTAGCCTGTGGAATGTTTCGATGGGGTCGTGTCGTACTACTCTAATGCAGTGTCCAGCGGAGCTGATCTGTTCGCGCCGTCCGCGTGGAAGTTGATGAAGACGACAGCACTCAAAGCAAGCGCGATAGACGTGCAGTATAGCCCGTGGAATGTTTTGTGCGTTCGTGTCGTACTACTGTAATGCATTGGCCAGCGGAGCTGATCTCTTCGCACTATCCGCGTGGAAGTTGATGAAAAAGACCGTACTCAAACCAAGCACGATAGGCATGCAGTTTAGCCCTTGTAATGTTTTCTGCGTTAGTGCCGTACTACTCTTTTGCAGTGGCCAGCGGAGCTGATACCTTCGCGCCGTGCGAGTGGAAGTTGATGAAGACAACCGTACTCAAACCAAGCGCGATAGACATGCAGTTTAGCCCGTGGAATGTTTTGTGCGTTCGTGTCCTACTACTCTAATGCAGTGGCCAGCGGAGCTGATCTTTTCGCACTATCCGCGTGGAAGTTGATGAAGAAGACCATACTCAAACCAAGCGCGATAGACATGCAGTATAGCCCGTGGAATGTTTTGTGCGTTCGTGTCGTACTACTCGAGCGCAGTGTCCAGCGGAACTGATCTCTGCGCGCCGTCCGAAGGAAGTTGATGAAGACGACCGTACTCAAACCAAGCGCTTTAGACATGCAGTTTAGCTTTTGGAATGTTTTGTGCGGTCGTGTCTTACTACTCTAATGCAGTGGCCAACGGAGCTGATCTCTTCGCGCAGTCAGAGTTGATGTTGATGAAGATGACCGTACACAAACGAAGCGCGATAGACATGCAGGTTAGCCCTTGGAATGTTTTTCGTTCGTGTCTTACTACTCAAACACAGTGTCCAGCGGAACTGATCTCTTCGCACCGTCTAAGTGGATGTTGATGAAGACTACAGTACTCAAACCAAGCGCTATAGACGTACAGTAGATTTGGGAATGTTTTGTGCGGTCGTGTCTTACTACTCTAATGCAGTGGCTAGCGGAGCTGATCTCTTCGCGCCGTCCGAGTGGGTTGATGAAGACGACCGTACTCAAACCAAGCGCGATGAACTTGCAGTTTAGCCTATGGAATGTTTTGTGCGTTCGTGTCGTACTACTCTAATTCTGTGCCCAGCGGAGCTGATCTCTTCGTGCCGTCCAATTGGAAGTTGATGAAGACGACTGTACTCAAACCAAGCGCGATAGACATGCAGTTTAGCCCGTAGAATGTATTGTGTGTTCGTCTCGTACTACTGTAATGCAGTGGCCAGCGGTGCTGATCTCTTCGCGCTATCCGAGTGGAAGTTGATGAAGAAGACCATACTCAAACAAAGCGCGATAGACATGCAGTTTAGCCCTGGGAAGGTTTTGTGCGTTCGTGTCGTACTACTCTAGTGCAGTGGCCAATGGAGCTGATCTCATCGCGCAGTCCGAGTGGAAGTTGATGAAGACGACCGTACTCGAACCATGCGCGATAGACATACAGTGTAGCCCGTAGAATGTTTTGTGCGTTCGCGTCGTACTACTCTAATGCAGTAGACACCGCAGCTGATCTCTTCGCCCTATCCGAGTAGGTTGATGAAGACGACCGTACTCAAACGAAGCGCGATAGACATGCAGTTTAGCCCTTGTAATGTTTTGTGGGTTCGTGTCGTACTACTCTAATGCAGTAGACACCGGACCTGATCTCTTCGCCCTATCCGAGTGGGTTGATGAAGACGACCGTACTCAAACCAAGCGCGATAGACATGCAGTTTAGCCCTTGGAATGTTTTGTGCGTTCGTGTCGTACTACTCTTATTCAGTGTCCAACGGAGCTGATCTCTTCATGCCGTTCAAGTGGAAGTTGATGAAGACGACCCTACTCAAACCAAGCGCGATAGACTTGCAGTTTATCCCGTGGAATGTTTTGTGCTTTAGTGCTTTCCTACTCTAATCCAGTGGCCAGCGGAGCTGATATCTTTGGGCCCTCCGAGTGGAAGTTGATGAAGACGGCCGTGCTCACACCTAACGCGATAGACATGCAGTTTAGCCAGTGCAATGTTTTGTGCGTTCCTGTCGTACTACCCTAATGAAGTGTCCAGCGGAGCTGATCTCTTCGAGCCATCGAGTGGAAGTTGATGAAGACGACCGTACTCAAACCAAGCACGATTGACATACAGTGTAGCCCGTGGAATGTTTTGTGCGTTCGTGTCGTACTACTCTAATGCAGTAGCCAGCGAAGCTGATCTCTTCGCGCTATCCGAGTGGAAGTTGATGAAGAAGACCGTACTCGAACCAAGCGCGATAGGCGTGTAGTTTAGCCCTTGTAATGTTTTGTGCGTTCGTGTCGTACAACTATAATGCAGTGGCCAACGGAGCTGATCTCTTCGCGCAGTCCGAATTGAAGTTGATGAAGATGACCGTACTCAAACCAAGTGCGATAGACATGCAGTTTAGCCCTTGAAATGTTTTGCATTCGTGTCTTACTACTCTAATGCAGTGGCCAGCGGAGCTGATCTCTTCGCGCCGTCCGAGTGGGTTGATGAGGACGACCGTACTCAAACCAAGCGCGATAGACATGCAGTTTAGCCCGTGGAATGTTTTGTGCGTTTCTGCCGTACTACTCTAATGCAGTGACTAGCGGATCTGATCTCTTCGCACCGTCCGAGTGGGTTGATGAAGACAACCGTACTCAAACCAAGCGCGATACACATGCAGTTTTGCCCTTGGATTGTTTGTGGGTTCATGTCGTACTACTCTAACACAGTGTCCAGCGGAACTGATCTCATCGCGCCGCGAGAATGGAAGTTGATGAAGACGACCGTACTCAAAGCAAGCGCGAAAGACGTGCAGTATAGCCCGTGCAATGTTTTGTGCGTTCGTGTCGTACTACTCTAATGCAGTGTCCAGAGGAGCTGATCTGTTCGCGCCGTCCGAGTGGAAGTTGATGAAGACGACCGTACTCAAAGCAAGCGCGATAGACATGCAGTTTAGCTTTTGGAATGTTTTGTGCGGTCGTGTCTTACTACTCTAATGCAGTGGCCAGCGGAGCTGATCTCTTCGCGCCGTCCGAGTGGAAGTTGATGAAGACGACGGTACTCAAACCAAGCGCGATGAACTTGCACATTAGCCTGTGGAATGTTTTGATGCGGTCGTGTCGTACTACTCGAATGCAGTGACCAGCTAAGGTGATCTCTTCGCGCCGTCTGAATGGAACTTGATGAAGATGACGTACTCAAACCAAGCGCAATAGACATGAAATTTAGCCCGTGGAATGTTTTGTGTCTTCGTCTCGTACTACACTTATGCAGTGGCCAGCGGCGCTGATCTCTTCCCGCTATCCGAGTGGAAGTTGATGAAGAAGACCATACTCAAACCAAGCGCGATAGACATGCAGTACAGCCCGTGGAATATTTTCTGCGTTCGTGTCGTACTATTCTAATGCAGTGTCATTCGGAGCTGATCTGTTCGCGCCGTCCGAGTGGAAGTTGATGAAGACGACCGTACACAAACCAAGCGCGATAGACGTGCAGTATAGTCCGTGGAATGTTTTGTGCGTTCGTGTCGTACTACTCTAATGCAGTGTCCAGCGGAGCTGATCTCTACGCACCGTCCGAGTGGAAGTTGATGAAGACGACCGTACTCAAACCAAGCGCGATAGACATGCAGTATAGCCCGTGGAATGTTTTGTGCGTTCGTGTCGTACTACTCGAACGCAGTGTCCAGTGGAGCTGATACCTTTGGGCCCTCCGAGTGGAAGTTGATGAAGACGACCATACTCAAACAAAGCGCGATAGACATGCAGTATAGCCCGTGGAATGTTTTCTGCGTTCGTGTCGTGCTGCTCTAATGCAGTGTCCAGCGGAGCTGATCTCTTCGTGCCGTCCAAGTGGAAGTTGATGAAGACGACCGTACTCAAACCAAGCGCGATAGACATGCAGTTCAGCCCGTGATATGTTTTGTGCGTTCGTGTCGTACTACTCAAATGCAGTGTCCAGCGGAGCTGATCTCTTCGCGCCGTCCGAGCGGAAGTTGATGAAGACGACCGTACTCAAACCAAGCGCGATAGACGTGCAGTATAGCCCGTGGAATGTTTTGTGCGTTCGTGTCATACTACTCTAATCCAGTGTCGCGCCGTCCGAGTGGAAGTTGATGAAGACGACCGTACTCAAACCATGCGCGATAGGCATGCAGTATAGCCCGTGGAATGTTTTGTGCGTTCGTGTCGTACTGCTCTAACGCAGTGTCCAGGGGAGCTGATCTCTTCGCGCCGTCTGAGTGGGTTGATGAAGACGACCGTACTCAAACCAAGCACGATGGAATTGAAGTTTAGCCTGTGGAATGTTTTGTGCGTTCGTGTCGTACTACTCTAATTCAGTGTCCAGCGGAGCTGATCTCTTCGTGCCGTCCAAATGGAAGTTGATGAAGACGACCGTACTCAAACGAAGCGCGGTAGACATGAAGTTTCGCCCGTGGAATGTTTTGTGTCTTCGTCTCGTACTACTCAAATGCAGTGGCCAGCGGTGCTGATCTCTTCGCGCTATCCGAGTGGTAGTTGATGAAGAAGGCCATACTCAAACCAAGCGCGATAAACATGTAGTTTAGCCCTGGGAATGTTTTGTGCGTTCGTGTCGTACTACTCTAATGCAGTGGCCAACGGAGCATATCTCATCGCGCAGTCCGAGTGGAAGTTCATGAAGACGACCGTACTCAAACCAAGCGCGAAAGACATCCAGTTTAGCCCTTGGAATGTTTTGCGTTTGTGTCGTACTACTCTAATGCAGTGGCCAGCGGACCTCATCTCTTCGCGCCGTTCGAGGAGGTTGATCAAGACGACCATACTGAACCCAAGCGCGATAGACATGCAGTTTATCCCGTGGAATGTTTTGTGCCTTAGTGCTGTACTACTCTTATCCAGTGGCCAGCGGACCTGATCTCTTTGCGCCGTCCGAGCGGAAGTTGATGAAGACGACAGTTCTCAAACCAAGCTCGATAGACATGCAATTTAGGCCTTGGAATGTTTTGTGCGTTCGTGTCGTACTACTGTTTTGCAGTGGCCAGCGGAGCTGATATCATCGCGCCGTCCGAGTGGAAGTTGGTGAAGTCGACCTTGCTCAAACCAAACGCGATAGACATGCAGTTTAGTCCGTGGAATGTTTAGTGCGTTCGTGTCGTACTACTCTAATGCAGTGTCCAGCGGAGCTGATCTCTTCGCACTATCCGCGTGGAAGTTGATGAAGAAGACCGTACTCAAACCAAGCGCGATAGACATGCAGTATAGCCAGTGGAATGTTTTGTGCGTTCGTGTCGTACTACTCGAGCGCAGTGTCCAGCGGAACTGATCTCTTCGCGCCGTCCGAGGGAAGTTGATGAAGACGACCGTACTCAAACCAAGCGCGATAGACATACAGTTTAGCCTGTGGAAAGTTTTGTGCGTTCGTGTCGCACTACTCTAATGCTGTAGCCAGCGGAGCTGATCTCTTCGCGCAATCCGAGTGGAAGAGTATGAAGAAGACCGTACTCGAACCAAGCGTGATAGGCATGCAGTTTAGCCCTGGTAATGTTTTGTGCGTTCTTGTTGTACAACTCAAATGCAGTAGCCAGCGGAGCTGATCTCTTCGCGCCGTGCGAGTGCAAGTTGATGAAGACGACCGTACTCAAACCAAGCGCGATAGACATACAGTTTAGCCTGTGGAAAGTTTTGTGCGTTCGTGTCGCACTACTCTAATGCAGTGACCAGCGAAGCTGATCTCTTCGCGCTATCAGAGTGGAAATTGATGAAGACCGCACTCAAACCAAGCGCGATAGACATGCAGTTTAGTCCTTGGAATGTCTTGTGCGTTCGTGTCGTACTACTATAATGCTGTGGCCAACTGACCTGATCTCTTCGCGCAGAACGAGTTGAAGTTAATGAAGATGACCGTACTCAAACCAAGCGCGATAGACATGCAGTTTAGTCCTTGGAATGTTTTGTGGGTTCGTGTCGTACTACTCTAATGCAGTGTCCAGCGGAGCTGATCTCTACGCACCGTCCGAGTGGAAGTTGATGAAGACGACCGTACTCAAACCAAGCGCGATAGACATGCAGTATAGCCCGTGGAATGTTTTGTGCGTTCGTTTTGTACTACTCGAACGCAGCGTCCAGTGGAGCTGATACCTTTGGGCCCTCCGAGTGGAAGTTGATGAAGACGACCCTACTCAAACAAAGCGCGATAGACATGCAGTATAGCCCGTGGAATGTTTTCTGCGTTCGTGTCGTGCTGCTCTAATGCAGTGTCCAGCGGAGCTGATCTCTTCGTGCCGTCCAAGTGGAAGTTGATGAAGACGACCGTACTCAAACCAAGCGCGATAGACATGCAGTTCAGCCCGTGATATGTTTTGTGCGTTCGTGTCGTACTACTCAAATGCAGTGTCCAGCGGAGCTGATCTCTTCGCGCCGTCCGAGCGGAAGTTGATGAAGACGACCGTACTCAAACCAAGCGCGATAGACGTGCAGTATAGCCCGTGGAATGTTTTGTGCGTTCGTGTCATACTACTCTAATCCAGTGTCGCGCCGTCCGAGTGGAAGTTGATGAAGACGACCGTACTCAAACCATGCGCGATAGACATGCAGTATAGCCCGTGGAATGTTTTGTGCGTTCGTGTCGTACTGCTCTAACGCAGTGTCCAGGGGAGCTGATCTCTTCGCGCCGTCTGAGTGGGTTGATGAAGACGACCGTACTCAAACCAAGCACGATGGAATTGAAGTTTAGCCTGTGGAATGTTTTGTGCGTTCGTGTCGTACTACTCTAATTCAGTGTCCAGCGGAGCTGATCTCTTCGTGCCGTCCAAATGGAAGTTGATGAAGACGACCGTACTCAAACGAAGCGCGGTAGACATGAAGTTTCGCCCGTGGGATGTTTTGTGTCTTCGTCTCGTACTACTCAAATGCAGTGGCCAGCGGTGCTGATCTCTTCGCGCTATCCGAGTGGTAGTTGATGAAGAAGGCCATACTCAAACCAAGCGCGATAAACATGTAGTTTAGCCCTGGGAATGTTTTGTGCGTTCGTGTCGTACTACTCTAATGCAGTGGCCAACGGAGCATATCTCATCGCGCAGTCCGAGTGGAAGTTCATGAAGACGACCGTACTCAAACCAAGCGCGAAAGACATCCAGTTTAGCCCTTGGAATGTTTTGCGTTTGTGTCGTACTACTCTAATGCAGTGGCCAGCGGACCTCATCTCTTCGCGCCGTTCGAGGA
This sequence comes from Amblyomma americanum, assembly GCF_052857255.1. NCBI lineage: Eukaryota > Metazoa > Arthropoda > Arachnida > Ixodida > Ixodidae > Amblyomma > Amblyomma americanum. The sequence goes on along the minus strand of NC_135502.1, from coordinate 180,795,067 downwards.
GGATGATCAAGACGACCATACTGAACCCAAGCGCGATAGACATGCAGTTTATCCCGTGGAATGTTTTGTGCCTTAGTGCAGTACTACTCTTATCCAGTGGCCAGCGGACCTGATCTCTTTGCGCCGTCCGAGTGGAAGTTGATGAAGACGACCGTTCTCAAACCAAACGCGATAGACATGCAGTTTAGTCCGTGGAATGTTTAGTGCGTTCGTGTCGTACTACTCTAATGCAGTGTCCAGCGGAGCTGATCTCTTCGCGCCGTGCGAGTGGAAGTTGATGAAGGAGAGTGTACTCAAACCAAGCGCGATAGACATACAGTGTAGCCCGTGGAATGTTTTGTGCGTTCGTGTCGCACTACTCTAATGCTGTAGCCAGCGGAGCTGATCTCTTCGCGCAATCCGAGTGGAAGAGTATGAAGAAGACCGTACTCAAACCAAGCGTGATAGGCATGCAGTTTAGCCCTGGTAATGTTTTGTGCGTTCTTGTTGTACAACTCAAATGCAGTAGCCAGCGGAGCTGATCTCTTCGCGCCGTGCGAGTGCAAGTTGATGAAGACGACCGTACTCAAACCAAGCGCGATAGACATACAGTTTAGCCTGTGGAAAATTTTGTGCGTTCGTGTCGCACTACTCTAATGCAGTGACCAGCGAAGCTGATCTCTTCGCGCTATCAGAGTGGAAATTAATGAAGACCGCACTCAAACCAAGCGCGATAGACATGCAGTTTAGTCCTTGGAATGTCTTGTGCGTTCGTGTCGTACTACTATAATGCTGTGGCCAACGGACCTGATCTCTTCGCGCAGCCCGAGTTGAAGTTAATGAAGATGACCGTACTCAAACCAAGCGCGATAGACATGCAGTTTAGCCCTTGGAATGTTTTGTGGGTTCGTGTCGTACTACTTTAATGCAGTGTCCAGCGGAGCTGATCTCTTCGCGCTGTCCGAGTGGAAGTTGATGAAGACGACCGTACTCAAACCAAGCGCGATAGACATGCAGTATAGCCCGTGGAATGTTTTTTTGCGTTCGTTCCGTACTACTCTAATGCAGTGGCCAGCGGAGCTGATCTCTTCGCGCCGTCCGAATGGGTTGATGAAGACGACCGTACTCAAACCAAGCGCGATGGACTTGCAGTTTAGCCTGTGGAATGTCTTGTGCGTTCGTGTGGTACTACTTTAACTTAGTGTCCAGCGGAGCTGATCTCTTCGCGCCATTCGAGTGGAAGTTGATGAAGACAACCGTACTCAATCCAAGCGCGATAGACATGCAGTTTAGCCCTTGGAATGTTTTGTGCGTTCGTGTCGTACTACTCTAAAGGATTGACCACCGAAGGCGATCTTCTCGCGCCATCCGAGTGGAAGTTTATGAAGATGACCGTACTCAAATCAAGCGCTATAGACTTGCAGTTTAGCCTGTGGAACGTATTGATGCGGTCGTGTCGTACTAATCTAGAGGAGTTACCACCGAGTGTGATCTCGCACCGTCCGAGTGGAAGCTTATGAAGACGACCGTGCTCAAACCAAGCACAATAGCCTTGCAGTTTAGCCCGTGGAGTGTATTGATGCGGTCGTGTCATAATACTCTAAAGGAGTGACAACCGAAGGTGATCTTCTCGCGCCGTCCGAGTGGAAGTTTATGAAGAAGACCGTACTCAAACCAAGCGCGATAGACTTGCAGTTTAGCTCGTGGAATGTATTGATGCGGTCGTGTCGTACTACTCTAAAGGAGTGACCACCGAAGGTGATCTTCTCGCCCCGTCCGAGTGGAAATTTATGAAGACGACCGTACTCAAACCAAGCGCGATAGGCTTGCAGTTTAGCCCGTTGAATGTTTTGATGCGGTCGTGTCGTAATACTCTAATGCAGTGACCAGCGATGGTGATCTGCTCGCGCCGTCCGAGTGGAAGTTTATAAGGACGACCGTACTCAGACTAAGCGCGATAGTTTTGCAGTTTAGACTGTGGAAAGTTTTGATGCGCTCGTGTCGTACTACTCTAATGCAGTGACCAGCGAAGGTGATCTGCTCGCGCCGTCCGAGTGGAAGTTTATGAAGACGACCGTACTAAAACCTAGCGCGATAGATTTGCAATTTAGCCCGCGGAATGTTTTGATGCGGTCGTGTCGTTCTACTCTAATGCAGTGGTCGCTGTTTTCAGTGACTACTATTTTCAGTGACTGCTATTTTCGTTTAACCTACTTCTATGGTATCAGGGAGTTTTTTGGAGTTGAAAGTCAGAACGGAGTGCTTTGTTGGAATTTCTTTGACATCTTTTCTGGTTTTTATGCGTTGTACTTCAGTGATATTCTTGTGTTTGAGGCTGTCCAGTATTTCTGCTTCAGTCAGGGTGAGAAAGTCTTGTTCTGAAACCACGCTTGTGACAGTGTTGAGGGATCTATGTGCACTATTCGAAACAGGTATTTCTCCAAAGACTACTACGTTTGAGAGCTTCGGATGCAGTGCTTTGTCTCTGACTTGGACGAGTAGATCGCGATTGGCCAGCTTCGTCACGTTTTAGCCAGGGCCCAATGATTCTCTGAGAGATTTAGCAACTGCAAATGGAGATATGATTCTTGCTTGCTTTTCAGGTACTTCCCTATATACGACGTCTTATCTGGGGAATATTTTTTTTTGTTGAAACTGCGCAGTGACATCGACCCGCTCTCGTTTGTGAGGGCGATAATTTGTAGAAGAAAAGGAATCCATGAAAAATATTGTTTTTTTTTCGATTTCGGTTTCACCGGCCCAGCACAGAGCCCAACACGTGGACGTTACAGGAAGTTTCAAGCTAGTAATGTCCACGAGAGCTGTACACTGCAACTATAATGAAATGTGGCATAACTCACGTTGGTTCGGCATACAAGGTTAACCGTAGTCGCCCATGAAAACAAAAGAAAAACCGAGAAACAAGGATGTACAGGATAATAGTGAGGAAGAAGAGAGTAAAGTAAAAGATGGATGGGAGTATAGGAAAAGGTGACTGGCGATTTCTCCCGATCGGGTCAAGCCGTAGGTGCCGTCTACAGGAAGCTGGGGACAAAGTTGTGTGTTGCCTCCGCCGAGGGGCCTTAAAAGTCCAAACGCTCGGCATCGGCTCAACCACCAGGATCCCGTTTTTCCCAGACACGGCGATGCCACGCACGGCTAGGCGAGGGTGCTCAGGTCCGTGGTGATGCACTGCTCCCCATCATCCTCCGGCGGGGATGTCCCTGCGAATGCTCAGGAACCCGTGGTGTCGCCACTCACCAACATCTGCATTAAGCAGATGCCCCCCCCCCCCCCCCCCCTGCGGTGATGTCACATATGTATGGTTCATGACAGAAAGGATGGAACGCAATTCTCACAAGGTGCTTTATGACTTAGAACAATCAATAAAACCATACGCAAGCATGTGAAAGAGGGAAACTGTAATAAACCATAGATTTAAAACAATTGAGCGTACAATGCTTTAGAATTGCCGAAAGCACATTGCAACAGCGCCAATTAGGTTTCTTCCTGGACACCAGACTTCCTTCAATTTTTTTGTCACATTCTGGATGCCATTTTCGCACTTCGTACAATTCCTATCACAGCTGGACTTGCGGTCTTTCGCTGTAGGTGCGGCCGAAAGCAAAAAGACCGCTGCAAAGCCGACAGAGCCTCTATCGAGCCCTGTTGTCTAAGCCCCGCATCAGGACACCCTGTCGAGAAGGGCACTAGCGTATCTTTTGTGATGGCACCCGTCGTGGTTGCTCATTGGGTAGGGCCCTTGGCTGCTGAGCCGGTGTACCCGTGTTCGAACCCGGCCGCGGCGGCCACGTTTCGATGGAGGTGAAACGAAGAAGCCTTTCGTGTGCTGTGCGATTTCAGTGCACGTGAAAAATCACCAGGTGATCGAAGATATTCCGGAGCCCTCCACTGCGGCACCTCTTTCTTCCCATCTTTTTTCATTACCTCATTTATTTCTTACGGCGCGGTTTAGGTGTCCGCCGAGATGTGAGACAGATACTGTGCCATTTCTTTTCCTTAAAACCACTAATTTCTGACCGCGTTCTACCTCACCCGCTCCACGTCAGCACACGCGCTTTTATGCCCACTGTTTCATCTTCTCTCGCGTAATTTACTTCTTTATCTAGTGACCTTCTCTTTTCTGCATCGGCTTTCTTTGTATTCTTAAGTAAGGACAAGTGACTATTTGTAAAACATCCGTCACCAGTTCCCTGCTACGTAGGCATAAATGCCATATAAAAACATAACTGCAGCCTCGCAGAACCACCGGCGCTGTCTACGTTTTCGAGCTGGGCCACGCGCTGTCTGTACGTCATATGAGCGAAATACACGCGTGTGCATTAAGGCCATATGATATACGTACCGTGCTTGTCTAATCTCGCGAATTGAGGAGTCAGCTAGTGAAAGTAAAGGACAAGCTTAAGAAAGAGGAATTTCCAGCTTTAATGCATGCAGTTAAAAACGCCGACTACCCCTCAGCATATATCGGTGAGTAAAGAGTCTGAGCCAAAATTTCTTTCATTGAATTCCAAAAACTTTTATTTCCATCGGAAATGGAGACCCCCTACTGCCTACCCCTGGCGCGCAGGACTAGGGGCAGGGGCCGGGGCCTCCGCGACGAGATTCTTCATTAACAAAGGGACGTCAGGACCCGGCACACAGATCATAATGCACTTGTCTACCATTCCATATCTGCCATACACAATATAAACTGGGCCGAAGCACGGGTGATTGCTAACGAAAGCAGCAAGAAACCGCTGCTCTAACTTGAATCATTTGCTATTAAAACGACCTAATTGCATCAACAAATACTTGCCCCCAATCTACGCAATCTTTTAAATTGGTTACAAATATTTATTTATTTACGATACCTTCCAGGCCTTTTTAGAAAAGGCATTGAAGAGGGGAGTGGGCTAAACAAATAAAAAAACAAAAATACCTATCTGAAGAGTTTACAAGGCTTATGAATAACAACAGTAACACGATCACAAATACAAAAGTAAATGCAATGAGCAACAGCACAATATATATAATCCTGCCAATATAGAGTATGGGCTCCGTGCGCTGCATTTTGGCGCGCGCGAGTGGCGCCACCTGGTTAACACCGGTGGAGAAAGGCGGACGCAGCCAACGCAGCTCTCTGGTTCAGTTTGCACTGAGCGAGGCGAGCGGTGAGGTGTTTCGTCCGAAGGCGAAAACTTTGAAAATTATGGGTGCTCTACCTACTGCTGTGTTTACTCAATGTCATAACAGCTATAAAAACACTGCAGTCAATGTCCCGAATATATTTAAACGCTTTTCTTGGACATCGTGCATGCTCGCTCATGCACAGAGAGTATGCTGGAAATGAGTGCACCGTGGAATTAAATTCATGAGAATGAACTGGGAAAGGGTTTACATTGACTGGGGTGTTTCGAACGTGACATCATTGGTAGGAGCTGCTTTGTCTTTATGTAGAGCGAAGGAATGCGTTTAGTCAGTCACAGGAAATGGTCTACGGTGAAGTTCTTGGAGCTAGCATCTGAAGTTTAAGTCTTCGTTTGTTATGCTCACCTGTGGTTCAGCGTGTCAATTTTGTTTCTAGTTTTCTTTTTCGTGCGTGTGTGTATGCAGTGGGAGCGACGTCGTACTTCTGAGAGTGCTTATATCGTTCTTCACATTGTTTCACCTAAGCTTTTGTGTATTTATTTGCATCATTTTATTTCCTTCAGTGGCTTAAAATTTTGTATCCTTATTTGTTCCGTTTATGAGATCTCAAATCCTGTTCTAGACGAAGAAAAAGAAAAATAGAGATTGGTTCAAATTTCTATATATATATATATATATATATATATACTATATATATATATATATATATATATATATATATATATATATATATATATAGTATATGTATATAGTATATATATATATATATATATATATATATATATATATATATATATATATATATATATATATATATATATATATATATATATATATATTTCTTGGATTTCACAACATCACTAAACCCTTAATTTCGGGAATTATTCTTTTGATTTTAATTAGGTTTATCGTCCCCATGCAACGAAGACTATAAGGGGTGCCATAGTAGGAGGTTCCAGATAATTGCAACCACTTGGAGTTCTTTAACGTGCACTGACATCGCGCAGTACGCGGGCCTCTAGAATTTTGCCTTCACCGAAATGCGACTGCCGCAACCAGTATCGAACAGGAGTCATTTGGGTCAGCAGCTGAGCACCAAAACCACTGAGCCATTGCGGCGGCCTTTCTATAGTTAAATATTTACCAAAGAGAAATACGACCAAAATAATTCATGTAATTGGTGTCTTCATGAAATTCCTGAAATGAAAGTACTGTGGAAGATACTTAGCAAGAAACCCATCGTCTTTTTGTATGCTTAGAGCTGCTTCTCTGAGAGGAATACACAAAGTAAAGAAGTGTCAATCCTGCAGGATGTAGAGCACTATCATCTTATATATATGTGTAGTAAGTTTGCGTTTTTTCGCATTTCTAGCCGACGATTCACATAGTCGATGTCACAAGTGGATGTAAATTACATGGCTGATTTCATTATTTGGGTCAGAGCCTTGTTTCTCAAACTGTAGGTACTTAATTATTCTCAATATCAGCTCAACTGCGCTGCCAGATATTGCAGTGCCGTCGGGACTGCAACACAATCATGGTTGCTCGGAATCGGTGATCAGCCCAGCCGTAAAGCAATTGAAACGAAATGCAGCAGTGGTGGCGTCAAGGCTTTCAATGTGTTCAAATCCGCAGAGAAGAAGGCGTTGACTTAGAATGGCATCGCGGGTCAGTGCGCGTCTGCTATACGGCGCAGGGCCACCACGGCCAGTCTCGAGGGGGGCGCGCGCGCTCTCCCTTCGAGAGACCTGCCGTGACTGAGCGTCCGGTTAACGCGGCGAGTGCCACGAGGCGGCGCTGGCGATGTGGTCGCTGCTGGCGCCACCATACCAGCGCACGGAGCCCATAGCCAAAGCGGTACGAAAGTTTGAGTCGTTGATAGAAACAGTGTTTCTGGGAAGGTGGTTCTATTCCGTTGATGTTCGAGGCACGAATGACTGCAGGAAAGCCTGTGTGTTCGATCTACCGAGGCAGACTTTATGATGATGATCTAATCGCCGTGACATACCATGACGTTGAAGAACGAATTTCTTAGTCAGGTTAGGATGATGATAGAGCTTACGAAACAGGACTAAGCGAGCTATTTTACGTCGTGATGTTAAAGATGGAAGTTGAAGGTCGCACTTCATGAATGTATTCGGAGTAAATAAAACGAACGGAGTTATTTTGGAGAAGTTCTGTGGCGATGATTAGTGTTTAGAGACTTTGATCCCATACAGATGATGCATATTCTGGTTTTCGGTGTTTTAGAGTCTTATGCGCAAAGGTGGAACCAGCGAAATGGACGCAGGACAAGAGGTAGTTGGCACACACACACGTGTTTTATACAGCAAAAACTTTAATGTGGGTGGAGCATGCGGTTAGCATTGTTATTTACATATTCGATGTGGATTGTCCACGTGAGGTTAGATGAAATAAATATGCCTAGGTACTTATATGAATTTACTTATTCTAGAGTTCTAGAGTAACGTTATTCAAATAGTATACGTGCGGCGCATTAGTAATTCTGGTTAAGCGCATAGATTTACATTTACTGAAGTTAAGTTGCATTAGCCGTAATTCACACAAGTTAGCAATCGCAGTGAGATCTGACTTGAGGGAGTTAATATCATCAGAGCTGTTAATTTCTTTCACGGAAAATAACACAGTCATCGGCAAAGAGATGACTGTTAGAATATATCTGAGAGGGCAAGTCATTAAATAAATTAAAATAAGTAAAAGCCCTAGTACAGATCCCAAAGGTGCAGAGTGCACATTAGAAAGTAAGTGCAGAGTTACGATCATTAACTGAGATGAATTGCGAACGATTAGTAAGAAAGCATTCAATCTATTTTAAAACGTTAGGCTCCATGTTAAGATTACTAAGCTTATGAAATAGTAATTTATGACAGCCTTTGTCAGAAGCCTTAGAAAAATCTAAAAATGTGCAATCTGCGTTTAAAGAACGGTCAGGAATTCGGTGCAGATTATGAGTGAAAGCTACGATCTGAGTTTCACACGAGTATCACTTGCGGAATCCATGTTTTGCCAGTGCAAAGGATGAATAAGATTCAAGAAACTCTGTCCACGCTTTAAAGATTATATGCTCAAGTAACTTGCCGCATGTACTTCTTAGGGAGATGGGGCAATAATTATTGGCAATATTTTTGCTGCCCCACTTGTGAAGAGGAACCACCTTCCTAATCTTCCATTGCGTAGAAAAGCTACTATGGCACTCAATGTGACTTGCAGCGCCCGGCCGCGTGGCCGGAGCGCTTAACGGAAGCATGGTGGGTAGGCAAGCGGCGCCTTTGAACACGAAAGGGAAAGGATTCTGCTGTTCCAGCAGTGACACTTCTCCCCTGTGCCTTCTGGTCTTTAAAGAAGCATAGCGTTACCGCATCGTCAACACTAACGCGGCGACAGTTGTGTGACAGTGCAAGGCGCATGCCGCAGTTGATCGCAGATTGTGTAGAGCAGGTGGCGCGGGGAATGCAGCTGACTGGTGGAACACCAGAATCCTTTCCGCTTTGTTTTCAAGCACGCCGCTTGTTTTGCATTGACACAGTCAGAACAGGAGAAGCATGATAATCAAGGATTTCAATAAGTTTGGCAACACCAGCGACATCGACAAAAATCGGGAACATCATCGGGTAAATATAATTCTGCAATTCAGGAAGGTGAGAACTAGGAGCAGATGAATTTTTGTTACCAAATGTATCGTTTAATAAAGATGCATTTTGGGCGTTGGAAACATGTTGGCAATACGAGTTCTGCAGTGTAATTAAGTTTTCAGAGGAGTGGTTAACTACGCGCTAGAAAATACGGACGTTAGTTTTTAGCATAGATGGCAAAGTATTAGAAAGAAAACAACGCTTCGCGCTTTTTAAGGCGGTTATGTGCTGGGAAAAAACTAGTTTTTATGTCATCCAACATGAGGTGGTAGGCGATACTTTAACTGCATGACAGAAGCGTTTTTTTTTTGGTTAGGAAGGAGTCTGATATGCGCGTTGTACCATGGGGCGTGAGAGTTTGAAGTGATGGTGCGGTTTGAACATATCTATGACTTAGACCTTTTACTTTGGCCGCAAAACTGCCCCAGTTTGTCTGAATTGTACGGTCATGAAAGTTTTTCAGAAAGGCGTTCAAGAATGAAGATAATTCGCTATTGAAAGCTTCGATGTTGGCTTCATTATAATCGAGAATCAGTTTTCTTTTTTGTTCGGCATAGGGCAAGCCAAGCTGAGATTAAAATTTAGTAACGAGTGAGAAAATTAACACCTGAATCGAGATTAGGTTGATTCGTAAGAACTAAATCCAGGGTATTTGCAACATGGGCGGTGACTCTTGTACGGCCTCTTACCAACTGCGTTAAAGAAAAAAAACAGGATAAACGTCTAGAAATTCTTTGGCTTGGGTTGAAAAGGGTGATAAGATAGCAAAGGTATCGTTCCAAATTATCTTCCATAAATTAAAGTCGCCAAGCAAAAACAAAAGGGGGGGTGGTGAAGAGCGATATAATGTAAAAACCGCGTTAATAGCGTCATGAAGGTTGTTAGTAAATGTAGAGGAACAAGAAGGGGAGCGATAACATACACCAAAGATTACTTTGGTTTTATGGGTGTTTAACTTTCCAAAACGACTCAGGCTATGAGAGACGCCGTAGTGGAGGGCTACGGAAATGTCGACCAACTGGGGTTCTTTAACGTGCACTGACATCGCACAGTACACGGGCCTCTAGAATTTCGCCCCCATCAAAATTCGACCGCCGCGGCCGGGATCGAACCGGCGTCTTACGGGCCAGCAGCCGAGCGCCATAACCACTCAGCCACCGCGGCGGCTCAAAGATTACTTTCACATGACCTAGGGTTACTGGTGACCAGACTATTTCTTGCTGAGAGTCGATTTGGATGCGGAATGAAGGAACGCTGCTTGAAATAGCAAGAAGGACGCCCTCTCCACGTTTATTCGATCAAAGCGGTAAATCGTGAAGGCACTCGCACTGTAAAAAAATTTCAAAATCCTGTATATCTGCAGGGAGTCATGTAAAGGCAGCCACGACAGCGTTAACCAACTAGCGTTAACCATCTAGCCCAGCACCAAGTTTTACTAAAATAATCTACGCGAGGTGCCTGGGTTCGCTCATGCGCTGTATATAAAAAAGCGGCACTACTTCGTTTTGCTTAATTGTGAGCAAGCCTCACGTGGTAGTGCAGAAACGTCTATTCGTCACCGTTCTTGAGCTCCATCTACTTACGTCGTGCGCTCACAATGTTTTGATCTTGGACAATGATTTCGGAACAGCTTACCACGAAGAGTCGGAGCGCCTGCAGAACATTTAGGAGTGCAGGGACTAAATAATGATGCATTTTGCAAAATGTAAATGTTATAAAAAGTAATAAATGCAAAATGTAATAAAGTGAATGTATATATAATGTAAAGTGAATGTGAATGTAAAGTAAACGTAATAGAGTAAAGGTTATAATTGCAAAATGTAATAAAGAGTAAGTATGCGCTTTTACTTTGCAATAAGGTTTGAGCAGGTATAAATTATCATATGATGTGTTAAAGGCTTATCTGGCTTGCAATAGGGTTGGAGCACATAGAAATATTTGATGATTTATTAACATCACAACTTGCAAGCTGCGACAAAGAAAATAGGGTACAGTTTTTTTTAACAATTTAACCCAACGGCTCCTGTGTAATGTGTGATAACAAAGGGCCTCCTAAGTACTTGCAGCAACTAAGAGGCACCTGACAGTGATGCCGAAAAGTCTTTGCAAATGGCAGGATAAACAGAACGGAGTAGTTTTAAGAGGGTAGTTTTTGCCCTGTAGGATTGTGTAATGCTCCAGTGTCCTAAAATCAAATCAACCGGCTTCAGGTCGGCCTTAGGTTTATACCATTAGTGTCATTTCGTAACCAAAACAGCGCGATCAAATTGTCACTGCTCTTTATTGCTGGTTTCTTGTAAAACACTGATTTTTTTCCGGAGCCCCGTCAAAAACACAACAGAACCATGTCAAATATACGTCAATATGTTTCATTTCATTTATTTTTTTCCTTAAAGGCCCGGAGGCATTACATAAAGGGGGAGCAAAATCAAGGTCAAAACAGAGAAAGAAGAAATTGATAAAAAATAACAATAACAAAACAAAACAGTATGTAACGATCTTGTGACGCGTACACAAGGCAAGGTAGAATGCACGGGACCGAAACAGGAAAAATGTATATATAATGTGTGTATATATATATATAGATTTAAGAGAAGTGGGCACTTCTACAAAGACACTTTTATTTATCAACGTTTCGACCGTGGTGCGGTCTTCTTCAGGACTGTAGTGGTCTCGCGTCAGATGGACGTTTTAAGTTTGTGAGCTCAAGAGGAGGGAGAAAGGAGTGTAACACGCAAATAGCAACAACGGTTCAAAAAATTGAAAAAAAAAAATAAAGATGGGGGTGCGGGGAGCAGACAGGGACAATATTGGGGGAGGAAGCAAAAAAATAGAAATAAAAGGAAAAAAAGGGGGAAAACTAGTATAGTAAGGAAGGGTGGGCTACAAAAGGAGATGGCGAAACGAGAGAAAGGGAGAGGAAGACGGTGCGGGGGACATGGGCAGCACGGCAACCACAGGCGTACGAAAGCAAAACGTGCAAACAAAACACACAAACAAAATGCACAAACACAAAGGGCGCCGCTGCAGATGCGTGGCCAAAGAGGAGCCGCTGCGCAAATGACACTGGCAGTGACGAACAGGCCAAACCAGGCGCCTTTTGGGGTCTCACTAATTTCCGGTGAGCCGAGGGCTAGAACGTTAAGGAAGTAGTGGGCTACGTTAACGAGCACTTGTCTAAGAACTTACTCACGGGGTCTGGGTTTCACTGAACGGTGCACCCCTCTCCGTGGGTGGGTCGTTGAACCGACCTCGCCGGGAATACTTGTTTGTAGGGGAGGAGGGCTGGGCTAGCTGTGTGCAAAGATTTCAAATTGTCGGATAATGTAAGGAAAGAACGTCAAAAGGTTATCAATACTGCACGAGGCAGGATAGTGTAAGTAAGGAGGGGTATGATTGCCTGGGATATACACTAGGAGTTATAAAAGGTATATCTGAGTTAGCCAATTAACGAGAAATGCAGTATTATTTTGTTTTGCGGTCGTGAATAAAAGAAAGGGTACCAGGCTTTTCGTTAAGACCTTCTTGAATAGTATTAAACTTGTGGATAAAATAGGATTCACGCTGTTCACGTTCTCGCCTGTTTTTGAAGCCCCCTTGAATAATTGTTACTTTTAGTTGCTCAAATGGGTGTCCTTCTGCGTTTACATGCTTGGATAGGGGAAGGTTTGGAAGAGACTTGGCGTGTGCCCGGTGATTGTTAAATCGAATGCGGAATGCAGTGTTTGTCTGTCCTATGTATTGCTGGTTACACAAAGTGCATTCAAGAAGGTAAATAATGTTTGATGAGTCGCAGTCAAAGTTACCGTTGATTGAATGCTGGAAAACTGACCTCGTACTAGTTGCGGAACACGTAGTCTGCATGTGCCTGCAAACTTTGCAGCGACCCTTACCACAGGGCTGGCATCCATATTTTGGGGTTTTGTGTTCCTTGGAGTGTACTAGGTGGTTCTGAATGTTTTTGGCGCGCCTGTAAATCACGCGGGGTGCGCATGTAAATATTTTCGATAGTCGTTGACTTTGCTGGAGAATGTTAAAGTGCTTATTAAGAATTCTGTTTATGTTCGGTGCGTTACTGTTAAATGTGAGGATAAGGTTTGTAGTGTAATCATTTCGGTTATCTATTTGGTGCCCCTGAAGTATTTGACTACGGTTAAGATTTGAAGCTCTGCTTATGGCGTCATCAATAAGGGAACGTGGATAGCGCTGTGTTAAGAGCACGTTGCGCATGTGTTCGGAGTTTTCATGAAGGTCTAGGTCGTTAGAGCAGATTCTTCGAAAACGATGGGCCTGCGAATAAGGGATGCTGGTTTTGCAGTGACGGGGATGGGCGCTTTGAAAATGTAGATATTTTTGTGAGTCGGTTGGTTTTCTATAAACGGTTGTACTAACTGACCCCTTGTCCACCAGAATGTCAACATCAAGAAAATTGATTTGACTGGCTGAGTAGGCGTGCGTAAACTTTATGTTTGGGTGCACGGAGTTGAAACTGTCAATGAAATGGATAAGTTGTTGTTCTGTGTTTGTCCATATTATAAAAATATCATCCAAATAGCGCTTGTAAAAGTACGGCTGAATTGGACAAGAAGAAAGAAATTTTGACTCTATATGATGCATGAAGATATTGGCATATTTTGGGGCCATTCTTGTCCCCATAGCAGTGCCACTTACTTGCAGATAATATTGGAGATCAAATTCGAAGCTATTATATTCTAACACAATTTTGGCTAGTGTTCCTAACACGTTTGGGCTTGGAGATTCATGAGGTTTCTGCTTTTCATAAGATTCTAAAAGGGCTGCAATGCCGTCGGCATGGGGAATGTTTGTGTATAAAGATGTTACATCCATGGTCACAAGAAAGGCTCCTTCTGGTAATGTTATATTGTCTATCTGGCAGAGAAAGTGGTTTGTATCTTTGATGTGGGATGGATGTGTGGCTGGAATGTGGCTAATTAGTGTGTCAATGTACTTTGATATTGGTTCTGTGAGAGTGCCGATTCCTGAAATTATTGGCCGTCCAGGAATACCGGCTTTATGTAATTTAGGGAGCATGTAGAAACGCCCAGGAGAAGGATGGGTAGCCGTGAGTGCCTTGCATAGTTTCGGGGAGATTTCATTGCGTTTTGTGAGGTCGAGGAGAATGTCCGATATAGCTTTTGAGTGCTCGTCGGTGGGGTCGCCATGCAGTTGTTTATAAAAATGGATGTCAGAAAGCTGTCGGATGCCTTCTGCTATATAGACATCCCTGTTCAAGATAACAATGCCTCCGCCCTTATCAGCTGGCTTTATGACGATGTCGGTACGGTTGCTGAGCGCCTCGACAGCAGTACGTTCTCTTTTAGGAAGATTGTCTGGTCCTAACCTGCGGTTCTTAAAATTTTCAACAATGTCATTTTGAACTGCCTTAATATAGATATCCATGTGTTTTTCCCGGCCGATGTTGGGAGTCCAAATTTGGTTTGCTGGGTGGAAGTCCGTGTTTTGGTGGGGGTTTTCTGGCTTATCAAAGAAGTATTCTCTCAGGCGAAGTTTTCTGGCGAAGTCGTCAAGATCTTTCAGGAGTTGGAATTCATTGAATTTGCCTGTGCGGGGGCAAAAAGTCAGCCCTCTAGATAGGACGGCTCGCTCATACTCTGTGAGCGGTGTTAGAGATAGCTTGGTGATGTTGTCTACACTGTGATGGCCCTGTTTTGAGAGTGTTTGCCCTTGGCTGACCTTTGACTGTGCGATATCGGGGTTGGGAGAATTTGATCCAACCGCACTTAGTACTTCTTTCATCCATTCGTCATGGGGAACTTTGTCCTGTGTAAATTTTCTAATTTTGATTATGCCAATTTCTGAAGTTTTTTTTTGTTTTGAAACGTTCTAGTTCCTCGGCCTCCAGCGCGGAAACAAGAAGATTATTCCGAGCCCGACGCTCCTCTGTTCCCAGTATCACCGAAGCTTTCTCAGAGTGCCGTATTGTGAGTTTGAGCAACTCTAGGGAAGCTGATTTAAATATGTCGTTCCATTGCTTTTTGTCTCCTTCTGATAGATTATTCATTGATGGTATCAGCTTCATTTGTAGACCTTTCGGGACGATATTAGCCCGAAGGTACGTTTTTAAGGTTTTAACATGAAGGTGATGTCTAAGCCGCTTATCAATTATTTTTCGTAATTTATGAAAAGCTGAAGATTTGAAACATTGCTGCCGGTGATATGAGAACAAGGGAGGCGGAGTACTCACGCGGCCTGTGTATCAGTGTATCTCCCTCCTCTTGAGCTCACAAACTTAAAACGTCCATCTGACGCGAGACCACTACACTCCTGAAGAAGACCGCACCGCGGTCGAAACATTGATAAATAAAAGTGTCTTTGTAGAAGTGCACACTTCTCTTAAATCTTTATTCTGCGGAGCCAACGCAACCTACGTTCGCAACATATATATATATATATATATATATATATATATATATATATATATATATATATATATACAACACGTTTTTCTTTTTTATTTGTTCCCCCTTTTTTCCCTTTCTATCTGTATCTTTTCTAGTATTCTTTGCCTCCGTTTGTTTCTTTTGTTCATGTGTCGTACATGTGTGCCAGTGCCAACTCCATAAGAAGAGGAAGAAGACCCCTGTAACCTCAGTCTTGAGAAAGGACAGGCTCTGTCCGAAACGTCGACTAAAAATAAATCTATGGCTAAATGAAGCGTTTTCAACTTTGAATTTTATATATATATATATATTGTCAAGGCGTTTATTTGAAGCACAGGTCGGTTGGTCTTGGTTGACCGGCGACACAACGGGCACACTCACAGGCGTCGTTCGAAAAACCCAGCTGCACTTCTCCTGCTTCTTCGTTGTCCCGCTTGAACTCGTCCGCTTCTTCGCTGCGCTGCGCCTGTCGGTCCCATTACAATTACTCTCCCTCCGAAAAAGGAGCCATCCTGGCGACTTACGGAGAGGAGAGGATGGGCGGGTCATAGTAAGGCTTGAGGCGCTCAACGTGCACAGTTTCGCGCCCCCGGCGACGGTGGTGCGAAGAGGGAACGAGCGGCTCAACGATATAAGTCACCGGAGAAGTTTGGTGGACAACCCGGTAAGGTCCGTGAAAGCGAGACAGTAGTTTCGTGGCGAGGCCGGCAGTGGAGGAAGGCACCCAGAGCCAAACGAGGGCGCCAGATGGGTATGACGCTGGAGGGCCCGGGGAATCCCGACGGTGCTTCTGATCCCATTGTTGCTGTGTGGTGAAAGAGCGGGCAAGTTGCCGGCATTCTTCGGCATACAGGTGAGCTTCGGAGAGTAAGGTGGTCTCGGAAGGGTCAGGGTGATAAGGAAGGATGGTGTCCATGGTGGATGTAGGCTCCCGGTCATATAAGAGGAAAAAAGGAGAAAACCTCGTTGTTGCCTCAGTAGCTGTGTTATACGCGTACGTGACGAACGGGAGCACTTGATCCCAGTTGGAGTGGGCGGTGTCAACGTACATGGCGAGCATGTCACTCAGTGTGCGGTTGAACCGCTCAGTCATGCCGTTGGTCTGGGGGTGATAGGCGCTGGTGTAGCGATGAACGATTTGGCATTGCTTGAGCAGGGCCTCGACGGCGTCCGAGAGAAAAACACGGCCGCGGTCACTTAGAAGTTCTTTCGGGGCGCCGTGACGAAGAACAAGACTGTGTAGAATGAAGTGAGCGACAGCGTTTGCGGTAGCAGATTTGAGAGCCGACGTTTCGACGTAACGGGTGAGATGGTCAACGGCAACGATGATCCACCGATTATTAGCCGAAGTGGTTGGAAGCGGGCCATAAAGATCAATGCCGACGCGGTCAAAGGGACGGCCAGGGCAAGGTAACGGCTGCAAAGGAGCGGCGGCGGAGTGGGGAGGTTTCTTGCGACGTTGGCAGGCGGTGAATGACCGAATGTGCTGACGTATGTAACGGTACATACCTCGCCAGTAGAATCGCTGACGAAGGCGAGCATATGTTTTCAGTACACCGGTGTGGCCGCATTGTGGAGCGGCGTGAAAAGAGGCACAGATTGTAGCACGGAGGTGTCGAGGGATGACCAACAGCCACTTCCGGCCGTCGGGGAGGTAATTACGGCGGTATAAGAGGCCATCACGAACGGCGAAGTGGTGGGCTTGGCGGCGAAGGGTCCGGGTCGAATGATGCGGCGAGGGAGTGTTCAGGAAGTTTAGCAGCGAGGTGATCCAAGGATCCTTCAGTTGTTCGGAGAGCATATCAGGGATGTTGAACGAAGAGAATTCGTAGGCACAGACGAGGGCAGAGGTTGACTCGCATGGGAGTGGTGAACGAGAAAGGGCGTCGGCGTCCGAGTGCTTGCGGCCGGAGCGATAAATGACGTGTATATCAAATTCCTGGAGACGTAAAGCCCAGCGGGCGAGTCGGCCAGAAGGATCTTTGAGGGAGGATAGCCAGCATAGGGCGTGGTGGTCTGTGACGACATAGAAGGGCCGGCCGTAAATGTAAGGGCGGAACTTGGCAATTGCCCAAATGATGGCGAGACATTCTTTTTCTGTGACAGAATAGTTTGATTCCGCCTTGGTGAGGGCGCGGCTGGCGTAAGCGACGACGTATTCCGGATACCCAGGCTTTCGCTGGGCAAGAACTGCGCCCAAGCCCACACCGCTCGCGTCAGTGTGAACTTCTGTCGGACAGGCGGGATCAAAATGGCGAAGGATGGGGGGAGAGACCAGCAGGCGGCGTAAAGTGCTGAACGCGGTATCGCAGGCTGGGGACCAAGACGAAAGGTTCGGGCTGCCGGCAAGAAGCTGCGTTAAAGGGGCGATGATACTCGCGAAATTTCGGATGAAGCAGCGAAAATATGAGCATAAGCCTATAAAACTGCGAAGTTCTTTTAAGGTGGTTGGTTTGGGGAAGTCAGCGACGGCGCGAAGTTTGGCAGGGTCAGGAAGAACGCCGTCTTTGGAGATGACATGGCCTAATATTGTGAGCTGCGTTGCACCGAAGTAACATTTTTTCAAGTTTAGTTGGAGGCCGGCGTCACAGAACCTGATGGAGCCATCTTTTTCCGTCACCAAGACAACAGGAGAGGCCCAAGGGCTGTGAGAAGGCTGTATTATGCCGCGCCGAAGCATGTCGTCAACATTGTCACGGATGACGCGGCGCTCGCTCGGCGAGACTCGGTACGGTCGCTGACGCAAGGGAGCGTGGGTACCAGTATCAATTGTGTGAGAGACGGCCAATGCGCGCCCCAAGGAGGGCTGGGAAAGGTCGAAAGAGTTGCGGAAGCGGCAGAGACGTTCCAAGATTTGGTCACGGTAAGCAGGCGGAAGGTCGGGAGCGATGTTACGACGAAAGACGTCGATGGAAATCGGATCGGGCGCTGTCGCACAACAGGCTAAGGCAGTAACTGGGGAGCAGGCACGCGTATCGGAGAACTCGGAAGCAAGAGCAGGGTCCAGTTCTTCAAAAGAGCCGAGGCATTCGCCGCGAAGTACAAACGACGGGCAAGAAAATGGGTTGGTGACATAGATGGCGCAGTGGCCATCGGAAATCGAGACAACGGCGAATGGAATGAGGAGGCGCTGATGGCGAGTGGCTGCTGCGGTAGGTGTGAAAAGAACAGGGCCGCTGAGGAAAGAGTCGGGGCGGAGCGGAACGAGGGCTGAAGAGGAGGGAGGTATGTCGGTGTCGGCAGCTACAAGAAGCTTAGCGGAGCGCACAGGTAGGTCACACAACGAAACATCACACAGGGGAGAAAGCTCAAGTTCCGCACGGGCACAATCAATCACTGCACGGTGGGTCGAGAGGAAATCGCAGCCGAGGATGACATCGTGAGAGCAGGCGGTCAGCACAACAAACTCGATGGTATAGGCGACGTCGTTGATAGAAACGCGGACCGTGCAGGCTGCGATGGGGTGGATGCGCTGAGAGGTGGCCGTACGTAGTGAAAAGTCAGACAGCGGCGTTGTCACCTTACGAAGTTTGCGGCGAAGAGCATCACTAATTACTGACACTGCAGCACCCGTGTCGACGAGCGCGAGAACGGGGACGCCTTCAACAGACACCTCAATCACGTTAGCAGGAGAACACGGAGGACTTAAATAGTTGGCAAAACACGCAGTTATTGCCTCCTGAACTGCGGCAGTCAGTTTTCCTCTGGGAGAGGGTCCGGGCGGCGGAGCATCGGAGAAATGGAACGTCGACGAGGGGAAGGCGAGCGGCGAGTAGGGTACTGAGAGCGATGTGTAGAGGAGGCAGAAGAGTCATTAGGCAAGGGCGGCCCGGAATCGTAGCGGAAATTGCGCATGAAATCGCCAGAACGAGGAGATCGCTGACGGCAAAAGCGTGCGACATGGCCCGGAAGACCGCAGGAATAGCATATCGGTCAATTGTCCTCGGTACGCCAGGGGTTCGTAGGGTTTCGGCGGGGTCGACGAACCCGGACCTGCGGCGGGGGTATAGACGGTGGTGGAGCATAAAAGGCCGGGCTGCTAGGGTAGGCGGCAGAGGTGGGCGAGCGCCGTGTACCGGTGACTGCTTCAGCAAAGGTGAGCGGCGCTGCCACAGGAGGAGGTGGGGGACTGGATGGCAGAACTGCAGCTACCTGCTCCTGAATAGCACGACGGATAGTGGGCGTGAGAGATGGCGCCAGGTCGTGCGGAGGGCAGACGGGGTCGGGAATGTGATGCAGCAGAGAAAGCTGGCGAGCGATCTCTTCGCGGATGAAGTCTTTAACCTGCTGCATGAACAGGGTCTGCTCAGCAGACGAGCCACCAAGGGCCAAGCCAGCAAGACCCCCCGCAGGCGTGCCGGACTGCCGCGTAGATGCGCGTTGCTTGCGAAGTTCGTCGAAGCTTTGGCACAGCTGGATGACGGTAGCGACGGAGGTGGGGTTCTTCGCCAGCAGCATCTGGAAAGCGTCATCGGCTATGCCTTTAAGTATGTGGTTGACTTTATCCCCTTCGGACATGGAGGGGTTGACACGCTTGCACAGGTCAACGATGTCCTCGATGTAGCTTGTGAACGTCTCGGAAGGGAGCTGAGATCGAGCACGAAGACGTTGCTCGGCGCGAAGCTTCCGGACGGCGGGGCGGCCTTAAACGTCGGCGAAGCTCGTTTTAAAGGACGACCAGGTGGGAAGATCGGCCTCATGGTTGCGAAACCATAGGTTGGCAACGTCCGTTAGATAGAAGAGGACGTTGCTAAGTTTCACGGAATCGTCCCACCGATTGTAAGTGCTGATGCGCTCATAGGAGGCCAGCCAATTGTCGACGTCTTGGTCATCGGTGCCACTAAATGGAGAAGGGTCACGCTGGCGCTGCACCCCGTGACAGAGTACGGTGGCAGGGATGGGCTGCGATGGTTCACTCGGACCTTCCGGCATGGTGGCGGAGACGAGGAGCGTCCCACTTGGAAGTTCCAGGATGAGGACCGGGACGGGAACCGAGGCACCTCCACCAAGTGTCAAGGCGTTTATTTGAAGCACAGGTCGGTTGGTCTTGGTTGACCGGCGACACGACGGGCACACTCACAGGCGTCGTTCGAAAAACCCAGCTGCACTTCGTCTGCTTCTTCGTTATCCCGCTTGAACTCGTCCGCTTCTTCGCTGCGCTGCGCCTGTCGGTCCCATTACAATATATATATATATATATATATATATATATATATATATATATATATATATATATATATATATATATATATATATGCCTAGCGACAACATGTCTAAGCGGACGTTACTGCTGTTGCAGGTTTTGCCATGGATTTTCGAGAACGCTACATCGGTCTGCAGTCCGGACGGGGCACCGCTTTTCTTTACGCCTTATGAAGAGTTTGGGATTGATGGCATCCGGCTCGTGGATCGTCTTTCGTCGACGACAGTGACGTCATCAGTGGACCGGCTACAAAAGGAGCCACGCAGCGAGGGAGGCTTCAGAGGGCACGGCACCTGGCCTAGCGACAACACGTCTAAGCGGACGTTACTGCTGTTGCAGGTTTTGCCACGGATTTTCGAGAACGCTACATCGGTCTGCAGTCCGGACGGGGCACCGCTTTTCTTTACGCCTTATCAAGAGTTTGGGATTGATGGCATCCGGCTCGTGGATCGTCTTTCGTCGACGACAGTGACGTCATCAGTGGACCGGCTACAAAAGGAGCCACGCAGCGAGGGAGGCTTCAGAGGGCACGGCACCTGGCCTAGCGACAACATGTCTAAGCGGACGTTACTGCTGTTGCAGGTTCGTTATTTGCCTAAAGGCACGCTCACATTAGCGGGAAAACGCGCAACGCAGGGCGTTTTCCGCGTGCCGCTTCCCGCCCAAGTCGGTTTTTCTCCCGCGGACAGCCTGCTGTGCCGTCCCGCTTAGCGATGGGTTCGGTACCTATTTTTCCCGTGCCGGTGACGAGAACAGCCAATGGGCGCCGACCGTGAACCGTGACGTCGGTCCCAGTTCAGTGACCCCGTCGGCGGAGGCGGAGGCTGCGCGCGTCCGGCCGGCCGGCCGGCCGGGCACTCGACGGCTGCTTTGCCAGGGCGACGGGAGGGGAGCTAGCAGACGATCAAGAGGACGACGCGAGAAAAGGGTGAGCTTTCAGTCTTCTCTAGTGTCACGTGACTATCCCCTTCTCTTTCTGCTCGTCCGGGTCCTCCCTCAGCGCCTCCTCTCTCCACATTCCAAGACAACGGCAGCGAGAAAACGCGCGCAGTGTGAGCGTCATTCTGAGGAGCTGCGAGGCAGCGTCGACGTTGACGCTGTGCCGGTGCGGGAAGCTTCCCGCTAGTGTGGGCGCGCCTTAATGCTACTACTTTTAGAAGCGATAACCGCTTTTTGTTAGCCCTGCCGTGCCCTCGCAGCTACCTGAATTTTTTGGTTGACTCTTGGTCTATGGTGTTGACACTGTTGGTTTCAGGAGATGTTGAAGAAAATCCTGGGTCCAAAACCGCAGAAATGTTGCAATTAATCATTGATAATCAGGCTTCATCAGATGCTAAAATGGATGCATTAAGAGCTGAAATGACCGAAATGAAAGAGAAATGCGAAAAAATGACCGCTACACTTACCGTGATTGCAGAATTGAACAAGCGAGTACAAAGCCTAGAATCCCTTGTTCGTCATCAGGCGGATAAGTTGGTAGAATATGAAAATAGAAGCCGATCCAATAACCTCTTGGTTTTTGGTATCGATGAGGACAAGGGTGAATCAGACAGCGTCCTGAAACAAGCTGTTATTGAGAATGTATTCAAAGGAACCTTGGGAGTACAAGTGAACTCGATCGACAAAATTCATCGTATTGGCAAGAAAAAAGACGGTAGTAATCGGCCGGTAATCATGCATTTTTATGATTCGCGGGAAAAACAGTCTGTGATGCAAAACTGTGGCAAGCTGAAAGGCAGCTCGATAAGCTTAAGTCAAGACTACGCTAAGGAAACTGCAGAAGTACGAAAAAAACTACGGCAAAGCAGAGAAAAGGAACGAGCAAACGGCAACAAGGTAAAACTGGTACATGACAAGCTTAAGATCAACAATCATATCTACGTCTGGGATCGTGAAAGAAATGAACGGTGTCTGTTCCGTACGGAGCAAGATAAGGTTCTTCGATTCAAAAAGAGGGGAAAAACTGCTAGCCAGGCATTGATTCAGTTGAAAACTTCAGAGAAGGCTTCTGACAGGGATAGCGATTTTTCTCGGTCATAGCTCAGAATTATACTTGTAAACGCCCGCAGTATCGCAAATAAAGTAAGTGATTTGGAGTATCTTCTAATTTCTCAAAACCCTGATGTATTGATGTTGACTGAGACATGGTTACATAGTGCAATTAGTGACAGTAGTATTTTTCCTCCTGACTACAAGGTGTTTAGATGCGACAGGGATTCTAGAGGTGGTGGCGTGGCTATTGTTGTGAAAAGCACTATAAACGCAGTCGCTCTTGATTGCAGTCTCCCTGAAACGGTTTGGTAGAAGATCAGCTGTGCAGACATGTGGTATATATTAGAGACTGTGTATAGACCACCAGCCACTCCGCCAGAATTTTTGGATAGCTTGAATGAATTCCTTAGCTCCCATGTAAATGAAAACACAAGACTAATAATGGCTGGTGACTTTAATTTGCCGCATATTGATTGGGAATGTCTATCAGCGGGTAATGTAGAAATAAGGAGCGCCAATAAAATGATGCAGATTATGTTTTCACATAACCTTAAGCAAATAGTTAAAGACTTCACAAGAGTTACACCAAAGTCCCAGTCATTGTTGGACTTGGTTTTCATATCCGGTAGAATACCTGACTATACTGTATCAGTTGAAAATGGTTTATCGGATCATTAGATGGTTTGCTTGAATGTACCGCTGCACACAAGAATCTGTAAGCAAGCATATGTCGTGATGCATGTTAAGGATTATGGCCGTGCAAATGACACGTCTATCCTAGACGTTTTGGAAGAACAGTTTAATGAATTTGAAATAGCATCCAACCGCGAAAATGTAGAAGAACTATGGAACCGTCTTAAAGGGATAATCAAATACTGCATAGATCATTTTGTACCCACACGTATAAAGAAATCCATGGATAACCAGGCACATCAGACACCTTAAGCGTAAGATAAAAAGACTAAGGAAGAAAAAAGCAGGGCAATAGAACTTTCAATAACCAAACAAATGTTAAAATCTGCTTTGCTGGAGTCGAACAAAACGTTCTTCAATAAAATGCTTACAAACTTCCTCAAATGCTCACCACAAAAGTTTTGGCGATACTTCACAGATAGAAAGAATGCAATAGAACAGATAGTGGATGGCGACGTAGTCGTGACCGAAAAAAAAGATATTGCAAACGTACTTAATCATTTCTTCCAATCAGTTTTTACCAAGGATAGATGTGATGCAGACGATGATCCTTTAGACTGCGCAATACAATACCCAATGGAAGACCTAGGCATTAAAAGGGAGGGCGTGTTCCAGCATTTGCTTACGTTGGACGCAAAAAAATCGTGTGGCCCAGATGAAATACCGTCGGCATTTCTTCAACGGTACGCTGAATGGATGTCGTATTATTTGCAGCTTTTATTTGAAAAATCTTAGCGAGATCATTCAGTACCTCAGGACTGGCGCGCTGCCACCGTCATTGCGATATTTAAAGGTGGCAATAGGCTATGTGCAAACAATTATAGACCAGTCTCGCTGACTTCTGTGTGCTGTAAAGTCCTAGAGCATGCAATAGCAAAACATATTCTGTATTTTTTAGACAAAAACGATTTATTATGCTCAGTTCAGCACGGTTTCCGATCTGGCCTTTCGACTGTGACACAGTTAATCGAAACTGTACATGACCTTTGTAAAGCTATAGATGAAAGCCAACAGATAGATATTGTGTGTATAGACTTTGCGAAGGCATTTGATAAAGTTGTACATCATAAATTACTTTCCAAATTGAGATGCCTAGGAATTAGTGAAACTATAGTATTGTGGATTCAGGCATATTTAATGAATCGTTACCAAAAGGTTCGAATCGGTAACAGTGAGTCGGGGAAGTGTGCAGTTGTGTCAGGAGGGCCGCAGGGGTCTGTTTAAGGCCCGCTATTGTTTTTATTGTAATTAATGATATTCCTTCCGTTGTTCCGCCCGTAAATATTAAACTGTTTGCCAATGACTGCTTAATTTACTCGCGTGTAGCCTGCGCTGAAGATCAGATTGAACTAAATAGATGCCTACAATCATTAAATTCGTGGTGCCAAAGTTGCGGCATGGTAATTAACTTCAAAAAATCCACATACACTCACGTAAGTAAAAAACAGAACCTTATCAGATTTGAATATAATATAGGAGAAAATTCCTTGGTCGAGGTACAGAGTTTCCGATACTTAGGGGTGACAGTGACGCAAAATCTAGACTGGAGTTTTCACATTGATAATATCTATTCACGAGCTTACCACAAGCTCTGCTTTCTTAGGAGAAAGCTACCAGATGCGACTAAAGAAATTAAATTGGTCGCCTATAAAACATTTATACGACCAGTTCTGGAATATGCGAATGCTGTGTGGAGCCCACACCAAAAATGCTTAATCAAGAAGGCGGAAAGAATTCAGCGCATTTCAGCACGTTTTATATGCTCCAAGTATCGCCGTACTGACTCGGTTACAGAGATGATGCAGCAGTGTGAACTGGAAACGCTGGAAATTAGAAGGATAAAACATCGACTCTAACTTTTTTTCCAGATAATGCAAGGAGCATTAAAAATAAATAAAGAACATTATGTGAAAGCGCCTCTAAAACGTGGTTCCCGAAAAAACCACAGCAGGGTACTACAACCTATTAACGCACGTACGGATGTATACCGGTATTCCTTTTTTCCTGATGTTATCGAATTATGGAACAAACTGCCAAGTGATGTTGTGGAGAGTGCGAACGTGCAACAATTTGAGCTAGGTGTCGATATGTTTTTGAGAAATGGAGTACAAAGTTTGAATTCTGATTCGTGATTGCTTATTGAAGTGCTTATGAAATGTATTTGTTTTTGTCCCCTCCCTGGAACGACCCTCATGAAGGGTTAACAGTATGACCAAATAAATAAAAAATATAGGGCATACGAAATGAGGGGCTCGTTTAACAAACATATTAAGGAAGCCAACAGTCAACGAAACTAAGGGACATAGGGGAATGTTTCTAATCTGTTTTTTTATAATTTGTAGTGGCAATTAATCGGTGTTTAAAGAAAATTACTTATTAAGCAGCAGAAAAAAAACAACCATGCCGCCGGTGGGATCCGAACCCACGACCTCCGAATATCGCGTCCGGTGCTTTTACCAACTGAGCTACGGCGACGGCTGTCCAATCTGCTGCTCTCGTGGGTATTTATGTCTTACTTGTAAGTGAACCTTGAGAGTGTTCACCAGCGCCACACTCGTCCATAGCGGTGGACGTAGCACGTCCTGTAATACCGCAAATGTGACGTAGAACGTCATCCAACGGCGAGGGCGGAAACTGTGCGAGAGCCCTCTTATGCTACCTATGGCATCAAGACTGCCAGAACCGAGACCCTCGTTAAGCTATTAGCAGACAAGGCATATGAAATGAGGGGCTCGTTTGACGAACATATTAAGGAAGCCAACAGTCAACGAAACTAAGGCACATAGGGGAATGTTCCTAATCTGTTATTTTATAATTTTTAGTGGCAATTAATAGGTGTTTAAAGAAAGTTACTTATAAAGCAGCAAAAAAAACAACCATGCCGCTGGTGGGATCCGAACCCACGAACTCCGAATATCGCGTCGGGTGCTCTTACCAACTGAGCTACGGCGACGGCTGTCCAATCTGCTGCTCTCGTGGGTATTTGTCTTACTTGTAAGTGAACCTTGAGGGTGTTCACCAGCGCCACCCTCGTCCATAGCGGTGGACGTAGCACGTCCTGTAATACCGCGAATGTGACGTAGAACGTCATCTAACGGCGAGGGCGGAAACTGTGCGAGAGCTTTCTTAAGCTACCTATGGCATTAAGACTGCCAGAACCGAGACCCTCGTTAAGCTATTAGCAGACAAGGCATATGAAATGAGGGGCTCGTTTGACAAACATATTAAGGAAGCCAACAGTCAACGAAACTAAGGCACATAGGGGAATGTTCCTAATCTGTTATTTTATAATTTTTAGTGGCAATTAATAGGTGTTTAAAGAAAATTACTTATAAAGCAGCAGAAAAAACAACCATGCCGCCGGAGGGATCCGAACCCACGACCTCTGAATATCGCGTCCGGTGCTCTTACCAACTGAGCTACGGCGACGGCTGTCCAATCTGCTGCTCTCGTGGGTATTTGTCTTACATGTAAGTGAACCTTGAGAGTGTTCACCAGCGCCACCCTCGTCCATAGCGGTGGACGTAGCACGTCCTGTAATACCGCGAATGTGACGTAGAACGACATCTAACGGCGAGGGCGGAAACTGTGCGAGAGCCCTCTTATGCTACCTATGGCATCAATACTGCCAGCACCGAGACCCTCGTTAAGCTATTAGCAGACAAGGCATATGAAATGAGGGGCTCGTTTGACGAACATATTAAGGAAGCCAACAGTCAACGAAACTAAGGCACATAGGGGAATGTACCTCAGGAATGTACCACCGGCGGCATGGTTGTTTTCTCTGCTGCTTTATAAGTAATTTTCTTTAAACACCGATTAATGGCCAGTACAAATTATAAAAAAAAAACAGATTAGAAACATTCCCCTAAGTGTTTTCGTTTCGGTGACTGTTGGTTTCCTTAAAATGTTTGTCAAACGAGCCCCTCATTTCATATGCCTTGTCTGCTAATAGCTTAACGAGGGTCTCGGTTCTGGCAGTCTTGATGCCATAGGTAGCATAGGAGTGCTCTCGCACAGTTTCCGCTCTCGCCGTTAGATGACGTTCTACGTCACATTCGCGGTATTACAGGACGTGCTACGTCCACCGCTATGAACGAGGGTGGCGCTGGTGAACACTCTCGAGGTTCTTACAAGTAAGACATAAATACCCACGAGAGCAGCAGATTGGACAGCCGTCGCCGTAGCTCAGTTGGTAAGAGCACCGGACGCGATATTCGGAGGTCGTGGGTTCGGATCCCACCGGCGGCATGGTTGTTTTTTCTGCTGCTTTATAAGTAATTTTCTTTAAACACCGAATAAATGCCACTGCAAATTATAAAAAAAAAACAGATTAGAAACATTCCCCTATGTGCCTTAGTTTCGTTGACTGTTGGCTTCCTTAATATGTTTGTCGAACGAGCCCCTCATTTCATATGCCTTGTCTGCTAATAGCTTAACGAGGGTCTCGGTTCTGGCAGTCTTGATGCCATAGGTAGCATAAGAGTGCTCTCGCACAGTTTCCGCCCTCGCCGTTAGATGACGTTCTACGTCACATTCGCGGTATTACAGGGCGTGGTACGTCCACCGCTATGAACGAGGGTGGCGCTGGTGAACACTCTCAAGGTACACTTACAAGTAAGACATAAATACCCACGAGAGCAGCAGATTGGACAGCCGTCGCCGTAGCTCAGTTGGTAAGAGCACCGGACGCGATAATCGGAGGTCGTGGGTTCGGATCCCACCGGCGGCATGGTTGTTTTCTCTGCTGCTTTATAAGTAATTTTCTTTAGACACCGATTAATTGCCACTACAAATTATAAAAAAAGAAACATATTAGAAACATTCCCCTATGTGCCTTAGTTTCGTTGACTGTTGGCTTCCTTAATATATATATATATATATATATATATATATATATATTGATACGTGGCGGATAGAAGCAGCAGTAGAAAGAGCAGAGTTAACCTGCTACGCAAGGAACCGATGGCTGGCTTGCAGTAGACTCAGCACACAAGCGCGCACCTCAGCGTCGTCTTCGTAACCAACCACTTCGTCGTCCTCCCAGCGTCCGTAGCATGACCACTCAGCACACAAGCGCGCACCTCAGCGTCGTCTTCGTAACCAACCACTTCGTCGTCCTCCCAGTGTCCGTAGCATGACCCCCCCCCCCCCCCCCTCGCGGCAAAAGCACCGTCCCGGTGCGCACTACACAGGCCAGCTAGACGGCGAGTTGTAAGGTTTGAGGCGGGACACATGGACGGTGTCGGTGCGGGGTGCAGCGGCGGAGATGGCGGATGTAGCGGGGTGATCTCGTACGTCACCGCGGTCACCGGACGTACGACCCGATAAGGGCCTGTATATCGGGGAAGCAGTTTTTCACAAAGGCCCACACGGCGGGAAGGGATCCAGAGTAACACAAGGGAGCAAGGAGAGCAGGTGACTTCACGACGGCGACAGTCATGACGTCGTTTCTGATTGACTTGGGAGGCCGACAGCCGCTGGCGGGCGACAAGACGGGCAGCGTCGGCGCGAGCGATGGCGTCCCGAGCGTAAGGACTCGTGGAGGCGGTGGCGGGCAGTACACTGTCGAAGGGCAGGAAAGGACCGCGGCCAAAGAGAAAGTAAAAAGGGGAGAAACCGGCTGTATCGTGACGCGTAGGATTGTAGGCGAACGTAACAAATGGGTGGCTAATATCCCAGTCGCGGTGATGGTCGGAGACGTACATGGAAATCATGTAGGTGAGGGTACGGTTCAGACGTTCAGTGAGGCCGTTCGTCTGCGGATGGTAGGCCATGGCGAATTGATGACGGACGGAGCAGGAGCGGAGGAGTTCGGCGACCACTTTGGAAAGAAAGCAGCGACCGCGATCGGTGAGCAGGTGACGGGGAGCACCGTGGTGGAGTATGACGTCGTGCAGGAGAAAGTCAGCGACATCAGTTGCGCAGCTGGTTGGGATCGCTCGAGTAATAGCGTAGCGCGTGGAGTAGTCCGTCGCGACCGCGATCCATTTGTTTCCCATAGCAGACACCGGAAAAGGGCCGAGCAGGTCGAGGCCGACACGGGAAAACGGGTCTACGGTGATGGGAATCGGCTGAAGGTGCCCGGGAGGGAGAACCGAGGGCGTCTTCCGTCGTTGGCACAGTTCGCAAGTGGCCACATAACGGCGAGCAGAACGCTATAGACCGGCCAAAAGAAGCGGCGGCGCACGCTGTCGTAGGTGCGGGAGACTCCAAGATGACCGGCCGTGGGAACGTCATGAAGCGGTTCAAGGACGCTGCTGCGCAGGTGTTGAGGGACCACGAGCAAGAGGTCAGCGCCGCCAGGCCGCATATTGCGCCGGTAGAGGACGTTCTCATGGAGCACAAACGGGGCGAGGGGCGCATCACAGCGGTTGGCAGTGAGGCGGGTCGATGAGGGAACGTGGCGACGAATCCAAGCGCTGTTCTTGCGCAATGTTGCGGAAGGCCGAGATGGATAAGACGCAGGCGTCAGCCTCGCATTCGTTGGAGGAAAGCGGATCGACAGGGTAACGGGACAAGCAATCCGCGTCCTGGTGCAAGCGGCCGGACTTATGGACGACACAAAATGTGTACTCTTGAAGGCGAAGAGCCCAGCGCCCCAGCCGGCCAGTAGGGTCTTTGAGCGAAGAAAGCCAGCATAAGGCGTGGTGATCCGTGATAACAGAGAAAGGGTGCCCAAACAAGTAAGGGCGGAATTTTGCAATAGCCGAAACCAGAGCGAGGCATTCCCGATCGGTGATAGAATATTTGCGCTCTGACACAGTAAGGAGACGGCTGGCGTACGTAATAACGCGAAGCTTGTTGCGTTGCCGCTGAGCAAGTAGGGCACCAATGCCAAGGCCGCTCGCATCGGTCCGAAGTTCCGTAGGGGCTGAAGGATCAAAGTGCACCAACACAGGTGGAGCAGTGAGGGCACTGATAAGGGCTCTGAAGGCGTCAGCTTGGGGGCGGTCCCCAAGAGAACGGGATGTCCTTCTTGAGGAGCGTGGTAAGAGGTCGGGCTATTTCCGCAAAGTTCTGGATGAACCGGCGGAAATAGGAACATAGGCCGAGAAAGCTGCGCACATCACCGGAGGAGCGCGGAGTAGGAAATGAACGCACGGCGCGGACTTTGTCGGGGTCGGGTTGGATCCCAGCAGAATCGACCAAGTGGCCAAGGACCTTGAGCTGACGGCGGCCGAAGGTACATTTCTTCGAGTTCAGCTGAAGACCAGCGCGGCGGAAGACGGCAAGGATGGCTGAAAGGCGATGCAGGTGGCTTTGGAATGTGGACGAAAAAACAATCACGTCATCTAAGTAGCAGAGGCATGTCGTCCACTTAAAACCGCGCAGGAGGGAGTCCATCATGCGCTCGAAGGTCGCAGGGACATTGCACAGGCCAAAAGGCATAACTTTAAATTGGTGCAGGCCGTCCGGGGTGACAAAGGCGGTTTTCTCCCGATCCCGTTCATCGACAGCGATCTGCCAGTACCCTGAGCGAAGATCGATGGAGGAAAAGTAACTGGCGCCGTGCAAGATGTCGGGAGCGTCGTCAATTCGGGGCAAAGGGTAGATGTCTTTCTTTGTGACGGCATTCAGATGGCGGTAATCGACGCAGAATCGCCAGGTTTGATCTTTCTTTTTAACAAGCACGACAGGGGACGCCCAAGGACTACTCGAAGGCTCGATGATGTTGCGGGCCAGCATCTTGTCCACCTCTGCCTGAATAACACGGCGCTCTGCGAGGGAGACCCTATAGGGCCGTCCGTGAATAGGGAGGGCTTCGCCGGTGTCAATGTGGTGGGCGACAACAGAGGTTTGACCCAAGGGACGGTCCCCAAACTAAAAAATATCACTGTAGGAGGACAAAAGGCTGTGAAGAGCTGTAGAATCAGCAGAGGGCAGATCGGCCGCGATCATCCGGGAAATAGAGTCCTCACGGGAGGGTTGCGATGTAGGGACATTGGAGACGGCAGTCGTTGGGTCAGGAGCCAGGACAGAAACTGTGCAATCGGTCAATGGGGACAGATCAGCAAGGGAAATGCCGGTCGGAAGTACCTGAGGGGACAGGCTGAAGTTGAGGACAGGGAGGCAGGTGCAGTTGTTGGTGATGTGGACAATAATGTGGGGAAAGAGGACATTACGATTCAGAATCACAGCGGTGATAGGGCAGGCGACGTAGTCTCCATCAGGTACGGGAGCAGCAGGCGACAGAGGGATGTAGACAGCAGTTTGTGGCGGGAGACGAGCAAACTCGATGGATTGAAGGCGAGGTGAGCTGGTGGAGTCGTCATTGCACAGGGGCAGATCCAATCGAAGAAGGCCTGAGGAAGAGTCAATAAGAGTTGAATGGGCGGTTAAAAATTCAAGGCCAAGGATTATGTCCTGAGGGCACTGGGTCAGGACGGTGAACAGAACGGGTATATGACGCCCGGCAATGCTGACTCTCGCAGTGCACATTCCAATCACGGCAGCGGGGCTGCCATCGGCGAAAACCGTGGATATGGTGGCTGGCGTTAAAACTTTCTTCAGACGGCGCCGCAAAGAAGAGCTCAGGACAGACACTTGGGCGCCAGTATCAATGAGGGCAAGGACCGGGACACCATCCACGAGAACATTCAAGAGATTACGCTGGGCAGCGGGGGTCAAGAGAGGATTTTCAGGCCGGGTCAATGATGCAGCGTCACCTCCGGGGGCTGCATCGGCTAGTTTTCCGAGAAATGGCGGGAGGTGGAAGGAGAAGGGCTGCGGTGTGTGGGAGGAGAACGGGAGCGGCGGCCTAATGGGGAAGGTGAGCGGCTGGACCCACGAGCGTGCGGAGCGGGCTCGTCAAGGAGCGTATCGGGTCGTGGTGTGCAGCGGTGCGGGCCGTAGTCTTTGCGGCGGTCGACGAAGGAGTAGGGGCGAGGTGGCGGGGACCAACGGCTGCGTAAGTGACGGGAGATGTGTCCGACGCGAGAGCAGGTAAAACAGATCGGCCTGTCATCAGAGGTACGCCATTCGGCAGGATTGCGATATCGGTACCGAGGCGAGAAGCTGCGACTGTAAGTGGCAGCTGCGATCACTGGAGGGTCCGGGCTGGCATGAGCGTTGTCCACGACGCGAGGAGAAGGGACGGCCAAGTTCGCAACCTCCTGGCGAACGATGGCTTGGATGAGGGCCAAGGTGTTGTCCGGCAGTGGCAAGGAAGAAACAGCGGGCGTCATCGCCTCCAGTTCGCGGCGCACGATATGGGTTAAGTTAGCCGGGTCGGAACGCTGCCGCAATGTTGGCAGATCTTCACAGGAGGAGCTAGCAGCAGTGTTCGGCAGCCGGTCAAAACGGTGAGAAATGCGCCGGTGTTTGGCTTGCTCGAAACGGCGGCACACCTCAAGAACAGAAGCGACCGTGGAACAGTGTTTGCATAGAAGCAGATTAAAGGCATCGTCGGCAATGCCTTTCAGTATGGGGCCAACTCGATCTGCTTCGGACATGTCTTTATCAACTTTACGGCACAAGGCGAGGACGTCTTGTATGTAGGCTATGTATGGCTCAGAGGAAGATTGGCCGCGGGACGCGAGCGCCTTCTTGGCGGCGAGTTGGCGGCTGATGGGTTTTCCGAAGAGGTCGCGGAGCTTCTGCTTACATATGTCCCACGAGGTCAAGTCATCTTCGTGGGTTTCGAACCACACTCTCAATATCACATTAGCGAGCATCAGCGTTGGATCCCACCTGTTGTGCGTGCTGACGCGTTCGTAAAGGGCCAGCCAGTCGTCCACATCAACGTCGTCTGTGCCGCAGAACGTGCCCGGTTCGCGGTGGTGGGCGACGACGACCGCTGGCGGTGGTGACGGAGAGGGAGATGGCGCGGACTCGGTAGACATGTTGGTGAGACGGCGGCCACGACGGAGAGCCAGCTTGAGGTCGGGGATCGAATTTAGCAACCTCCACCAAATGATACGTGGCGGCTAGAAGCAGCAGTAGAAAGAGCAGAGGTAACCTGCTACGCAAGGAACCGATGGCTTGGAGTAGACTCTCCGCACACAAGCGCGCACCTCAGCGTCGTCTTCGTAACCAACCACTTCGTCGTCCTCCCAGCGTCCGTAGCAATATGTGTGTATATATATATATATATATATATATATATATATATATATATATATATATATATATATATATGCAACACTCAATATATACATGAAGAAATGCAGTACAAAAGGCATCCTATAGAAAAAATTAACAAGAAAACAGCTGTTCAAAGTGCCGAGGTGAATATGGCAGGAACTTTTTGCCCTCATGAAAATGGTCCTTTAGTTTATCCTGGAATGATTTGCGGTTAGTGCATGATGCGATGGTATTTGGCAGGACATTCCATAGTGCTATCGCGTCTGGAAAAAATGATGACTTTAATGCTAAGGTGCGACAGTTGATGCGTGCAATGCTATGGCCATGGCTTAGGCTGCTAGACGTCCTGTGCGGGGCTGTAGCTTTTCGTGTCTCGTGCGTGGGTGATAATAGAAATGATGTAGAAGGCAGAGGCGAGATATAATGCTGTGTGACTCGAGTGATGGAATGACAATGGAGTGTTTCAGCGTGGTGATACTGGTTTTCCTTGAGTAGCAAGATGTTATAAATAGGGTGGCGCGATTCAGTATGTCTTCAAGGTCAGCGACGAGGTATGCTTTTGATGGGTGCCAAATGGATGACGCATAGTCTAGTTTTCGGCGAATGAATGTTAAATATGCTAGTTTTTTTTATGCCAGGGGATGCGGCCTTCAAGGAACGACATATCTTTGACGTAACGACATATCTTCGGTTGTTTTTCAGCATTTTTGTAAGAATGTATTTTTTTTCTGTAGTACTGTTCTGTATATCAGTTGTTTTTTTTCTGTAGTAACTACACATATTACTGTGGATACTACAAACATTTCTTTCGGCACTACATGTTCATGGCAGAAACATTACAAAAAACGTGTTGTGAGGGGAGAAAAACTTGTGCTGTGTTTTTCGAAAGGAAGGGCCGCATCCGATGTCACTTTCTCAAGTGCCTCACGAAGGGAAGTAACTGATATGCGGCAAGACGCCCTGCGGCACGGCGAACCCACAACTTATGGTAATGTATGCGCGGTTACAGAACGTATGCACGGTTACAAACGGGACTTCGGAAATGTACGACAAATAAACGGCATGTGAGTGCTACGCGACAGTCTCTCGACTGTAGAAAGAGCCGCCTGAAGAAACAAGATTCTGGCCCTGTTCTCGATATCTATGAATGGTTTCTTTCCTCCGTGCTTGAACATAGTTGAAATTAAATGGCCAATAAATTTATGGCCAAGTCTCGTCTGTCGGGTAGAAAGTTCATGACACAAAAGAAAGAAGGAATGCCGATATAAAAGGTTCGGGTGAAAAAAATGTATGATGTTTCGGCTTCCGTTGGGATGCCTTGTTCATTGATCAGTAAGCCTGCAACCTAAGCTTCACTGCGTTTCACTAACCATCCGAGACATCTTGCGTATACGATGGCGGGAGACCACAGTCGCAGCGATTAAGTATTGTCTAAGCTTTTCTGACAACATTAATACTTCTAGGTCAGACGTTTAGGGGAATCCCCAAAGAGTGGAGTAAATTTGTAATAAGGGAGTAAATTATTCTCTGGAAGCTGTGTACTTTCCCTTGTAGCAGTATGGCTGCGCTTTTGCGAACGCGACTTAGTACTTTGCTGCCTTGTGATTGAGATTTCTAACATTCTCTTTTTTTTATCTGAAGATATGGCTGCGCACCTTTTTTTTTTTTTTGTTCTGACATGAACTTGGTCACGGCTCTTCGATTTGCCACTGTTGGACCGCTGTCTCAGCTGCATGCGTAGTCTATGGCCTTTTTCTGTTTCTGTGCCAATTTTTTATCCTCGAATAATCCACTTCATGGCCATATTTTAATTATGCTTAAAAGTGAGGCTTCTAACGAATGTGTACCCTGAAATCACGTGGCTCGGAGTACAACTAAATTGGATCGCCCATTGATCACACTTCTCATCCAGCTCTACCAATAGAATACCTAATATACTCACTGATTCATTCACTGAATCGTAAGTGTGCTCGCTCACTTGCAGCACATTGACTCGCTCAAGCAGAACATTCGTGTGGGCTAGCTCTCTTTGTGCATGCAAACAAACAACGGTCTGCGCCGTTGTGTGTTTCTACTAGTGTCTTGGTCTGTCTTCATTTTCTTTGCGCAGTTCTTTTTAACCTACAGACTCACTCACTCTTCACTCACTCACTCACTAACCGCTCACTGGCTCGAGCACACACTCTCTACAAGAACAACTGGGACACCGGGACCAACTATGCGCTTTGTTGCGTGTCTGTCTTTACTATCGGAACGCAGCTACCTACGCTGTATTTCTTTCTGTCATGGTTACAGGCTGGCAGTTGCGACGATTGCTACGCGGGAGAATGATGACTGTCTTCCAAGCCTTGCGAACGCTTTCGACACTGCGTTTGAATAAAAGTGTCAGTTTGTAAAACATGGGTTTGGCGTTGCCCAAGATTTGACAAGGAATTCTTTCCCGTGAATGGAAAAGCATTGGGGTGGAGCGTGCATTCCACTGATAGCACTGCAGAGCCATCTCTGGGCGTTTGCTTCTGAAGAAAAATGAACCCTCTGCCATGTACTGAGAAGTCGTAATAAAATGGGGTTTCTTGAAACAACAGGGAATGAGAGTGAAATAGAACTATAGATAAGCATAGGCGCATTGAATGCAAAGAGGTTCTTCCTTTGCATTCAATGATGATTTTGCATTCAAGTTCCCAACTGAAAGAAAAAAACAGGAGCCCTTTAGCAGCAAGCAACGTTGTCGGCGCGGAAACAAAGCTTAGAAGTCATGGGAATCTAAAAAATTGCGCAGGACGGGGCCCCAGGTTGAAGATTAAACTAGGCGTCGTAAATCATGCGCCGCGGTCAAGGCAAGGCGCGAAGCAGAGTTGTCTGCGCCGCGCACACATTTCGGCTCTCGAAAGCTGTGAGTGCCGCTTCGGAACCCCCTTTATTCTCCGTGAAGAGGAATATATATATATATATATATATATATATATATATATATATATATATATATATATATATATATATATATATATATATATATATATATATATATATATATATATATATATATATATATATATATATATATATATATATATATATATATATATATATATATATATATATATATATATATATATATATATATATATATATATATATAGGACTATCGCAGTCATAGGTGGAGATTAATGGTTGTTGTTTCGAAACGAGACGGCGGCCGCCACGCCTGATGTGCCTTTCACTCTCTTGCTTCGCATGGCTGCCTTCGAGAGCTTTCTTGCCTATCGGTGTTGCTTCCAAGGTGTGAGATATTAGTAAAAAATGTAGCTTTTTTCCCGGCGCTGCACGTGAGCTGCTGGCTTCTTCACGTGCCCATGAATGGTGCTTTGGAACTACTTGCACCAAGCATCAAATTCTCGAACCAGCTCAGCATTGTCAGAGGAGCATAGCGTCCGTGACCTGCTTATGAGACATGAACGTGGTTGAGCTGATGCGGAACACTTATGGCACGAAGTGCACTGGCTTTGTCAATAGCACTAGGTGCGCCACTCGCCACAGACCCGATGTATGCGTTCATGATATTTCGTAGGTAAGGGCTGGACCTTAAGAATGCAAGGCAGGGCAGGCTAGTTACGCGCAGTTTGCATAATTAAGTAACTGCAGAATGTTGATCCGTGGTTTCTATCTCTTGGGTGTTGGACCACATATTACTTTTTTTTCTACAAGTGAGGTATCCTCGGTCTTATGTCACTGACACAAGGGCTATTCAGAAAGTAATGCCTCCAAACCCACTACTTTGCTATTATTACAGCAAACATTTTGAACTTTTTGTCAATAATGCACTGATGTCTAAGCTATAGAATGTCACTTGCCTCACCTTCCTATCTCTTTTCAGTCGAGAGTAATCGAGCAATTCATGGCATTCAGTGCTGATGTCCGGTTGAAACAGCCAGCTGTAATTGGATTTTTGACTGCGGAAGGTTGAGCGCCCATCAACATTCATCGCCGTCTGACTGCAGTTTACGGGGATGCCTATGTTGATGTCAGCACTGTGCGGAGGTAGGCAAGGACTGCTACTTCCTGGGCCGAAAAATGTGTCCCATCTCCTCCTGGAAAATTGTTGTTGACTCTCTTCTGGGGCTGGCATGGTGTCGTGCATACTGAATTTCTGCGACACGTTAAGACAATTAACTCCGACCGCTACGTTGACACCCTGTAGCTACTGCGGGCCATATTGCAACACACTCGCAAAGATGCGCGAAAGCAGGCAATTCTGCACTCTGACCATGCTCGTCCACACACAAGCCACAAAACTCAGAAAGCACTGCAGCGCCTTAGGTTCACGCACATTCTGCGTCATCCTGCCTATATTCCGGATATTGAACCTTGCGACTTTTGGCTCTCCTTCTAGTTAAGGATCACAGTAAGGGCCAACGCAAAAGTTGCGGCGCGGATGCGGAAGCACCAGTTTGCCAATGGTGTCGCCGGCAGCCACCACAATTCTTCACCGACGGTATGAAAAATCTTGTTTTGCTGTGGCGCAAATATGTTGCCCGTAATAGTGACTATGTTGAAATATCATGCCACCATTTGTAGCTGACATTGCAAGCTTTCCACTGAAGCCTGTATCCGTGCTATCTGTCAAAAGCAAATGAAGGTACCGCCTTGGAGGCATTACTTTTTGAAATGTCCTCGCATTTCTCAAAGGGACCACCGCCATGGCCTAGTGGTTTCAGTATCCGCCTTGTATGCGGGATGTCCGTGGTTCGATCCCCAGGGTACGAGGATACGAGTAGCCGGGTAGCCGCAGGGCACGCTACGGTATGCGACGAGTACAAGCTTTCCTCTGGCCTGGTGCCCGGTTTTCCAGGGGTGTAATGCTCAGAAAATGGCCATTCGCTCCATCTTCTGTAAGTGAAAAATAATTCGTGTCATTGTGCTCTTTTACCGCAGGCTCCTGGGCAGTTAGCATCATGATATTTCCCTATTTTAGGCCTCAACTTTCAAATTTCTCGCACGCCCCACTCACTCTGCTTTCACTAAAAAATAAGAAAACAAACACATTTGTATGGTGTGCTGCCTTTCTACAAGTTATACATAGCGTGATGTTTTGCGAGTGGCAAAAAAGTATGACTCTTTTGTTATCCCTTATTTTTTCTTTTCAATGAATTCATTTTTCTCCAAGACGCAGCCCGTTTCCCCTTCTTTTCATTTGAGCATAAACCAAGCCGTCTCAGAGTTTGGCCTTTGTGGTGCTGACCGTCTTCCTCAAGCAGCATTAGCAATGTGTGGATGTTCTCCGCTGTCAGTGGGGTATTTATTAAACATCATTTTTTCAGCAGCGCGTAGCAAACGATGATGGAGTACGGGCACCCACGACGACACAAACGCGCTGACTTCTTAGCTTTGTGATATAACTTACCTTACTTGTAATGCGGTGCTTGGGCATGAATTGCTGCAGATTTGGTGAAAATCAATCCGTCGATGCAACGAAGTTTACGTGACAAATATACTAGAAGCACGAGAGTTATTTATGGTCAAGCTTTATATACGCAATGGCAGTGTTTTATACGCTGATGATAATTCTGGCTCGTTATCGAACAGGTTCAATGAAGATCTAACTGTTGATCTGAATGCTGTTTTGAGTAATGCAACAAAATGGTGTCATGATAATCAGTTACTCACTAATCCCACTAAAATTAAATTTAGGCTTCAAAAGCAGCCAAAAAATTCTTTCGTATACTCCTGCATTAGTCCTTTCTTCTTGTATTATTCCACC
Organism: Amblyomma americanum; assembly: GCF_052857255.1. Lineage (NCBI taxonomy): Eukaryota > Metazoa > Arthropoda > Arachnida > Ixodida > Ixodidae > Amblyomma > Amblyomma americanum. Next base: position 180,756,130 of record NC_135502.1, on the reverse strand, counting down.
TTCTTATAACACCAGCTTTCTCGGCGTTATTCTTGATTCTGCTCTTAAATATTCCACCCATATTTCTCATCTGAAAAAAAAAAAGATCTACGTTTGCGTTAGAACTCTGATTTAAGCGCGCCCATATTTTCAATGTAACCAACTCTTATTTGTTGCAGTATGCTTTCGTACTCAGTCACGTCAATTACGGGAATGTTGCATGGGGAAATATTCACCATTGTCATTTATCGTCTGCACAAGATTTACAAAATCTGGCAATCCGCATTATCACCCGCAGCACTTTTTCTGCTAATGCTCTTTCATTACTACATGAATACAATTCTTAATCAGTCCACCATCTTTTCAGCACCACCTAGGAATCATGTTCCTTACGCTGTTAAATTACATCCTACATTATCAACTAATGAATCCCGTCCTGTTGACCAAGCACCACTCAACCGGATTTGCGGTGAGCAACAATTTTCTACTCTCCGAAGCCCATACGAATTATAGAAAAATGACGTCGTCTTTTGCAGCCACTTCATTTCGGAACACATTGCAATTCACTCAATTTCCTTGCCTGTATTCAAAAATAAGTTAAGGTACCTTGGCTCGATTGCTGACGTTTCATTCCTTTATAAGTGTCTTACACGCGTTATTTTGATGTCCGACGTTCCAGATAAATCTGCTAGCGTCTTCCATCACTAACAGGGCGATAGAGCCGCGTTCCGGCAACTTTGAAGAATGAACAAATAAACACCAAAGAGCTTTTTGGTTTTTGGGTCGAAGCACTGATCTTATTTCCTGTCTTTTGTAACGATCGGTTAATTGTGCTTTTATTTTGTTCTAATTATCTATCCGGGGCCCCGATACAGTCTCCTGAATATGGGACCCTCGTCAGTATACTTTGGATTTTTGTATATTTGTTGGAACTAATAAACTTTAAAAAAAAATAGCTTCAGAATTCTAGTCAATAATAACCAGAGTTTTCCAAAGTAGAACTGTTCACGGCAATGGCTCTATATTTCCGCATGTTTACCTGCACTGCACATTTGCACAGCTGCGCACTTTCCTGATAATTCTGCAGCTCACTTTTCCAAATTATTCATATTGTCACGTAGTGGTGACGGCCGTCCGAAGAGCAAGAATACAACGCAAATGGCCTCTGAAAGAACATCTTTATTTGGCATACCTGCGCCCACAAAGAACTGAATGACTCAGCGGCGGCGTAGCAAAAAGCGCGCTCGGCGCTCGTCGAACAAAATAACTGCCGCTCCCGGCTGCGCTCAGTTTGAAGCCGACAAAGAAGTTTCGAAATACGGCGGGCAAAGTGACCACAAAAGTCTCGAGCAACGTATGTACATCGGCTCCGCCTGTGCGTGATCAATCGAGATAAATCTGGTCACGTCTTGCATCACTGACAGGCCGATACAGCCGCATGCCGGCAGCTTTGAAGAATGAACAAACAAACATCAAAGAGCTTGCGTCATTCCCCCGCTCTTAAACAAGCATCGACCCTATGGGCAAAATAAACAACAAGAGCGCAACAGTAATCATTGAAAATGCAAGCACAGTGTCAACTAGCTCGCATAATAAGGCTTTAGGCACCGAACATCTACAACTTCTAGTCGTGCACTCCGCCGTTGAGACGCTGCCACTTCGTCGGGGGCAACTTCGTTCTCAACCACTCCAAGTCGACGAAGGATTTTGTACGGGCCGAAGTACCATCGTAAAACTTTTCACTCAGACAGCGGCAGCGAATGCTGGTCCACAGCCATACACGTCTTGTATTCCGCATGTCTTCGGCTAAGACTGTAGCGCCGGGCGTCGGAGAACGGCTGGTCTTTAATGCGCAGGCGGGCCAGGCGCCGTCCTTCTTCCGCGTGCTTTAGGTAAGCGGCGACGTCGAGGATATGTTATTCGGTAACTTTCGGCAGCATGGAGTCTAACGTGGTCGTGGCCTCCATGCCATGGACGACCCTAAAAGGTGTCATCTGTGTGGTCTCCTGCAGTGCGGTGATATACGAGAAGAGAGTGTAAGGCAGGATGACGTCCCAGGTCTTGTGTTATGTATCGACATACATGGCGAGTATATCGGCGATGGTTTTGTTCAGGCGCTCGGTCAGTCCGTTGGTCTGCGGATGGTATGCAGTTGTCCTCTGGCTGTAGAGTAGGATGTCTTGCACTAGTTCCGCCGTGAATGCTGTTCCTCTGTCCGCCATGAGCACATCAGGGGCGCAGTGTCGCAGAAGAATGCACTCCAGGAAGAAATTGGCAACTTCTGATACTGTGCCACTCGGTAGGGCTTTTACCTCAGCGTAGCGGGTCAGGTAATCGGCCGCTATGATGATCCACTTATTTCCAGACATTGACGTTGGAAAAGGGCCAAGCAAGTCCATGCCGATCTGCTGAAAGGGCCTTGAGGGGGGTTCAGTGGGGTTCAGAAATCCTGCTGTTCGGGTGGGAAGGGTCTTTCGTCACTGACAGTCTCCGCATGTTTTCGCTTAAGGCGCGACATCAGTAGGTAGTCGTAGCCAGTACCACTTGTCTTGAATGCGGCGGAGGGTGCGAGAAAACTAGAGATGGCCAGCGGTTGCTTCATCATGCGAAGCCTGCACAATTTCTTCTCGTTAGGAACGACGAAGAGGTATGCGGTCTTGTTGGGAGAAAAGTCTTTTTCACGAGGATGTCATTTATCAGAGAGAAAGCTGAAAAACCAAGCTTGAGTATTGAAGGGGTTGACGAAGCCTTCTCTTCAAGATAATGGACGAGACACTGTAGGTCGGGGCCTGAGCGTTGGTGTTGCGCGAAGACGCTGATGCTTATGAGCCAAAAAAGGCGTCCTAATCGTCGTCGTCCGGCGGCGGTGCATCGATCGTGACAGGCAATCGGCGTCAGAATGCTTGCGTCCGGACTTGTAAACGACGGTGACGTCAATCTCCCGGAGGCGCAAGCTACATCGAGTGAGGCGGCCGGAGTGGTCCTTCAAACTGGCAAGCCAGCACAGAGCATGATCGCTGACCACTTTAACAGTCGTCCGTACAGGTAAAGGCGGAATTCCGACGTAGCCCAGATGGTGGGAAGGCACTCCTTATCAGCTGTCGAATAGTTAACCTCGGCTTTGGAAACGGAATAGCTTAAGTTTGCGATTCCCCAGGCCGTCGGTTTTCTGAACGAGGACGGCGCCTTTGCCCACGCGGCTCGCGTCGGTATGAATTTCAGTCTAGTCGTTTTCATCAAAATGTGCGAGGATCGGTGGGGACTGCAAACGACGCTGAAGTTCTTCGAAAGCTGCTGGTTGCGGCGTTCCCCATTTAAATGGCTCATCTGCATTTGTAAGTTGGCTCAGGAGCTCGGCGATGCGGAAAAAGTTCTTTACAAATAATTGGTAATACGCGCACAGTCAGGGGAATCTGTGCACAACTCTATTTTCTTATCGGCCTGCATTGGAAGCAGTCCATTAGCAGCTGGTTTATGCAGATCTGGGCGTGCTCCCTCTTTGCTAACGATGTGTCCTAGAAACAGAAGCTCTTCATAGACAAAGTGCCACTTCTCTGCTTTCAAGGTTAGTCCGGAGGATTTGATTGCCTCTGGTACTGTTCAAAGTCTTTTGAGGTCATCTTCAAAGTTTGAGGCGAAGACAACGACGTCATTTATATATACCAGAAAAATTTTCCACTTCAGGCCTGCCAGCACTGTGTCCCTTACTCGGTGAAATGTCGATGGTGCGGAACAGAGACCAACTGGCATCACCATGAACTCAAAGAGCCCATCCGGAGTGATAAATGCCCTCTTTTCGCGATCTCTTTCACCGCACTCAATTTGCTCTTGAGTCCTACGATGAGAAATACTTGACGTTACAGAGCCGGTCAAGTGTGTCTTCGATGCGGGGAGGGGGTAGACGTCCTTCTTTGTTGTGTTGTTCAAGTGGGGGTAAAATGTACGTGGCTTATCGGTCTGGTCGTGTCTTGCATCACGAACAGAGCGATGAAGCCGCGTAGCGGCAGCTTTAAAGAATGAAAAAACAAACATCCTGAAGCTTTTGCAATTATCATGCATAAAACGACTCACTTTATAGCATATGAGAGTATAAAACAATTTTCCGCGGTAGAAATAGTGTGAATGTTCTACATGCGCGGCTGAGAAGCCGCCGTTCTCATGAACATTTTTTTTGTAACTGGTTTTAGTACAGACACAGAACACGAGAAAAAACGTGTCTTCTTTGTCGTGGTCAGTGGATGTTTCCGCTAAACCTTTTGCGAAATCATTATGCATGCACTGGCTCAAAAATAATTTTTATTGAGTTCATCACCATCGTCATCAGCCCGACTAAGCCCACTTCAAGACAAAATCCTCTCCATATCTTTCTTATTAGCCCTGTCCTCTTCAAGCTGCGCTTACGCTGTCCCAGCAAATTTCTTAATCTATCCCTTCCATCCCCATGCTACGCTTCCCTTCCCTTGAAATCCAGTCTGTTACCCTTGAGGACCATCGGTTAATCTTGCCTTCGTATTGGATGCCGTGCCCCAAGCCCATTCCTTCTTGATTTGAACTATGATGTCATCAACCCGTGTTTGTTCCCTCACCCACTCTGTCCTCTTCCTGTCTCTTAACGTTACACCTATCATTTTTCTTCCCGTAGCTAGCTGCGCTGTCCTTTGCTTAAGTTGAACCTTTTTTTCCATTACCACATCCAGCCCCTCTCTACTAATTGTAAACTGCTGCCTTCCGAGGCCGTTGAATATTGGTTTGGTTTGACGAATATTAATTTTTAGAATCACAGTACTCTATGCTATGCATCTTATATTTGTTACAGAAACAAGGACGTATGCTGCGTAGTCTTGGCCTGTGCCGTTATCATTCAGTGCGGGTAACTGCTGGGTGGCCAGGCATGTAATTGCTGATAAGCATTCAACCGGCCGTAGTCTTGCACTCCAAAGGAAAGTTGTTCAGCCTTTTCACAGTCTACACCTCTGAAAAAAATTCACCATCACCTCTCCGGTACAGCCGTTCCAACACCCATGGTAACCAGGATGGCTTTGTGAGAATAGCGACAGCATTCCGCTACATTTTTCAATCAACAAAACACACACCATGTTCCCCTGCTGTATAGGCTCCCACTTCGACTCCGTGTGCAGTGAGAAGCTGCGTGCCTCAGAATGAATTTCCTTCTGCGATTCTTGCGCACGAAAAAAAATACTGAAACTAATTTTGTTTATATCAAATTACTGCCTCTTCCCGCAATTCTGATTTTGACGCATTTGTCCCTTTCAGATCAGTATGCTCATAAAGTTCTATAGTATCACCATGAGTGCGACTACATGTCGCTTTTTGTATCATTCTACCAAGGCAACCGTATATACCTAGGTTTATTCAGAAAAGGCTGCTATCAAGAGCTCTTAGAGCACCTCGGTCAAATACGTGAAAGTTGGAAAATATGTACCCGCTTCAAACAAGCCATCTTTCTTGAGAATACACGAGCAGTACATGAACAGAGGCCTTAACTCCGAGCTCACCCGTTCCCTCTTTATCAAGACGTTTTTCAACCAACCAAAAACATCTCCTAAGAACGCGGGGTGGTTTTCTTGCGCCTAGATGTCTTTGAAAGATGCACCTCCCATCCTACAGAGTTAATACAGGCAAGCACGCTTCCGCGTCAAGCAAAGCGAAATCTTTGCCACCGCGCTTCTGTACTCGGGAAATAAAAGGAGAAAAATCACCGAGACGTGTTCCTCTGCCTGCGGCGGATATATAACAAAAAAGTCTTAGCTGATAGTTTACAATCCGCAGGTAATAAATTTTCACAACCTATATTTTCTTTCCTCACTGACTATATACAGCAGCGGACTATTTATTTCTTTTTTATTTTTAAAACAGCCCATCGCAACATGTACTCCTTTCCAACACTATTCGCTCTGGGGCAACGTGTTTTTCGCAGGTAAAACTTCCCCTGCGCTTCTGTCGCAGTTGCGATGCTGACTTGCTTGACGTGCGCAAGCTGGCATCTTCATTTCACAGAGCACGGTTCCCCTCTCCTCTCTTTGAACTGTGGATAACGCACGTGGTCAATAATAAGCCTAGCGGACTTCCTAGATGCGCGTACTGCCAGGGGCCAGATCCGACTGCGGTTCCGTCCGGGAACCAGTCCTTTTCGCCTCCTCTCATTGGCCGTCCGTCGTCACGTCCGGCGTGACGAAAAACTTCCGGAGGCGGCTTCGCGTTTTTCGTGTACATCACGGGGCGTGGCTACGGCGCCGAAAGGAACCGTTTCGCCGGCCGGCACAAGAACCGCGGCGACTAGGTCCGTTTCGCGGGAACCGCTGTTGCACGCTTGTAAACAAACATGGCGGCGCCCATGACCCCGTATCTTTTCGCGGCTCTTTGCGGCCGCACTGGGCAGAGAAGACCTAGAAAAAGGGAAGATGCCTTCGATCTGCCGGAGTAAGATTTCCGCCGCCATTTCAGGATGAGTAAGGCGCTGGTGCGTACGCTGTGTGCTGATCTTGAGGGCGAAATCGGGGCAAAGGGGCCGACCGGACTGCCGACAGAAGCGAAAGTTCTCTGTGCGCTTCGGTTTTTTGCAACCGGGAGCTTTCAGACATCTGTCGGCAGAGAGGTGACCATCCAACTCTCGCAATCTTCAATGAGCCGCTGCATCAGCGCAGTAGCGCTAGCTATAACTCGCGTAGGCAAGTGAAAAGGGTGGGTAACCTTTCCGTCCACGCCAGCGGAAAAGCAGCAGGCAGTGGCAGAATTTTTGCACCGCGGCCGAATTCCTGGTGTTTTTTTTTTCAAACCAAAATGTACAACCAACTAGCCCACATTGCTGCCTTGCCTTCCTGGTGTTGTTGGCTGCATCGATGGAACCCTCGTTGCCATCAGTCAGCCCAAAGGCGTCAGCCCTGGTGAAATGCAGGCATTCATGACCATAAAGGGCTACTGCGCCCTAAATTAGCACGATGTTGGTAAGTACTACAAGCATGTCCACTCGTTAAAACAAAATCATAATTCGCGAATTTCGGCCGCTTGCGTGGATTTTGTGCATTTGTATGCTTAAATTTGAATGCATTCAAAATCGGAGTGAGGAAACTTCATTTACATAGTCGGGTAACATGTAAACGATACTTATGAGAAACAAATTCTGCCGAGGTTTCCGCGTTATTTCCTTAATATTTTATTATTAGAATAATTTCTGGCGTCAAAACATACGTCCCTATCACGAGCCACAGGTGTTCCTCCATGAACTCTACAAGCAGAGTACGCTGTCGCGGCGAAACATGGGGCCCAAGAGGCCGGCGAGTCGCTGCTTCTGCCATTGCGAGTCTTCTTGTCAGAAACAGAACCAAAGCAGACGAAACTTCAACGCGTGCCAAAAAGCACATGTTTTCCCAGACGGCACCGCGCGCGCGCGTATGCGACACCATCTACCGACAGAAAAGTGACACATGTACCAAATGAAACGTCAAAATAGTTTTTTACTGCACTCTCTTGCACGTACTACGACTTCTTATTAAATGATATGTACTACCATTTATTTGTAATATTTGGTTTCTTTTCAAAATAACCTATTTTTTAGTGTACGGCCCCCGAAAAAGCGAGACAGTCGTAGGCCGGGCTACAAGAAAAATCTGGCCACCCCCCAGGCTGCCGCATTCACTCGCTTCTGGCTTGCTGTTCTCCGCGGACGTCTCGGTCTCGCTCTCCATGTGCGGACCTCGTAGGTTCACCTTTTAAAGGTGTACCGATGAAGTGCTCATCAAAAGCGTAGCATGCACGGCAATTCTCTCATACTGCTATTACGCTCATCTCGCTGTCAAGAAAGCATCTTAGCCTTGCTAGCAACTCCGAATTCAGGTCAGGCCTAACACTGTTCAAAATCCGGGCGGGCATTCCACGAACCGAACTGACTGTCGTCCCTCGTCCCAAGAGCTTGCCACACGTTTAGACGTCATTGTGGAAATACGGCGGGGGACAGCCTTCCGCCCCTGCCCGCACTCCCACTCCGCGGATGCAGCGTTCCCGCTCGCTACCCGCGGATGGGGTTCGTGCTCGAGGGACAAAGGGTAGGGACGGCAATAGCGTTAACACTCATATGCTATTTATTACACTTGCAATTAATACCCATAACGGGCCAGCTAGCTACAAAACATCAACGAAGCATTCCTCGGAAGTAGAAGGCAACGTAAGGACTTCCGACTTACCGGCTCGGGCAGGGGCGCGATTTCGGAGGTATCGGCGACGAACATTTGTATGCGCCGATAATGGCGGCCGGGTTTTCCCGTGCGCACCACATTCTTGGGGCAAGGCCAATCCTAGCATTTGCCGGGGAAGGCGACCAAAGCGCGTGTTTGCTGCACTCGCTTCGCTGCCTGGAATCAGAGGTCCAGCGACAATGGACAACGGATCGCCGTGCGCCTGCCGCGGAAGGTGACGAGAGCGTGCCGCTGCAACCGGTCACGACGCTGGCCGGATCCTGAAGAGAGACTGTCCGATCCCGCAAAATTCCGCGTAACCTACGAGCTGGCGCTCCCGCCGCTGTTTCCTTTCCCCCATGAGGGAGACTTCCCTCCTCGCCCAGCCGGTATGTCCCTGACGGCCGACGATGAATATGCGGCGCGTCGAAATGGAGGGGGGAAACAGGTTTCCACACTTTTTGCTTGTCGGCTTTAAGTTGCGCTATAGATATCGTTAATTACTTTTGGAAGAAGTTTTATGCTAAGATTACAGGGTTCTGTTAGCTAACATGGGCATTTAAAATGTGCCAGTAGGGGCAGACAGCACGCAGTAGTAGCGCTGCAATACTCTGGTGTTAAATTTTAAGTGAGAAATTTTAACTGGTAGCAGGGATTTCAGAAACGATGCATAATAATGCTGAGAATAATTGAAAAATGGAAGAATTTTCTACCTTTAGGAAGCTCATGCCTTTAGTGAGAGGTAGCACAGTTTTCGCCATCGCTGCTTTCGCCAGTCGCTAGTCCCGTGTCAAACTCTCACCAGCTGCTGCCATCCACCTCGAATTCGGCGGCATCTTAACAGCGCCTGCTGTGGTCTTTGCGTAGAGAATGTGCTCTGCCTGCCTTCCACACTGTTGCAAAAAAAATGTACAGTGCGACTCATAACGCGTGCAAATGGGTTAATTGGGAACAGGTCTCAAAATGCATTTTTTTCTTACGTCTAAACTTCGACTCGTTGGTTCATATCTGTACAGCTTTCACGCACAAAGCCAAAGACGCATAATTATCCTCTACAGTGGCTTAGTGGACTTAGTGCTCAGCTCCTGGCCCGAAAGGCACGGGTTTGATCCTGGCCACGGTGGTCGCGTTTCGATCGAGGCGAAATGCTAGAGGCCCGTGTCAATGCACGTTAAAGAACCCCAGGTGGTCGAATTTATCCGGAGCCCAAGACTACGGCGCCACTCACCACTTTAGTCGCTTAGTGTTGCTAAACCCCATAAAGATAAATGAAAAGAAAATGAAAATGATATAAGTAAACACAGCGCTAGCTTCAAACAACTTGATTGAAAAATGAAAAATGCCTATTGGCATGTATGCTCCACTGCCGCGACACCAAATGATATGTGTAATCAGCGGGAGCGAAGGTAAGTTAGTTACTTCTTTAGAAATGTTGACAGAGGCGACGTCCCACAAGCTCCTCCTTCCTAGATCTCTATTCCGCTTCGAGAACTTTCACGAATTTCGAAAACTTTTTTTGAATTTTGCTCCGCAAGCTTTCAGTTTTGAACACACTTGTCAAAGAGCGGTTTTCCCTTTTTTTCATGTGTAGCAATGTAGGGAAAGAAGTAGTCTTGTTAGTTTTTATTTTGAACACAGCGCTTATGCTCACGAAGGCGGCCGGTTTGGTTTGTGTACAATTTTCGTACCAGAGTGGCGTGTTGTACTCAGCACCTTCCTTGCAGTCAATAAGCGGAATTTGATTATTCTTCTTTCGAGCCATTAGATACGGGGCCTTCACGTCTTTTTACCATGTCTAACTTACCTTGTCTAACTTATCGAGGGCTGAAAAGGCATGATTCCTCTCACCCTGTTGCATTTGGCTTCAGATTATGAGAGAAGGTGTGCATATACTGAACCACTGCTAGTTTTTTCAAAGTGCGGACGAGCACATGTTACCTCATCGGGGTTAAAATTTTATAACAATGACTGTTCATTAGATATCTGAGGATGGCCAAGATAGCCTACGAGCGCCCGCCTATTGCATTGTTGCTAGAAGCTCGTAAGCATAAAATAACATTTAGAAGAGAGTTCCTTCTAGTGCTTATGAAGGACAACGGCCAACGGAGACGTTGTGTCTTTCTATTTCTTCTCCGCTGTGCTTCATGAGCTCTGGAAAAAAATGCATGTCGGGTGAGAATCAACCACCAGCAATTCGCACGACGAGCTCTAGATCCGGACAGCCACCAACGGAAAGTGAACATGCAGGAAATATTTTTAAGCTGTCAAGTATTTACAATGCAGGATTGGTTGGAGTTAGTTTAAATGAAGCTCTATTGGATGCCCAAGCTCAAAGTAGGTTAGGTCGTCTTGCACTTTAATACAAAGCAGTTTGGCAGCCAAGGAAACACCGCTTAACTGAAGGCTGCTTCTGAAGCCTTGTTTTTATTGCTTCCTGGCGGTGTCTGCCATTCTGAAGGGCTATAGTTCTTCCTGTCCAGCTTAATTCTCTAAAATGGGTTTCTTCTCCGGGAACAATTTCTGAAGAATCACTCCTCGGCGTTATAGTGAAGTCGGCGATACAGCATGCAATTTTTCGGGCTCACATTGTGGCCACTGCAAATGCTGCTCATGGAAACCGGGGGATATATCTGCAGATCCCAAGTGCGCACAGCAGGCTCTCGTTGAGAGAGCAGATGTATTTGTCTCCACCTTACCGAGCGAGAAGTGGGGTGAAATGCCTCGCGGGCGGTCTTCTAATTTCGGTTAAATACTACTGGATGTTTCTCATAATATTTCATTTTTGCCCAAACTCTCACATTGGGCTTGTGTTCTGACATCCATATCTAATTCACAGTTTAGCTTCTAGTTTGTTTCAGAAAAACCTGTTTTCCTTTCGTCTTCCTCTTGTTCGAGGGATTATGATGTGCCCCGTGCTCCTACACAGTTAGTCACGCTGTTCGTTATGAAGTTCCAAACTAAATCACAAAATGAGTGCTGAACTCACTAATCTACACTAATTGCGCTAATTGCGAGTGGGAGCCGCTACCCAGGCCGCAAAATTTGCGGCTCGAAAAGCTATGAGAATGTGGCCCATCTGTCGCAGAAAGGATAAATCAGCACAAGCGCGCTCGTAGGGGCTTCCCCGCTGAGGTGCCTGTAGTGGCTTTGTGCAGATCAGCATAGCAATATAGGTGCCACGTTTCGTACCCCGAAGCACATCCAGTCTACTAATCAGAAGCATTGCACTCAAGGGCGACTAGAATTAGTTCAGGGGAACTGCATTTACTCAAACAAGCCCAGGCGTCCAGCGGGAGAGCACTTTGAACTTCGCCATCATCAAACAGCAGTCACCTTGGTCGCGCCTTCTATTCTCATGAGCCCCGGAGCAGCAGCTGGGTCACAATGGTAACTTGTTTCTTTTTCATGTTCTCGCCTCACTGCGTTCACAGGACCACAGCGAGTGGAAGCTGGACGTGCGAAGGCGCGCAGAGGGGAAATCATGGTGCAGGAGAAGGGCTCCCGCAAGCGGATGACTGCGTACGGCGGAATCTCGCTATTAATTACAAGGCGCCCCTTTCCTCTCGCCGGTCTTTTGTCGATATGCATTGTTTTTCTGCCAACGCGCCTCATCCCCTGCCCGCAGCAAGAACCTGTGATATGCTACTCTTCGCAGAACCCTTTTGTGCTCTTTCTGCTTCTTTTTTCCGCGTGCTGCGAAGTGCAGAGTTACAAAAACTGCTTTGCTCAGTGAGCCTCAATTAACGCACCGCGTTTCAGCTCAACCAGCCGACACGTCCCGCTGGTCATATTCGCGCTTCGCGGTCGGCGAGTTTCAGTCATCCCGTAATAGCAAACGGATGTGAGCTTCCCGGGAACATGACCTGGTTTGCTCTGTTTTATAATTTCAACTCGCGTGCTGCAGCGACTTCACGTTGCTGCTCTGTTCGCCTAGCGATCAGAGCTGTTCCCAGCCATGTCTCTCAAGCCAGCTGCACCAAAAAGAGAAGCAGCAGTTCGCCCGCGGCCATCGCGTTGTGGTGGCTGCCTTGGTAAGGTGGTGGTCGATGTGAATTGAGAGATGCCGCCTCTTATAACAAGAGGGTTTCAAATTGGGTTTTCTAGTTGTAATCATGGTATTTCATTTTTGCGCTTTTGAGAACACTTAAACACAAGAGCGAAACAATACCTAACACGAATGCGCGAACTGTCAACTGAAATTTTATTGCTTAGTAGGTACCGCCGTCGGCACACTTAACACTGACGCTCGAGTGCACGTCTTCCACTGGCATCAGCGCCGCTGGCCGTTGTGCGCTGGGCCTGAGTCAATGTTAGGGTGTAAGCAGGGCACGACCTGTCTCCAACCGCCGCAAACACACCGTGCAGCATGGTCGCGGACTCAGCGCCCCGCGCTCGGGGCTGTAATGTCAGTGCTGGATGCGCTATCCAGCGTTCGTGTGAAGCGTTCTGAAGGCGGTACATATATAGCCATTTCAAGTGAAATCAAAATTTAAAAGTATAGTTTAGGCGTCATCAGCATTATTATGTTGGCAATCACAATCTGCTTCAAGCATTACCTTCCCATCTGGTCTATATCTTTCTTTTTATGTTTCCAAGAATATCTTTTCTTGTCTGGAAAGCGTAGCAGACGGGCCACTTACACACGGCCCCCCTTTCCTGATTCCATGCGGTAAGCTGACCACGAACCTCTGATTAGCTCGTCTCTCGATTTAAACAGAACTGCAGTCTGATGGAAGTTAGTTACGCATTTTTGGCGTCTGGCTCAATGAGCCGCAATGTTTCTAGGTGAATTGATCGTGCTGACAGTTGCGCTTGTGTTCCTTAAGCCTTTTACTAAAAAATTCTGCACGTCTGACCCACATGAACTTGACCGCACGAAGGCGGTAACTTATAAACCGCTCCTCTGCAGCATTCAACGAATCTTCTTGTGTGATTGAGGCACCACGAGGCGCCTCTTCCTTAGGCTTGCCTTCGTCGTACGCTTTCGCGCAGATTGCTCTTCATTTTCTTGGTGCGGAAAAAGCGGCTGGCATATCATGCCTTCCAGCAAATTTTTAAGCTTATGAGAAAGCGTATAAATTACAGGATCACCACTGGTCTCTACTTTCCTGTTGATTTACCTTGGTCCCTTGCTTTAACTGATCTTTTTGGCACACTACTTGCTACTGACGCTAGGAGTGGTTTCGGATATCAAGCTTCTTTTAAACATTTCTGCCTGCGCATTGAAGATCCCTTGCATTTTCTGGCTGTAGGACTTTTTATAGCCTGCTCGAAACATGCCATCGCCGTGTTTCGCTTAATCAGCTTTGAGTGGGCGGAGTTGTATGCGGTAAATCCTTCTCACTGCGTGTTCTGTACTCCCACCACAAGTAAGGTTTGAAATTTAAAGCCACTCCTGGTTATTCTTTGTAGCGACCTTAGGTGTAAAAATCAGCCACGAGTAGGCTATATTCTACAGCAATTGTTCCAAGGGTTGCTTCACCATGTTATATTTGGCTGAGGTCTTATTACATGAGACTAAAAGTGTGCTGACGGCAGTACGTACTAAGCAATAAAATTTAAGTTGACAGTTCGCGCCTCCGTGTTAGGTGTTGTTTCGCTCTTCTGTTTAAGGGTTCTCGAAAGCTCAAAAATGAAATACCATTGACATAACGGAAGCACTATGTTTCTTTGAACTTCCTGTCCTTTGTAGCAAGGAAGATGTCGCAGAGCACGAGGGCAATAGTCGATCCAATGCAGATCCCATCGTTTCGAGCGAATACTGCTCCGCTGAGCTCCACACACATTGACGTAGCATGTCTTCAGCAGAGAGAGGAAATCTGTCGTGCTAATTCATCCTTCATAAACTTTATGCTGCCATATTATTGAGCATAGATTTCAACTTTCTAGCGCCTGGTCTCGGGAAACGCTATAGAAAAGGTCTTTCACGTGAACAGAGAAGCGCTTCCTCCAGGAATTCGTTAACCTCGGTCGAATTTGTAACTATGCACGTGTCTTGCACCGGCAGCTAGATAAAGTACGGGTAACGTGTTTCGCTGACCTCCCACCCAAACCTAACGACAGAACCGTATCAAAAATATGAGAAAACGTTTTGTCGTTTGGTCGCAGCGACAGATTTTTCCCTTCTTTGGTAGTATTTTCCTGTAGTGGTGTGCTTTTTGTTTAGTACGTTTTTGCCTTCTGTAGTGTGTATTACTGTTTTATTGTAACTACACAAGAATCTGTTGCCAGAACTAAAATTTGTATTTATACTACACGTTCTTGATCAAGAAAACATTAGGAAAAATGCGTTGCGGCGACTGAACATTTTCTATTTTGTTTTAGGACTGGGCAAGCATGTAGGTCGTTACGTCCCAGACCGGTTCACTACCGAGAAGCGAGTTTGTGTGTATATATGTTTGTGTGCGTGTATACTCCAGCCATTTACTTTCACACTGTGCAGCCGCGACGGCTCACTGCCTTGCTTTAAGAGCAGACAATCGTGAAGAGTTTCGTTTTCTTATCACGCAATAATAACTAGACGCTTCAGAATTTAAATAGCCTGAGGCCACTTGAAACACGAAGACTGACCGCATTCAGTTTTACTGCGCAAGCATATTGAATGAGATCTAAGCGATGGCTTAAGTGATTTGCATTCAGCAAAATATCTTGTTCAGAAACATGTGCTATCGCGCTTAATACGGGCTGCAACATGCAAGGTATAGCAGCAGCTATGCGAGCTGAGTGGTACTGGAACTTGATGCAGGTGAATGTCAGTGCAAATAAAAAAGTACAGTCAACCTTTGCGGAAGCTAGGTTGTGTGTGTGTAGACGCATTGATTTACTATAGAGCGAAAACCTCAGTTTGTTTACTTTGGACGCGTAGGCGTTCATATTGATAGTGACAGTACGCATCACTTTAATAATATTTCTTGTTTTCGCACTTCTCGAGGTAAGGTCTTTAATATTTTAGGTGTCTTGCCAATTAATATCTTAGAACTGTTACTTCTACGCATTTTTCATTAGTATAGCACGTTGGTGTTTTTCCGGTGTGCTTACCGGATTCCCCTAAAGTGGCTTCCTGTGAACGCATGTTACTGGTCGAAACCCACTCAACCTTGAAAGATTGCGCTAAACACCCTTGACTACACGCATTTTTACTTCCAGTGCTTCAACTTGGGCTCATCGATGTCGCAGTGCAGGGATGCACTGTACAGGATCCTGCTGTGCTCCTTTATGAGACCAGATCATTACTTCCTTTAAATCTGCCGTTACTAACATATCTATCTTGTTACGCCACCAAGGGGCGCATGTATAAAAATTGGAGATACCGTGGACGTACGCCACGCTTTCCTTTCGATAGTAAAACTATTGTAGATGCGATCACAAGTGCTCCTTCTGTTCTTTGAGAAAGATCGCCATTGCATTCATGAAGACCGTTGTACAGCGGGAATAGCTTAAACATGTGCAGTCTGCACTCTTTTTTTCTCGTAACAAGCGTCTGTACCGTCTTTTCTATTGCAAACTCTTCCTCCATTTGCCATCACTACCACCCCATATGTAACATTTCTGAAAAACATACGGGGACTTTCAGTACCTCCCCGCCATACTAATCTGACAAGGCATGAAGGAAGGATGGCCATGTTGGGTCGTCTGCTCCAGGGAGCGATTGCCGATGAGCATATGAGGCACGCAAAACACGAGTCCAAAAATCGTCTGCAGAAAACAGCACATTTTTTTTATACCTGTTTTGCTTGCCGTAAGCATTGTGCCATCTGAAGTGTTCCTTGAAAAAATGAAATTAAGTGCTCCGGTTAAAGATCGTTGTTGTCCAGCAAAAGGAGGAGGCAACCTGAGAGCAGCGTCCTGTTCGCAGAAAGCGTCGGATAATGCCAACAGGGTTCGAAGCAGGCATAAATTTCCTTTGACATTTTCTGACGGGTTACTTGCCGGCCATTACTGTCATACGTCCTCATTTTGGAGGAAAACACAGAACGTCAGAAAAAATATGCCGAGATTTTTAGTATACAGTCGGTGCCCAGTGAACATTGCCCCAATGTTCAATTCTCGCTCATAAACTAACATTTTTCACTAAGTTCTCCGCGCCCGGAACATGATTCCCAGGGACCCATTGTCATCACGCGAATTCGGGAATGTGCAGAAATACTGGTGGTTATCTTTATTTTCTTTAGCGAGTGTACTTTTTTCAATTGCTACAACAAACTTCAGGTTGAGGCTCAGGTTGATCTTCCGGAGCGACGATCATTCATTTAACTGCCGCCTGCCACGGTGAGCACTTTGCTTACTACCCGGTGGGAAGGTTGTGGTGAGGCCGCAAGGTCACGTTACCGAGGTGGCCCGCCTTCCTCCTAGGTTGCTATCTGGGCACCACCTGCTAGAGTCATGCTCATAATTTTTCCCTCATAACACCGACGAAAAATTCTTTAGACACCGGCCGCGCGCGCGCGCGGGGGTGGTAGTGATGGCAAATGGAGGAAGAGTTTGCAATAGAAAAGACGGTACAGACGCTTGTTACGAGAAAAAAAGAGTGCAGACTGCACATGTTTAAGCTATTCCCGCTGTACAACGGTCTTCATGAATGCAATGGCGATCTTTCTCAAAGAACAGAAGGAGCACTTGTGATCGCATCTACAATAGTTTTACTATCGAAAGGAAAGCGTGGCGTACGTCCACGGTATCTCCAATTTTTATACATGCGCCCCTTGGTGGCGTAACAAGATAGATACGTTAGTAACGGCAGATTTAAAGGAAGTAATGATCTGGTCTCATAAAGGAGCACAGCAGGATCCTGTACAGTGCATCCCTGCACTGCGACATCGATGAGCCCAAGTTGAAGCACTGGAAGTAAAAATGCGTGTAGTCAAGGGTGTTTAGCGCAATCTTTCAAGGTTGAGTGGGTTTCGACCAGTAACATGCGTTCACAAAAAGCCACTTTAGGGGAATCCGGTAAGCACACCGGAAAAACACCAACGTGCTATACTAATGGAAAATGCGTAGAAGTAACAGTTCTAAGATATTAATTGGCAAGACACCTAAAATATTAAAGACCTTACCTCGAGAAGTGCGAAAACAAGAAATATTATTAAAGTGATGCGTACTGTCACTATCAATATGAACGCCTACGCGTCCAAAGTAAACAAACTGAGGTTTTCGCTCTATAGTAAATCAATGCGTCTACACACACACAACCTTGCTTCCGCAAAGGTTGAGTGTACTTTTTTATTTGCACTGACATTCACCTGCATCAAGTTCCAGTACCACTCAGCTCGCATAGCTGCTGCTATACCTTGCATGTTGCAGCCCGTATTAAGCGCGATAGCACATGTTTCTGAACAAGATATTTTGCTGAATGCAAATCACTTAAGCCATCGCTTAGATCTCATTCAATATGCTTGCGCAGTAAAACTGAATGCGGTCAGTCTTCGTGTTTCAAGTGGCCTCAGGCTATTTAAATTCTGAAGCGTCTAGTTATTATTGCGTGATAAGAAAACGAAACTCTTCACGATTGTCTGCTCTTAAAGCAAGGCAGTGAGCCGTCGCGGCTGCACAGTGTGAAAGTAAATGGCTGGAGTATACACGCACACAAACATATATACACACAAACTCGCTTCTCGGTAGTGAACCGGTCTTGGACGTAACGACCTACATGTTTGCCCAGTCCTAAAACAAAATAGAAAATGTTCAGTCGCCGCAACGCATTTTTCCTAATGTTTTCTTGATCAAGAACGTGTAGTATAAATACAAATTTTAGTTCTGGCAACAGATTCTTGTGTAGTTACAATAAAACAGTAATACACACTACAGAAGGCAAAAACGTACTAAACAAAAAGCACACTACTACAGGAAAATACTACCAAAGAAGGGAAAAATCTGTCGCTGCGACCAAACGACAAAACGTTTTCTCATATTTTTGATACGGTTCTGTCGTTAGGTTTGGGTGGGAGGTCAGCGAAACACGTTACCCGTACTTTATCTAGCTGCCGGTGCAAGACACGTGCATAGTTACAAATTCGACCGAGGTTAACGAATTCCTGGAGGAAGTGCTTCTCTGTTCACGTGAAAGACCTTTTCTATAGCGTTTCCCGAGACCAGGCGCTAGAAAGTTGAAATCTATGCTCAATAATATGGCAGCATAAAGTTTATGAAGGATGAATTAGCACGACAGATTTCCTCTCTCTGCTGAAGACATGCTACGTCAATGTGTGTGGAGCTCAGCGGAGCAGTATTGGCTCGAAACGATGGGATCTGCATTGGATCGACTATTGCCCTCGTGCTCTGCGACATCTTCCTTGCTACAAAGGACAGGAAGTTCAAAGAAACATAGTGCTTCCGTTATGTCAATGGTATTTCATTTTTGAGCTTTCGAGAACCCTTAAACAGAAGAGCGAAACAACACCTAACACGGAGGCGCGAACTGTCAACTTAAATTTTATTGCTTAGTACGTACTGCCGTCAGCACACTTTTAGTCTCATGTAATAAGACCTCAGCCAAATATAACATGGTGAAGCAACCCTTGGAACAATTGCTGTAGAATATAGCCTACTCGTGGCTGATTTTTACACCTAAGGTCGCTACAAAGAATAACCAGCAGTGGCTTTAAATTTCAAACCTTACTTGTGGTGCGAGTACAGAACACGCAGTGAGAAGGATTTACCGCATACAACTCCGCCCACTCAAAGCTGATTAAGCGAAACACGGCGATGGCATGTTTCGAGCAGGCTATAAAAAGTCCTACAGCCAGAAAATGCAAGGGATCTTCAATGCGCAGGCAGAAATGTTTAAAAGAAGCTTGATATCCGAAACCACTCCTAGCGTCAGTAGCAAGTAGTGTGCCAAAAAGATCAGTTAAAGCAAGGGACCAAGGTAAATCAACAGGAAAGTAGAGACCAGTGGTGATCCTGTAATTTATACGCTTTCTCATAAGCTTAAAAATTTGCTGGAAGGCATGATATGCCAGCCGCTTTTTCCGCACCAAGAAAATGAAGAGCAATCTGCGCGAAAGCGTACGACGAAGGCAAGCCTAAGGAAGAGGCGCCTCGTGGTGCCTCAATCACACAAGAAGATTCGTTGAATGCTGCAGAGGAGCGGTTTATAAGTTACCGCCTTCGTGCGGTCAAGTTCATGTGGGTCAGACGTGCAGAATTTTTTAGTAAAAGGCTTAAGGAACACAAGCGCAACTGTCAGCACGATCAATTCACCTAGAAACATTGCGGCTCATTGAGCCAGACGCCAAAAATGCGTAACTAACTTCCATCAGACTGCAGTTCTGTTTAAATCGAGAGACGAGCTAATCAGAGGTTCGTGGTCAGCTTACCGCATGGAATCAGGAAAGGGGGGCCGTGTGTAAGTGGCCCGTCTGCTACGCTTTCCAGACAAGAAAAGAAATTCTTGGAAACATAAAAAGAAAGATATAGACCAGATGGGAAGGTAATGCTTGAAGCAGATTGTGATTGCCAACATAATAATGCTGATGACGCCTAAACTATACTTTTAAATTTTGATTTCACTTGAAATGGCCATATATGTACCGCCTTCAGAACGCTTCACACGAACGCTGGATTGCGCATCCAGCACTGACATTACAGCCCCGAGCGCGGGGCGCTGAGTCCGCGACCATGCTGCACGGTGTGTTTGCGGCGGTTGGAGACAGGTCGTGCCCTGCTTACACCCTAACATTGACTCAGGCCCAGCGCACAACGGCCAGCGGCGCTGATGCCAGTGGAAGACGTGCACTCGAGCGTCAGTGTTAAGTGTGCCGACGGCGGTACCTACTAAGCAATAAAATTTCAGTTGACAGTTCGCGCATTCGTGTTAGGTATTGTTTCGCTCTTGTGTTTAAGTGTTCTCAAAAGCGCAAAAATGAAATACCATGATTACAACTAGAAAACCCAACTTGAAACCCTCTTGTTATAAGAGGCGGCATCTCTCAATTCACATCGACCACCACCTTACCAAGGCAGCCACCACAACGCGATGGCCGCAGGCGAACTGCTGCTTCTCTTTTTGGTGCAGCTGGCTTGAGAGACATGGCTGGGAACAGCTCTGATCGCTAGGCGAACAGAGCAGCAACGTGAAGTCGCTGCAGCACGCGAGTTGAAATTATAAAACAGAGCAAACCAGGTCATGTTCCCGGGAAGCTCACATCCCTTTGCTATTACGGGATGACTGAAACTCGCCGACCGCGAAGCGCGAATATGACCAGCGGGACGTGTCGGCTGGTTGAGCTGAAACGCGGTGCGTTAATTGAGGCTCACTGAGCAAAGCAGTTTTTGTAACTCTGCACTTCGCAGCACGCGGAAAAAAGAAGCAGAAAGTGCAAAAAAGGGTTCTGCGAAGAGTAGCATATCACAGGTTCTTGCTGCGGGCAGGGGATGAGGCGCGTTGGCAGAAAAACAATGCATATCGACAAAAGACCGGCGAGAGGAAAGGGGCGCCTTGTAATTAATAGCGAGATTCCGCCGTACGCAGTCATCCGCTTGTGGGAGCCCTTCTCCTGCACCATGATTTCCCCTCTGCGCGCCTTCGCACGTCCAGCTTCCACTCGCTGTGGTCCTGTGAACGCAGTGAGGCGAGAACATGAAAAAGAAACAAGTTACCATTGTGACCCAGCTGCTGCTCCGGGGCTCATGAGAATAGAAGGCGCGACCAAGGTGACTGCTGTTTGATGATGGCGAAGTTCAAAGTGCTCTCCCGCTGGACGCCTGGGCTTGTTTGAGTAAATGCAGTTCCCCTGAACTAATTCTAGTCGCCCTTGAGTGCAATGCTTCTGATTAGTAGACTGGATGTGCTTCGGGGTACGAAACGTGGCACCTATATTGCTATGCTGATCTGCACAAAGCCACTACAGGCACCTCAGCGGGGAAGCCCCTACGAGCGCGCTTGTGCTGATTTATCCTTTCTGCGACAGATGGGCCACATTCGCATAGCTTTTCGAGCCGCAAATTTTGCGGCCTGGGTAGCGGCTCCCACTCGCAATTAGCGCAATTAGTGTAGATTAGTGAGTTCAGCACTCATTTTGTGATTTAGTTTGGAACTTCATAACGAACAGCGTGACTAACTGTGTAGGAGCACGGGCCACATCATAATCCCTCGAACAAGAGGAAGACGAAAGGAAAACAGGTTTTTCTGAAACAAACTAGAAGCTAAACTGTGAATTAGACATGGATGTCAGAACACAAGCCCAATGTGAGAGTTTGGGCAAAAATGAAATATTATGAGAAACATCCAGTAGTATTTAACCGAAATTAGAAGACCGCCCGCGAGGCATTTCACCCCACTTCTCGCTCGGTAAGGTGGAGACAAATACATCTGCTCTCTCAACGAGAGCCTGCTGTGCGCACTTGGGATCTGCAGATATATCCCCCGGTTTCCATGAGCAGCATTTGCAGTGGCCACAATGTGAGCCCGAAAAATTGCATGCTGTATCGCCGACTCCACTATAACGCCGAGGAGTGATCCTTCAGAAATTGTCCCCGGAGAAGAAACCCATTTTAGAGAATTAAGCTGGACAGGAAGAACTATAGCCCTTCAGAATGGCAGACACCGCCAGGAAGCAATAAAAACAAGGCTTCAGAAGCAGCCTTCAGTTAAGCGGTGTTTCCTTGGCTGCCAAACTGCTTTGTATTAAAGTGCAAGACGACCTAACCTACTTTGAGCTTGGGCATCCAATAGAGCTTCATTTAAACTAACTCCAACCAATCCTGCATTGTAAATACTTGACAGCTTAAAAATATTTCCTGCATGTGCACTTTCCGTTGGTGGCTGTCCGGATCTAGAGCTCGTCGTGCGAATTGCTGGTGGTTGATTCTCACCCGACATGCATTTTTTTCCAGAGCTCATGAAGCACAGCGGAGAAGAAATAGAAAGACACAACGTCTCCGTTGGCCGTTGTCCTTCATAAGCACTAGAAGGAACTCTCTTCTAAATGTTATTTTATGCTTACGAGCTTCTAGCAACAATGCAATAGGCGGGCGCTCGTAGGCTATCTTGGCCATCCTCAGATATCTAAAGAACAGTCATTGTTATAAAATTTTAACCCCGATGAGGTAACATGTGCTCGTCCGCACTTTGAAAAAACTAGCAGTGGTTCAGTATATGCACACCTTCTCTCATAATCTGAAGCCAAATGCAACAGGGTGAGAGGAATCATGCCTTTTCAGCCCTCGATAAGTTAGACAAGGTAAGTTAGACATGGTAAAAAGACGTGAAGGCCCCGTATCTAATGGCTCGAAAGAAGAATAATCAAATTCCGCTTATTGACTGCAAGGAAGGTGCTGAGTACAACACGCCACTCTGGTACGAAAATTGTACACAAACCAAACCGGCCGCCTTCGTGAGCATAAGCGCTGTGTTCAAAATAAAAACTAACAAGACTACTTCTTTCCCTACATTGCTACACATGAAAAAAAGGGAAAACCGCTCTTTGACAAGTGTGTTCAAAACTGAAAGCTTGCGGAGCAAAATTCAAAAAAAGTTTTCGAAATTCGTGAAAGTTCTCGAAGCGGAATAGAGATCTAGGAAGGAGGAGCTTGTGGGACGTCGCCTCTGTCAACATTTCTAAAGAAGTAACTAACTTACCTTCGCTCCCGCTGATTACACATATCATTTGGTGTCGCGGCAGTGGAGCATACATGCCAATAGGCATTTTTCATTTTTCAATCAAGTTGTTTGAAGCTAGCGCTGTGTTTACTTATATCATTTTCATTTTCTTTTCATTTATCTTTATGGGGTTTAGCAACACTAAGCGACTAAAGTGGTGAGTGGCGCCGTAGTCTTGGGCTCCGGATAAATTCGACCACCTGGGGTTCTTTAACGTGCATTGACACGGGCCTCTAGCATTTCGCCTCGATCGAAACGCGACCACCGTGGCCAGGATCAAACCCGTGCCTTTCGGGCCAGGAGCTGAGCACTAAGTCCACTAAGCCACTGTAGAGGATAATTATGCGTCTTTGGCTTTGTGCGTGAAAGCTGTACAGATATGAACCAACGAGTCAAAGTTTAGACGTAAGAAAAAAATGCATTTTGAGACCTGTTCCCAATTAACCCATTTGCACGCGTTATGAGTCGCACTGTACATTTTTTTTTTGCAACAGTGTGGAAGGCAGGCAGAGCACAATCTCTGCGCAAAGAACACAGCAGGCGCTGTTAAGATGCCGCCGAATTCGAGGTGGATGGCAGCAGCTGGTGAGAGTTTGACACGGGACTAGCGACTGGCGAAAGCAGCGATGGCGAAAACTGTGCTACCTCTCACTAAAGGCATGAGCTTCCTAAAGGTAGAAAATTCTTCCATTTTTCAATTAATTCTCAGCATTATTATGCATCGTTTCTGAAATCCCTGCTACCAGTTAAAATTTCTCACTTAAAATTTAACACCAGAGTATTGCAGCGCTACTACTGCGTGCTGTCTGCCCCTACTGGCACATTTTAAATGCCCATGTTAGCTAACAGAACCCTGTAATCTTAGCATAAAACTTCTTCCAAAAGTAATTAACAATATCTATAGCGCAACTTAAAGCCGACAAGCAAAAAGTGTGGAAACCTGTTTCCCCCCTCCATTTCGACGCGCCGCATATTCATCGTCGGCCGTCAGGGACAGTACCGGCTGGGCGAGGAGGGAAGTCTCCCTCATGGGGGAAAGGAAACAGCGGCGGGAGCGCCAGCTCGTAGGTTACGCGGAATTTTGCGGGATCGGACAGAGTCTCTTCAGGATCCGGCCAGCGTCGTGACCGGTTGCAGCGGCACGCTCTCGTCACCTTCCGCGGCAGGCGCACGGCGATCCGTTGTCCATTGTCGCTGGACCTCTGATTCCAGGCAGCGAAGCGAGTGCAGCAAACACGCGCTTTGGTCGCCTTCCCCGGCAAATGCTAGGATTGGCCTTGCCCCAAGAATGTGGTGCGCACGGGAAAACCCGGCCGCCATTATCGGCGCATACAAACGTTCGTCGCCGATACCTCCGAAATCGCGCCCCTGCCCGAGCCGGTAAGTCGGAAGTCCTTACGTTGCCTTCTACTTCCGAGGAATGCTTCGTTGATGTTTTGTAGCTAGCTGGCCCGTTATGGGTATTAATTGCAAGTGTAATAAATAGCATATGAGTGTTAACGCTATTGCCGTCCCTACCCTTTGTCCCTCGAGCACGAACCCCATCCGCGGGTAGCGAGCGGGAACGCTGCATCCGCGGAGTGGGAGTGCGGGCAGGGGCGGAAGGCTGTCCCCCGCCGTATTTCCACAATGACGTCTAAACGTGTGGCAAGCTCTTGGGACGAGGGACGACAGTCAGTTCGGTTCGTGGAATGCCCGCCCGGATTTTGAACAGTGTTAGGCCTGACCTGAATTCGGAGTTGCTAGCAAGGCTAAGATGCTTTCTTGACAGCAAGATGAGAGTGGTGAGTCTGAGCCCAAATGAGTTGTGAGCCTAAATGAGTTTGAGTTCACGAGTTCAGTGAGCCTGAGCCTCTGTGAGTGTAAGCCCGTAGGTTGACCAACGTTTTGCGAGTGAGTGAGTGAGCACTCGTGATTTTGCTGAGGTATGACGGTGGTACAATGGGTACAAGCTTACCACTGTCTGGTGCTTGGCTTCTTTAGGGTGAAATGCTTGGAAAATGGGGCTTTGACCCCACCTTGAGTAGAAGAAAACACCTCGTGCCATGGCGCTCTTTGGCCACAGATGCCCTTGCGTAATAAAAACTCATGATCGTCGGTATAGAATGACCTCCTGCATACATGGCAATTAATTCATTATGCTATCGCATCACACGGTGGAGCTTATGTGCCCCCTGCATTTTTTTTCTGGAATCTCTAGGTACCCTTTCCCTGTTCATGAAAAGTAATCAATGCAAGCAGTTCTTTGATTCTGCATCATTTTACATTTTGCTGTGTATGAGAAGAGGCAACAAGTGATCCCTCGAGCTTTACTGATAACAGCACATATGATCGACAAGTTGAGTTACATAACAAAATAGGTTTAGTGTCAGGCCATGTGACGTGGCAGAATCGACATTCACAAATACATAATCATTTCATACATATGTTTTCAACGGTGCTGTACTGTATGCAAGTGCACAGCCACTTTTCAGAGGACCACATGCATACTGACCGTGAAAAACAGTAGTCCATTCTGTGACAATTCAATTGCAGCTGTGTCCATCATCACTGCAGAGAATGACCGCTGACTTTCTACACTTAATGACAACACACATGTATGTTTACAAACATAAGTGGCATCACTGCAGCACAAAAGAGTTCAAATGCACCCATCCACTTTGCTTGCCTTGTTAACCCTCTTATCCCGGGTCATTTTTTGATGAAAGTGGTCTCCTTGTGAATAGAATGCGGTACCACATCAGTAAAGGCCAACCTCCATCTGTACCTGGTGTCCCTTTTCAAGACAAATTCGAGGTTTCATGTCCGTAATTCTAACCTGGGTTGGTCTCTACCATAATGTGTTCAAGCAATTTAACAAACTCATATGAAGTAAATGCACCTACCTGCATCATGTCTTCGGCCCCAGAAAGTCCCGTCTAGCTGGCAAATTATGCCATTGGGGCACATCACGTACGGCCTGATATTTGAGCACATGGCAGCGTTTGTGCCCTGAAAAATCTTCTTGCTGCTCTGATGATGGGCGACAGATTCGCCGCGCAGTCCCATCTACAAATCCCCAACAATTTGTTAGTGGGGCCCCTTTTGCGTGCACAGCCTGAAAAAAGAACAACAGACTGTTAAAGTTTCTCAATGCCATTTGATGCAAAAGGCATACACAAAACCTATAAAGCAACATAAACCATACTTTTTTCCTGCTAATATTTGTTCCTATGTCAGGATTGTTTTACAGCTGTTCAAACACAATATTAGGCATGAGGTAGCGAAACATCATACTGTAGCTAATAATGAGGCTCATTACTGGTCTATTTTATGTCAGCTTTCAAATAAAGCCGATTGCTGCAAGATATACATGAGCCTTTGGCACTAAGTACGCGGTAACCAATTGCTCGATACTTTGTAGGTATGCATCAATGATTTTGGTATACTGATAGTTCAACAAAGGAAGCACAGGTAACTTCTGAAGCAGAGGCTTGAACTTTGTTTTACTACTCACAGACCGCCTAAACTGTACTTGATCTGCGCTATACTAAGGCTTCTCATGCAGTATTTCGTGCTAGAACATGTTCACATCAAATAAAATTTTCTTACCTCACAGAACCTTTCAAGGGTGTTCAGATTGAGCCACGAATGCCTAGTCAGGTCCTCCAGCCGGTGATCGAAATGGTGCTCAATATGTGCAAACACCGTGTTGACAACACTTGAGATCACAGATGAGTGGCGGTTAAAAACTACCTCTAGATCGAAGAGGCGGTTGGGGTACGCCAGCCGCCGCAGTGTCATGCACAGCGCTTCACGGCCGGGCACAGTGACACGCTGTGCACTTACAACATCGCTGGGTATCTTGAGGCAATCAGCCAGATAACCAAAATCAGCCTTCTTAAAGCGGAAGTGCCGCTCAAAATCCGAGTCCTCCATGCGGTCAATGTTCAAGAGGCCACGCGCTGCCAGATCTCGGCGCGGCTCCGGATCAAGGAGGGATACGTATAAATACATGTCTTCGATTTCCCTCCATGAGAGAGTCCCAAGCAAGAAGGGGTCAGTCAAAACACTGTAACGCGCCATAACTTGCAGTCGTACAGCTAAATCGGCACACTCAATCACCCACAACGAAAAAACGAAAACTACAAAAGTCGGATAAGCCTACGGGATTGACTAGGTGCTGGTTGCTGGCTACGGCTTCAGCTGGCTAGCTTCACGAGCGCATTTGACAAGCCGTTGAGCCTATCACGTAGTATGTACTTAAAAGTCGAGATAAATATTATTGCTATCTACGCAGGATCTCACTGCATATAAATTCTTGCAATACGCGTGTATTTATGCTTGCGATTATCATCACAACATTAGCTATCATCATCACTCTTTTTTACGCTACGGTAACTTGATACCGGAGCGACACTACGCTAAAACGTATTCCGCGTTTTGCAACGCTAACCGGAAAGTCCGGCATCCGGTAACACGGTAAACTGTAACGTAAACACGGTAACGATATGCTATAACTCTCTATTTTCTCTTAAGTCCGCTATCACGCTAACGTTATACTGGAACTCTCCATTGTCGCCCCTTGCGCGGCCGACGATGCGCGCGAGGGAGCGCGAGGAATGGTGAATATTTTCTCCACAAGTGAATGGGGAATATTTTCTCCGCAACGGCCGGAGTCCAAACGCATATTCGGGATGAGTAATCTCTGCCAGATTTAGACGCTTTGTTGCAGAGAAGCTTGAATTCGCCGTCAGACAACCACGCTCCGTGAAGTAAAGCTACGAAGGCATTTAGCGAAGCAGGCGCGCCATCCGTGAAATTCCTGGAGACGTGGAGAAGCACAAGGTCTGCTGTTTGTGTAAAATAAAAAATTCACAGCTCATTGCTCTTGTGGTTATACAGGTTACACCCTCAGCTTAATCGCTGCTCCTTGAACGCCCACCTCCAGGTCTTAACGCTGCGGTAGCTTGCGCACTCGCAATTCGCGTGCAGTGACCAGCTTTGGTCGACCAATCTCTTCGGATGCGGACGTCACACTGAGAAAAGTGCCGGTGCGAATCGGTGTCTAAAGGCAACCTAGCGGAGCGAACGTACGGTCATGGCATTGGATCCTACCACCAGTCACTCCGGACATGAGGCTGCGGGCGCGCTCGAGGTCGCATACATCTCCGCACACCTTTCGATTACCAGTTGACGCTGCAAAAACCGAAAATGGTGATGCCAATGAGAACAGGGATCCCAGAGGAGTCAAAAGGCCAAATAAGGACTAAGAGTAAAGCTACAGAAGTTTGCACACGTATAAATCTGGAAAGGCTTGCCGGAGATATAACTAATAGCGGAAGTAGGTCGTCAAACGTGCTCTTTCGCGTTAGAACACAGAAACCCGAGACGGCATTTCGTACAATTGTGAATGAACGGTTGTACCTGGCAGCATTGCGTCACTGGGCTTCTTCTGAGAAGTTTGACTAGCGTTGCAATAACTGGTCCCTTCGCTACAAAATTTCGGGGGTTTGACCATTTTTTTTTCTAGAAAATAATGACATGGACTGGGTGGGGGGGGGGGGGGGGGCGTTCTTTCTGTGGATGCGGAAGAGCTATTTTAACCAGTGCTGCATACTGAAATATTTGCCTATGTGAAAACATGCATAGACGACCGTGGCCCTGTGTCTTTACAGAATGCCACTGGTATTACGGCAGATAATTTTTATTCTTTTAGAATTTTATCTTTTCAGCACTTTTATCCTTTTACAGGAGCACTCTTATTTCCAAAACAAAGGCATTTGCACTGGCTCTTGCATAGCCCCTATACTTTCCAAAATCTTTCTGTCGCTCTTTGCACGAAAACGGCACGGCAGCAGGGCTTACTCGCTGATGGCTCATCCGTTTGTCTTCTACGTGCAGATCGTCGCCAGCCTGCTGCTGATACCAGCGGGACAACAAGAGTTCAACCGGCCTTTCGTGATTCACCACGCGCATGTGCTACAGAACGCCAGCATTTTGCCGCTTCCTATCCTAGAACCTGCGGATGGGACCCCATCATCGTCTACTGCCAGCGGAAGTGAATTGCTCAAGCCGTTCAGCGCAGCGCCACCCCCCTTACCGAGGATAAAACCCGCCAACGCGCCACCGCATTCCAAAGGGCACGGCAGCAGGGCTTACACGCAGATGGCTCATCCGTTTGTCTTCTACGCGCAGATCGTCGCCAGCCTGCTGCTGATACCAGCGGGACAAGAGTTCAACCGGCCTTTCGTGATTCACCACGCGCATGTGCTACAGAACGCCAGCATTTTGCCGCTTCCTATCCTGGAACCGGCGGATGGGACCCCATCATCGTCTACTACCAGCGGAAGTGAGTTCTTCAAGCCGTTCAGTGCACCGCCACCCCCCTCGACGACGGCTCACAAAGAGACAGAAAGACCATCCGTCACAACTAACAGTTCTAAAACTTATTTCTGCTGATGATGATTTGAAATCAAAAATGAAGAGGGCAAAGACATATTATTTTACACAAACACTTCCTAAATTTCTAAAAAATTCTCCCCAAACATTCTGGCGTTATATAAACCCTAAAAAACAAGGTGAAAGACAGGCATCGCCGGAGGATAACAGAAATGCAGCAACTACTTTAAATAACTACTTCTGCTCCATCTTCACAACGGATAACGGAGAGCTACTAGGAATGAACTCTAGCGCAGGCGTGACAATCGAACCACTAAAGGTAACTGTACCAGGAGTGTTAATCCTTTTACTAAATCTGGACACTAAGGGCCCTGTCACACTAGCCCGACACGCCGCCGACGCCGACCCGACAAAGACACCAAAGATCGGCCAACCCTGTCGGCCGACCTTGTCTGTGGCAGACCAAGCTGTCACACTAGGCCGACAACGACACCAACTCGTCCGACGACCAGATGTCTTCGTAGTGTGACATGCTTTGACGCCCACGACGCCGACAAAACCGGTCTGCCGACCGTGTCGTCGCGAGATCGGTCGCTGAGCAAAAACATTCACGAGACACGAACACGATTTCGCTATAGTACTGTTTGTTTATGTTCATAACAAGCTCTGGGATAGATGAATGTCCAAAAAGGTATCATTACTGAGGATCGTTGGCCAATGCCAAGGTGCTGGTTGAAGTGATAACTACGATACAAGCAAATTTCATCCTATAGCCGCCTGCTGCTGCTGCTGCTGCTGCTGCTGCTGCTGCTGCTTCGTGCGGCTCGCCTGACGTCTGCTAGATCCGCTGCTGAAGCCGTCGCGGAAATCGAGCATAACTTTATTTTATTATCGGACAGGTTGGTGTGACTAGAGGAGTTCCTTTATTACTGCGCTGGCTAGTTCCAAAGCTCCCTGAGCTGCGGCATCGATGCGAAACCAGCTAGGCTTAGCGACGAGTACGGCAGCCGGGAAGCAGCGCAGTTCGTCGCCCTGGCGCTCCCGCAGGCGTCGTCGTTGCCGAAAGCGCGGCTGTTACGCAGGCATGGTGTCGTTGCTCGAATATAGCATGCGGCCTTTCTGATAGCATGGCTGTTTCGTTTTTTTTTTTCTTGTGAGACCGTGAAGTAAACCGAGCCTGCTCGCCGGCAGGCCAGCATGGATCCCGTCTGCCGCCGTTATAAAAATCAGCTTAAGATTGTTTTTGACGTAAGCAATAAACGCTGAGACTGAAAAATGTGACAAATGTATCATTTCTGAGGATCGTTGATCAACACCGAGTTGCTGGTAAAAGCAGCAACTTTGATAAGAGCAAAATTTCTCGCCAGAATCGCCCCGCAAGCTGCCGCTGGCCCTCCGTTGTGGTCCGGCTCGCCTGTCGCCCGCAGCGGTCCGCTAGCTCCGCAGCCGAAGGTGTCGCGTAAATTGACCGTAATTTTAGTTCATGGTGCGATTATACTGTTAACAGCCAAGCGATATTAAGAGATATAGCGCAGGCTACTTGCGAAGCGGCGTCCGCTGCGCCAGGAAGCAGCACAGTTCGTCGCCTGGCGGGACCGCGGGCGGTGCTGTTGCCGAAAACTCGCTTCTAGCGCAAGCAGGCTTTGTCGCTGCTCGTGTATAGCAGGCGGTCTTTCTGATAATATGGCTAGTTTGTCTTTTCTGGTGCGAACTTCAACACGCAGTAATCAGACCGCTGCGGGTGGCAAAGCATACACTTTGAGCTCGAGTGCTTGAGTCGAGCGGCGCAACGATGCTTGCTGCTCAGTGTGTCCCTGCTTGCAGTGGGGCTGCAATGCGCAAGCAGCGACCGGTGCATCGCGCCGGCCGAGTTTTCACACATGGGTCGCCTGCTTTACTTCTGTCGCGAGTGCGACACTGCGGAGTGCTTCTTATCAGCGCCTCTGAAGGACGAAAATTACACTGTTTCATTATAAGCCCCGAGTCTGTCGGATCATCGGAGTGCAGAGTAAAGCATGTAGTAATTATACCTAGTAAGGCTATTGAATTCCCAAGTCCTAATACGCCTTGTTTCCAGGAATGAAATCCGATTTCAGCTTAATGAGGTTTCAAAGAACTGGCTGCAGCGTAAAAATACTTCTACGAAATTCCACTGTTGGTGGAACGCCTGTTGCTGGCGTTGAAATTTAATATTTTGTTTCACTCACACGGTGAGTAGTTAAGTAGAGTCGTATCTCTATTTTCGCTGGAAGTGCTGTATAGGAAAGCGGTGCTTCAGTGTGGTGGGCAAAGCCAACCACTGTAGTCTTACTGTGGAAATAAAACAGCAGGTTAACCACCTTGGCCTGAATCATCGCTCGCTCCGCTTTTCTATGTACGATGTGCTAAAAAAGAAATAGGTGTACTTCTCTCTAAATAAAAGTAACATCTCGCTTTATTTCTGTCCCTGGTGAGACGTGTGACCACGTAATCGCGCGCCTGGTTTTATGAACCAAATTTCTTGCAGGCATGCTAGGGAATTGACACTCAACCTTTGGGTACTGTGGAGACATGCAAGCAAAGAAATCACGGGCCGTTTGGCATGGAATTAACAAGCAACTAGCGGGCGCTAGCACCGCCCTGGTTTTGCACTATTTATCTTGACTTTCTGTGCTTTTTGTTTACCTGAACTCGCTTACTTCGGTTGATAAATCATATATTGTAAGTTTGCATGATATTGCATCATTTTAGACTTGTACTACGGTGCAATTGGTCAGTTCTCTGCATTCACACATCCATGGGAGTCCTGATTTGGCTCCTGGCGCAAAGGTGCAGTGGTTAAGCTACGCGCCACTGCCTTAAGGTGGCAGGTGCTGCCATCGGTGGGGCTTATGAGACCCATGGTGTTCGTGAGGAATCTCTCGCGACTAATGATTAATGGAACTGTCACAGTGGGCAGTTTGCTCACAACCCGGTGGGCAGCTTGTAGTGACGTCACACGTCACGTGACTGAGGTGGCCCACGTGCTATAAGCAGGCTTCGGACAGCAAGGCAGCTGCTTTTCGGTGGAGTGGAAGCGCTAGGGCACTAAAATAGCTACCACAGGAATAGTTCACTCCAAACTCGGGGAGTTAGTGTCTATTATTATTCAGCCCAAATGCTGCATTATAACGACCCGTTTGATTTTGAAGTGGCAGGAATAATGTTTTGTAGCGAAAGCTACATTGGCCACGAACTCGCAGTTTCGGCGTGCTCGCATTCCCACTGTGGTCGCGCCGCACCGCGTGAATAACCGCGAGAAGAACCACGTGACACCAACTATCTAGACAACCAGAGTAACCTGGACTTGCAATCAAGATTAACCAAGGCTAACCAAGCTATGCCTTAGCTTTCGCTACCTATATCCTGGCATAGCCGAGCTAGGCCACTGCCGGTTTTTATTTTAAGCGACAGCGTAAGATCCTCATTGCAGCGGAAAGCCGGCATCGCACTGGGGGAAGACACTGAAGAAATAAAAAAAATGGCAGTGGCTTAGCTCGGCTATGTCAGGATATATTGACACGAGGATTGGAAGTAGAAGAAGAAAGAGATCGCAGCCTCTAGAAGTAGACGACGCTGAAGTGTAGGTCTGTTTCTCTGGTGCCCTCGTTCAGCCGCTGCAGTTCCTTTTCAGTGTAACAACTGTTACACATCTGGTGGAGCAGTGCTGGGTACGCTTCCCGACCTGCGTACGCCTACGAGATAAAGACTGCACTCACACCGGTCCATCAGCGCCCAAGCCGCCGCCTCCGCGGTGAGACACCTGAGTTCGGGCCTCTTGACAACCCGACGAGGAAGACGCAGCCTCGACCAACGGTCCCACCGGAAATGGCCACAGACAGTAGGTTCCCGGCGTCCATCCTCTACCACACGCCGTGAACACCGCCATCTTTTCACGCCGACGTGTACGAAGATGCGGAAGACTGGCTGGACACCTTCGAGCGGGTCGCCCGCTACAACGGTTGGAGCGACGACCGTAAGCTCCATAATGTGTGTTTTGCGCTCGAGGACTCCGCTAGGACATGGTACGAGAACCACGAGAGCAACCTGTCCACCTGGGAGACATTTCGCCAAAATCTCATAGCTACATTCCCCAACGCAGACCGCCGGGAGAAAGCTGAAGCTGCGCTTCGCTCCCGTAACCAGCGGACTAACGAAAGCGTCGCATGTATGTAGAGGACATGACGCGCCTCTTCAAACGTGCTGACCCATGGCGGAGGAGACGAAGCTTCGCCACCTCATGCGCGGGGTCAAGCAGGAACTTTTCGCCGGTCTTGTGCGCAGTCCACCGCGTACTGTTGCCGAATTCCTCACGGAAGCGACTACCATGGAGACGACGCTCCTGCAACGAGCCCGGCAATACAATCGGGATGTAAGCATGCTTGGGCCCGCTGTTTCTTCGATGCCGCTAGGGAGTGATGCGGCCGTTTTACGGGACCTAATCAGGTCGATCGTCAGGGAGGAATTACAAGCCCTCCAGCTGCCTCCCAGCGCGCCGTCTGTTACATCGCTGTCTGAAGTCGTCCGGGAAGAGGTGCGCCTAGCAGCACAGCAGCAACAACTGCCTGAGATCCCAAGACAGACTGAGGTCAGACCAACCTATGCATCTGTCCTCTGCCGGGCCCCAACGCCAGGCTACGACGTGAATACCGCGACTCACGCAGCGCAGCCGTCTGGTCTTTCCCGTGTGCCAGCTCGACCAGCTTATCAGCGGCCACGGAAGTGTGAAGTGTGGCGTGCACCGGACCGGCGGCCCCTTTGCTACCACTGTGGTGAGGCGGGACATCTTTACAAGGCCTGCCCGTACCGCCGAGTGGGTCTGCGTGGTTTCGCGCCCGACGACCCTTGCCCCCGGAATGGCGAACGACCATTCGAAATTGAAGCTCATCTGTCGGCCCGTCATAGGCCTGGGACATACGGTCGCTACGATCCTAGGTCGTCATCTCCGCTGCGTTACCGTTCCCCAAGCCCTCGCCGAGACGCCGGCTACCCTGAGCGGCGTTCTCCCAGTCCACGCCGGGAAAACTAATTCCAGCGGTCTCCGGAAGCAAGGCCGCTGCTGTCGGGAAAACTGAAGATCCTCCGCCGCCGATATACCGATACGCTGATTCCTCACCGGGGCAGGGTAGCGACAGCATCCGACGCGCTACTTCTGATTTGCGTGTGACGATTGACGGAACTGACACCATCGCTTTACTTGATACTGGGGCTGACTATTCCGTGATGAGCCACACCCTCGCCCAGGAATTGAGCAAAGTTTTGACACCATGGTTGGGCCCTAGCATTCGCACGGCTGGAGGTCACCTCATTAGCCCGGCCGGAAGGTGCACAGCCCGAGTCGGCATCCGCGGTTTCGTCTACGTGGGTGAATTCGTCGTGTTGAGCGAGTGTTCGAGAGATTTGATCCTGGGCCTCGACTTTCTACAGGCAAACGGTGCTGTGGTCGATCTACACGTGGCGCGAGTCACATTTTCGACGAAGCAAGCCGTGGCGCAAAGTAACACAGAAGGCCCAGGAGTCAACGCTCTGCGTATAGTCGAAGACGACGTAATGCTGCCACCACGGTTCAGTGTGCTGGTGTTAGTGAGGAACGACTCGTTTCACGACTACGAAGGTATTGCGGACAGTCACCCTTCGCTGTCGCTCGAGAAGGGTGTGGCTATCGCGCGCGGTCTTGTTGAACTGAATGACGGCTGTGCGACAGTTTTTCTGACGAATTTCACGAACGAAATTCAGCACCTCGCCAAGGGAACGGCCGTCGCCTTCCTCGACGACGTGGATAGGTTGCCGAATCTGTGCCCCGTACAAGTGAATCTTCACGACGATGCCGCACCAAGTAACGCCCTTCAAAAGGTTAAAATCAACCCGGAGTTGTCACCTCATCAGAAGAACCTTCTGTCGTCGCTGCTACTTGATTTTAAAGATTGCTTCGCGGCGAGCTCCAAGTTCGGACGTACCCCGGTAGCCAAGCATCGCATTGTCACCGATTCGGCCACGCCACCAGTTTGTCAGCGTCCATACCGCATTTCGCCTAAAGAGCACCAAGCTATTAGGACGCAAGTCGATGAAATGCTTGAAGACGACGTTATACAGCCGTCAACAAGTCCGTGGGCGTCGCCGGTGGTCCTGGTGAAAAAGAAAGACAACACCTTGCGATTCTGTGTTGATTACAGGAAACTGAATAATGTTACCACAAAGGACGTATACCTACTCCCGAGGATCGATGATGCCCTTGACCGACTCCGGGACGCCAGGTTCTTCTCTTCCTTAGATCTTAGATCTGAAAAGCGGATATTGGCAGATTGAGGTGGACGAGCGAGACCGCGAGAAAATGGCTTTCGTGACACCCGACGATCTGTACGAATTTAAGGTGCTCCCGTTTGGACTTTGCTCCGCTCCGGCCACATTTCAACGCATGATGGATACTGTTTTAGCTGGTTTGAAGTGGCAGACGTGCCTTGTGTACCTGGACGACGTGGTCATCTTTTCGTCTAGCTTCGAACAACACTTGCAGCGATTGCGCATTGTCCTTCAAGCTCTTCAGTCTGCACAGCTAACGATCAAGCCAGAGAAATGCCATTTCGCCTTCGAGGAGCTCCGTTTCTTAGGACATGTTGTCAGCGCACAAGGTGTTCTTCCAGACCCCGACAAGACTTCCGCCGTCTCCAGTTTCCCACGCCCAACCGACAAGAAGGCCCTCAGACGTTTTTTGGGCCTCTGCTCGTATTACCTCCGCTTTGTTAAAGATTTTTCTCGCCTAGCTGAGCCATTGACTGCCTTGACTCGAGATGACGCACCCTTCGTATGGGGAAGTGCCCAAGACGCAGCTTTCGAGTTACTCCGCTGCCGCCTTCAAAGTCCACCAATACTAGCTCATTTTGACGAGAATGCAGAGACTGATGTCCACACTGACGCCAGCAATGTCGGCCTCGGAGCGATCCTCGTACAGTGGCAGGACGGCGCAGAGCGAGTAATCGCCTACGCGAGCCGCACACTTTCTCGATCGGAACGGAACTATTCGACGACCGAAAAAGAGTGCCTTGCCGTCATCTGGGCTCTGAGTAAGTTTCGACCTTACATCTACGGCCGACCGTTTCGTGTTGTCAGCGATCATCACTCGCTATGCTGGCTGGCCAGCATTCAAGACCCTTCTGGCCGGTTGGCCAGATGGAGCCTCCCTTTACAGGATTACGACGTTACGGTCGTCTATAAATCGGGTCGGCAGCACCAGGACGCGGACTGTTTATCACTAGCGCCCATGGAACCGGCTACGCAAGACATCCCCGAAGATTGCCCTGTTCTTTGTGCCATTAGCATCTCCCGTATGGCGCAGCTTCAACGAGCAGATTCTGAGTTGGCGCCACTCGTTAAGTATCTGGAGGGTTTGAATTCTCATGTACCTCGTATGTTTCGCCGTGGACTACAGACCTTCATTCTGCGGCGTGGAGTCCTCTACACGCGCAACTTTGACAGCAAAAAAGAGACGTTTCTGCTTGTTGTGCCATCCCAGTTACGCTCCGAAATCTTAAGCGCTTGTCATGATGAACCATCCGCCGGCCACTTGGGGGTTAGTCGCACACTGGCAAAGATTCGGCTGAAGTATTACTGGCCCAATTTACTCCCATCCGTGCGTAGATACGTAACAACATGCCGGGATTGCCAACGGCGCAAATCTCCTCCTCTGAAGCCAGCCGGCTTTCTGCAGCCCATAGCACCACCAAAGACCCCTTTTCAGCAAATTGGCATAGACCTCCTCGGCCCTTTTCCGAAGTCGACCAGAGGAAACCGGTGGATTGAGGTCGCGACAGATGGTTTGACCCGATACGCTGAGACCACGTCACTTGCAAACGGTACTGCTGCTGAAATCGCCGACTTCTTCGTCCACAACATCGTCCTGCGTCATGGCGCTCCTGCAGCTATCATTACTGACCGTGGAGCTGCATTTACGGCCCGCTTCACTCAGGCTGTACTCAAGCTCACGCACACCAGCCATATACGTACAACAGCCTACCACCCGCAGACAAATGGCTTGGTAGAACGCCTCAACAGGACCTTGACCGACATGCTTTCCGTGTATATTGATATCGAGCACAAGACATGGGACGAAATTCTCCCATACGCAACATTCGCGTATAATACCGCGCAGCAAGAGACGACGCAGTTCACTCCGTTCGAATTAGTCTTCGGTCGACAGGTTACCACCCCCCTCGATGCTATGCTACCCGTGGACCCCCCTGACAGTGAGAGTGAACTTGTTGTCGACGTCGCCACCTATGTTAAGCGCGCGGAAGAAGCACGGCAACTGGCCAGACACCGCATTCACCGTCAGCAGCAGATCGATGCTGACCGCTACAACCTTGGACGCCGCTACGTTACCTACCACCCAGGCGACTATGTGTGGGTTTGGACGCCCGTTCGTCGTCGCGGGCTGTCCGAAAAGTTACTGCGCCTCTACTTCGGCCCTTACCTTGTTGTCCGCCGCCTCAGCGACGTAACGTACGAAGTTGCACCTGCCTCGCCAGCTCGTTCATCGCACAACGGCAAGCGCAGCGACGTTGTGCATGTGGTGCGAATGAAGCCGTACTATGAGCGACCCCCCGAGTGACTTTCCGGCTGCATGTAGTCATATTCCGTGATGTCAGACTCGTGGTGTACCTCTTGAACACTTTTTCTCCCCGCTATTCGGTCTGACGGTAACACCGCATCGGGGCGATGCTCCTGAAGAGGGGGCAGTGACACGAGGATTGGAAGTAGAAGAAGAAAGAGATCGCAGCCTCTAGAAGTAGACGACGCTGAAGTGTAGGTCCGTTTCTCTGGTGCCCTCGTTCAGCCGCTGCAGTTCCTTTTCAGTGTAACAACTGTTACAATCTGTAGCGAAAGCAAGTGTGAAACTCCCCGGTTGGCCTTGTTCACATATTCCACAACGTATGAAGCACAGGCATAAACGTCCACTATGACCTGCAGATCAATGTTTGACTTCAACATCGAGGCTATCCGTTACTGTTTTTAATAATTATCAATGACCTACCTTCTGGTATCTCATCAACCGTCCGTCTTTTCGCTGACAATTGTGACATCTATCGCCGCATCAGCAACAGCAGTGATCAGACAATATTGCAAGATCTCAGCAGAATCCAAAAGCGGTGCGCCGACTGGCGCTTGCAGCTCAATGTTTGAAAATGCAAATTCACGCGCATTTCACGCAAACGCTCCAATCTCTATTTTCCACACACCTTTAACTCCATAGCCTTGTCTCAAACTAATTCATACAGGTACCTCGGCATTGAGATAATGACCAGTCTAACATGGGCAGATCACATAACGAAATAATGTGCTAGTGCTCCAGGACCCTTGGATTCATCAGGAGACCACTTGCCCTGTCTCCCCCAGCCATCAGAGAACTAGCATATGTAACATATATTCGCAGCAAACTACAATACGGCTCAACAATATGGAACCCTCACCAGGCCTACCTGATTGACTCATTAGATTGGATTATGGTTTGGTTTTATGGGGGTTTAACATCCCAAATCCACTCAGGCTATGAGAGACGCCGTAGGGAAGGGCTCTGGGAATTTCGACCACCTGGGGTTCTTTAATTGACATCGCACAGTACACGGGCCTCTAGAATTCCGCCTACACCGAAATTCGACCACCGCGGCCGTGATCGAACCCGCGTCTTTCGGGCCAGCAGCCGAGTGCCATAACCACCCAGCCACCGCGGCAGCTGATTGATTCACTAGATGCCATCCAAAACCGAAGAGCATGTTTCATCACCTCGCAGTACAAACCTCGGCTCAGTGTTACTGTCATGAAATCATCTCTCAGTCTGAAATCATTAGCGCTTCGCCGAAAAATTTCAATTCTCTGCCCTCTTCCACAAAACTACTTTCAAGCACTTCGGAAGACCTCCTGCGCACTACGGTACGATCATCTCGCCGTTTATTTAATTCCTTTAGCATACAGCGCTTGCACGCCTCCACCAATGCATTCAACAAAATCGTTTCTTCCATGTGCAATTGAATTCTGGAATAACCCTACCCGAAAACATTGTTGTTGAGACTAATCCCTCCAAATTTAGGCAGCTACTCATCGAACATTTTCAAGAATAATAAAACTTTCCTATACCCGTGTCAGCTACGATGCACTGTAAAACGGCCAAACACTTTGTTGGACACGTTCAATTACTGTAGTGTGTATTTCTTTACGCTTCTTCACATTTTCTTTGGTTGACTATATTAATTCGTTTCTCGTTTACTTTGCCTAGTTTTCTCAATTTTGTTTGCCTTTTCATATGTATAAACCGTCGGACACTATGTATCCTCTCCCCTTATGTAATGTCCTATGGGAGCCTTAAGGGTTAATAAATGATGATGATGATGATGATGATGCAAGGGGTCGCGTCACTTTTACGCCTATTCTCTAGGCTAATGGCACGTTGTTCTTCGGTTTCTTGCGCCCCGCCGCTGAAGCCGATTGGTCGCATTCAATCGTTCATCACTGGCCGTCTTCAGGGAAGCGGGACTCAGGTCTCTCCTCCGGCTGCTGTCGCTGCTGCTAGCGGTCGAGACACCGGACGTTAAACGTGCCTGTCTCGCACGTGCCTGTCTCGCCACACATTCACGTGGCGTTTAGCCAGTCGTTCGGCGCGCTGTTCGTCTGTTTCCTGGGCGATTCGTTGCCTCTTCATCTCGTTCCGCTGTCGATTCCAGGCCTTCTCCACAGCTTATCAGAAATGTCGCCGTCCATACTGTCGCCTCATCTGTGGCCGCGGCGCACGCCAGCTCTCCTTTTGAATCATGTGACATCTTATCACGCATGAGACGCAGCTGTCG
This sequence comes from Amblyomma americanum, assembly GCF_052857255.1. Lineage (NCBI taxonomy): Eukaryota > Metazoa > Arthropoda > Arachnida > Ixodida > Ixodidae > Amblyomma > Amblyomma americanum. The sequence goes on along the minus strand of NC_135502.1, from coordinate 180,716,126 downwards.
AATCGAGCGAGGCGAGCGCAACGACGAGGAACGCGGTGTCACGTCCTACCATACGGCGACGGCGGCGAGCGGTGCGGTGTGACGTCATGCCAGACGGCGCGGCGAGCGCGCGAAGCACAGTAAACCTTCCCGCGGCGAGGCGCGCGTTGTGACGTCACGTGCCTCAATGGAATACCGTCACGGCGAAATCGCGAGTTTGCGGCCAGTAAAGCTTTCGCTTTAAAACTTCATAGCCTGGGTGAGCGGGATCCGAACCCGCGGCAGCGCTAAAAATCATTTTCCGCTGGCCGCTGCTTTGGACTACTACGCCATCGCCACAGCTTTTATTAATCATCTTTTTATTACGTTGAAAATATATTCTATTTACATTACCTAAATTATTTACAAATCTTTTAGGAAAGGCTACGAAATACATCGCAAAAACACAAAGCAGCAGAGCACTAGGCCCTAGATAAGGCTGAGCACGTCACCAAGAGGGAATGCCACTGCGATTTAAAGTCGGTCGGTTCATATACTTCACTCACATGAACGATCAGTTTGGAGAAATCTTAACATCCTGCTTGTATGAACTGCCAAGCTCTTGAGCTGTGCTTGCAATGTCGTCGTCTTTGTCAAATGCCTGCGTTGTCGTGTGCTAAACTGCCAGTCTCTCACGCTGTAAGTCGAAAGCGTGGTCTTCATCATCTGCGTGGAAGCGTCATCAGAAGATCGTGCAGCAAACCGCACGAAATGGCGGGAGATTAGAATCAGTTAAATTAAGAATACCCAGTGCTATCGCAATGTCATCGGGTAATGGTAATTAGGCGACCTAGAAACTTTCCTTGTTCTGAGTCTTTTCTGTGCTTTTTTTATTGTAATTGTTGTGGTAATTAAAGGCTACTGCATTGTTTTCTAAATATTCTTCGCATACATTAGTTTTTGTACAAAGACCACAACGCGCTGACTCATTTTAGCAGTGCATATAGGTAACAATAAATTGCTATAACTGCAGCGCGTATGTATGCACGCAGTGCGCGCCAGAAGTAAAGGCAGAGTGATATTTAGGGGCTCAACTTGTAACTGTCTCGGTTTTGTCTCACGTATTTAGCTCTAACAATACACACACATTTACACGGACACGCACAATATAAGGATCTAGCCTCTCGTCCGATAGTGAGTTGAGGGCTTGTCTTATATGTTTATTACTCAGTAATATCGCCAAAAGTTGCCGACTGAAAAAAATTACTCGAGTTTTAAAACAACTGTTCATGAGGGTGAGGGTGAGGGAAAGGCGATGATATAAGGGCGAGGGAGGGCCAGCAAATTTTTCGAAGTGAGGATGATGGTGAGGGAGGGCGGGATAACTTTTAAAAATGAGGGCGAGAGTGAGGGAGGGCCGTAGTTTCAAAAATGAGGGTGAGGGAGGAAAAGTAAAAATGAGGGCATTTGCCCACCTCTGGTCTTGTCTCGTCCTCTGTCGGTGTTTTTAAGCGCTGTTTTCTAATACGTTGGATCACCACCTACTCGCCCAATCCTCAGTTCTTCCATTGTTAAAAGATGCATCGCAGCTCTCTGCTTGGAGACCTCGCTTTGGAAGCCGTGTGTGCATGAGATGCAAGCTAGATTTCATAATGAATTAGGCAGGCTCGTTGCGGCTGGTTTCCCTGAGTCGGTGTTTGTCCCTGTGGCGAAAAGTTTCTTTAAGATTATGAAGACTGGCGCAAGCAGGAATGGATTGGAGGACAAAGAGAGGCGTGTTGTGGGGCCCTACGTTCACAAAGTCACCCACATGCTGAAAAAAGTGGCTTAGCGGATCAGTTTACCAGTATGTGTTCTCTGCCCGCAGAAAGCTGGCTCAGCTAAGCCGTCGCATAATTTGCGAAAATCAAAGGGATGGCTGTCAGAAAACACATGATCAGCGTTTCGTGGAATGCGCCTCCAATGTAGTCTGCGAAGTTCCCTTGTATTGTGCAAAATGCTACAATGCCCAGACGCGCGTTGCGTGAACGATGGACTTTAGAGAACAGCCGAAAGATATAGATTAGAAAACTCAGGGGCACTTAGTTGACCTAAAGTGCGGTGAGGCAACAGCCTTTAGCGCGGTGTTGATGCTTGTGTCACTGATGTGTAGTCAAGATGTTAATTAAGTACACAATTGTTTGCGAATCTTAAATGCTGGAGACACTGGAGGGGGTTCGAGAGGCATCCGTCTGATTCGACCCCTTTCTGCAAACACTCACCAGCATCGTAGATAATGCGAACTACATATGCGTTGGCAGGAAGTAGCGTAGCCTTTAGCATGCTCAGCTGCGTAACGGAAGGATGGTGGTTCAAATGCCGTCGTCCACAAAGATTTTTTTTCTTGTCGAGTTTAAAAGTGTCACGGACGGACGGACGGGCGGGCTGGACACCGCGAGTATGAGCCATTAAAGACTTTCGCCTTAATAATGAGCGTGAGCGACCTGTTGTACACAGCAGGCTTGCACCAACTGTATACCACGATTCCGCGATGTGAGGATTCTGGGCAGAGGCAGACAAAAAACAGCTCCTGAAACCTTGGAAGCCTTTCACACAAAAAATGAGGATTCAAACTGTACCAGTGACACATCTGTTTATTTCTATGAGGCTGACAACTTTTCACCCCTGCTATAATAAGATGTTTCGATTGTACTTTCCTATTGCCTTGTACGCGTGCGCATGCGCAAAAGTTTTGGAAGCGTATATATGTCGATCGCTTCCACCTCCTTGAGCAGTTGTGCGTAATCGAGCGTGTTCTCTCCTGTTTCCTTTCTTGTATGTTGTATGTCTCTGGGTTAAAATCCCTTTTATTGTATTTTTAAAGCATTTGAAAACTAACCAGCGGTGGTGGTCACTTGCTGAGATCCGCTTCAGGGTTATAATAACCAATAAAATCCTCATAAAGCATCGTCATGGCCCTTGAGGGCTGGTTATAACCTCGTCTCCAGAGCCCTGCTGAAAAACTCAAACAAAAATGGTAGTGATTCCACATTGCTAAACCGAGTAGATGTGCGAAAGCAAGTGTTCATTCTTTGCCTCTTCTTTTTGGCATCTGCATGAGCACGCAACCTTGTTTCTCGCTCTTAAACTTAACACCCTATCTCCATTCGGTCACAGCTGCCCCGACGCCCTCTTCCAATCTTGTACAGATGGCGCGACGCTCCTTCGAACTTACCCCAGCTTACCGGACTTACTCCGAGGTTTCAAACAAGATTCCTGGTTGTAACCGTATTCAGTAGTGCTTATGTAGCGCTGCCAGCCGCCTTACGTGCAAGCGTGTAGAAGGCGATGAAGTGGGAGCGCTTCCAGAGAACGTCCATGGCTGCCTCGCAGAGCTGACGCTTCCGTCAGCTGGCCGCCGTTTTCTCCAGCTCGCATCATGGGGCTACATTAAATAAACGCCAATTCTTCTTCCACAACTTGCGACCGCGGACTTCCGGACATTCGACGAGAGTAACCGCACCGCCTTCGCCTCTACACCCATTCCTTCGCTACCTTCGGCGCCATGGCCACGTCACACTAGGCCCTATCCCGCCCAGGAGAGTCTGTGGGATGTCATTTCGGCCGAAGGATGAATCACAACATAAAAACGAAACAAGGGTTTATTCGATTGCCGATCACAGCGGACAAGCATACCGACGCTACGCTCGCCTCGGTAGCGGAAGGTGGACTAGCGATCTTCCCAGACGTGCAGCCTGTTTTTGTAGCCACTGTCGGTGCCGCATGCTCCGGGTGACGCAGCGGTGGTGCTATGTCTTATCGGCAACGCAGTCCAGCGCGTGGGCGTCTTACGCTGGGCCGGATGATAACAAGGTGAAGGCTGCGCGGAAATGTGCGCAGAGTGTGTCGCCACATCACCCCCCCCCCCCCCCCCCCGCGGAGTGGAGAGCCCTCAGGGCTTGTAAAAATCTGTGCAGCGTACGCGACGTCCATAGCGTGTAGGGACGGAAGCAGGCTGTGATGTCGGGTGTCGTGAATGGACGCGTGTGGGTGCACTGGTAATTTTGCGGTCTGAGATGCGCTAAGGCAAAGGTCGACTTCCCTCTGATAAAACTTCATGGCCGAAAAATTTGACGACTGAAACGCTGAGAGTGCTCTTTTGGGACATTGACGAATAGGCCATGGTCATCGACGCGTCGGAAAAGCAGACGAAGGTGCGTGTGGTGTTCGTCGACGTTACGGGAAAAGACCAATATGTCGTCAAGATAGACGAAGCACAAGTCGAGGCCTCGGATGACTTCGTCTATGATGCGTTGAAAGGCTTGTCCAGCGCTCCTCAGGCCAAAGCTCATGAAGGGAAACTCGAGCAAGCCGAAAGGGGTAATCGCAGTTTTCGGGACGTCGTCCGGATTTACGGGTATCTGCGTGTAGCCCTTCACCAAGTCTAGAATGGAGAAAACGTGGCCGCCGTGAATGCGATGGCTAAAGTCCTGTATGTGGTGAACGAGGTACCTGTCAGGAATGGTGCGGGCGTTGAAGGCACGGTAGTCCCCACAGGGACGCCAGCCTTCGGTCTTCTTCGGGACAAGGTGACGTGGCGAGACCCAAGGGCCATCGGAGAGGCGGGAGATTCCCTCACGGAGCATGGCTTCGAACTCTGCTTTGGCTATGCCCATGCGGTCCGGGGCAAGGCGACGGGCGCAGCAGAAAACCGGGGGGCCTGGGGTGGTCCGGATGTAGTGCAGAGGTATGCTGCACATCACGTGGCAACCCGCTAGGGTGCGTCAAACCGGGAAATTCGGCGAGGATTGCGCGGTACGGTGAATGATTTTTAACACCGAGCAATTCGATGCTCGGCTGGGGGTAGTCGTTCGCTGTCGTGGCGAAGAATGTCCCGTCGTCGCATCGATGAGGCGGTCGTGGCGGCAGTCCGGAAGGAAGTTGTTGTTTGCCAAAAACTGAGCTGATGATTGGCTCGCTGACGTCGGTGATGACAAAATTCCAATGAAGACCACGGCGTAGGTTTTTAAACTATACGTGCAGACGGAGTGAGCCGTAAGTCTTGATTGTGGACCGGTTTGCCGCGCTTCGCTCGAAAGACGTAGAAGGACGGGTACCTTGAAGGTGGGCTCGTGGGTAGGAGCATATGTCGAAACCGCTGTCGACAAAAAACCTCTGCTTTATAATTTGGTCGGTGACGAAGATGCGACGGCATCCAAGTTGGCAGCTCGTGGCCGTGCCTACGAGCTACTGCTGCCGTTTCCCTTATGTCCAGCGGAGCAGGGTGGTCGACATTGTCGTGCTCTGTCCTCGAAACGGCGATGGTAGTAGCACCGGTCGTCGCCACCAGGCTGCTGCGACGGAATGGTGTTACGGTCACGGCTTTGCGGTTGGCGCGTCAGCAAATGTTGATTCAGGCGTCGCTGAATGGAGCTGAGCTGTCGATTGATGTCATCGATACGGCGCGCAAGCTCTGTGGCGTTCTGAGTTGCGGCGACAGCCTGAACAGTGGGCGACAACTGCGGCAAAGAGACCTCTATGACGTGATCAGCGTTCTCGGCAAGTTGGTCGAGAGATAGCGTAAGCTGAGCCTGCAGAATTGCCTGGACGTCCGGTGGAAGACGTTGAAGCCAAAGTGCTCGCAGAAAGGAATACTGGACTTACATGTTTCTCGCGAGAGTCCGCAGTTGGCGGAGGAGCTCGAAGGCTTGCGCTCGGCAAGTTCTGCGGACTGTAGTTGTCGCACTATCTGGTCTTCCGAGAGTGAGAGGCGGCGGATGAGTTCAGTATTGAGGTGTTCGTAGAGGTTGGCGGGTTGGCAAGGATATCCAGGACCTCGTTGTCGTAGCGGGAATCGAGGTGGGCGATGACATAATCGTAGCAGGTCCGGTCTTGCGTGATGTGCACGAGGGAGAATTTGGCGAGCCATACCGCGGGCGAGTCGGTCCAAAACGTCGGAAGTTTCACAGCGATACGCCAGACGTCATGCGTTGCAGCGTGCGGGATGCCGTCTGCCGGGTTCTGACGTCCTCGGCGGAGCCGGCAGGATGCTGCTGCACGGAAGCATTAAGTGGACCGTGACGTACTTGGTGAAGCTGTTGTGCTTGCTTCTCCATGGCGATGCATTCTGGCCCGTTGTCCGGGTCACCAGATGTGGGAAGGTAGACGCGCCCTTCCCAGCCGGACAACCTGTTTTTGTAGCCGCCGTCGGTGACGCATGCCTCGGGTGACGCAGCGGTAGCGCTGGTTTTATCGGGAACGCGGTCCAGCGTGTGCCCGTGCTACACTTGGCCGGATGATGACAAGGTGAAGGTTTCGCGGAAATGGGTGCAGAGTGTGTCACCACAAGTCTATTCTAATGCCTTGTAGTGAGACTGATTTCCCTGAGCTGCTCGACTTAGCGCCTTTTTATGTCAATGACCCCCCCACTCTGGTTCGCGGCACTCGAGTCCTATTTTTACATCTACGGCATCGCAATCAAAGCCATCGGCTTCTACCTCGCCAAGAATTGCCTTCCGTGTGGCCTGTTCAAGCGCCTCCCCTTGCCACCTGTACGGCCCACTCTTTACGATAACCTCAAGGTGTCCTTCATCAGGCACTACGGTTTCGCGCTCGCACGACAGCCGCATTTTGAGCGTGCCGAGATGGCGTAAGTGGCGCCATTGCTGTCTCGTGAGCAGTTCTTCGGCACCTCGACGTATTCCATTGCTACTACCATCCAAGACTCGGTGCCACATGCGTCTCAGGACTTGGCGTCACCGGATTCGCACCAATCTCTTCACCCCTCACCGTACCCTTGTGGCTCGACTGCTGAGGATCTCCCGCACAACGGCGTGGATTGTTCAGCGCCCGGCCTGGCAGTTCCAGATGCTAGTTCCACCGTGCAGCCGTCTCCACAGCAACGCCAAAGGCCCGTCTCCATTGTTCCATCGTCTGCACCCGGCAACACGCTCTGTCCCGGCCCACGCCCACCAAATGTGTGGTCTTGGCGTTTGCGTGTGGTGCCAGACCGCAGCCGACAACTTTCCCAACCACAACTTACGAAAGGCACCTGTCATTCCCAGTCACGCACATGTCGTGCTCAATTGTCTACCTCAAAGACTTCCACTCCTGTGACGTTCCCAGCGTTTAAGCCACGGTGGCGCCGCTGCCACCGCTGCAGGGCGAATGCCGCCGGGAAACTAGGCCTGCACCGTTTCACCAGCCTTTGTCTTCTAGACTTTGCATGCCGAGTTTTCAGACAGACTAGAGCACACGCCAGCGACTGCCACCTCCGCTGTATCTTCCATCTTCTTACATCTTCAGACTACGAGCCCGCCCCCACAATGACTTCTACTTTACCGCTTGCCAGCACAATCGTACGCACAGGCCGACCTCTGCGTTTTACTCAAGCGCGACCTCCTGAAATTCAATTTTGATATTTTCTGATTGGCCATGAGACTACGCCCTGAACGTGGACTTACTGTACATACGCGTAAATAGTACTAGTGCCCCCATCAATCTCATTCACTACTCCCCCTTCCCATTTGTTTGATCTCTTTATCTTTATTTATCTTATTTTTTATCGACAAAAGGTCTAGGAGGGGGCCCAGTAGCGCCACCCCACGTGCCAGCGTATAGAAGACGATAAAGTGGGAGCGCTTCCAGAGAACGTCCATGGCTGCCTCGCAGAGCTGACGCCTCCGTCAGCTGGCCGCCGATCTCTCCAGCTCGCATCATGTGGCTCAATCAATAAACGCGCATCACTCTCCCACACTTTCGCACTAAAACAACTCAAAACCTCTACGCCTGGCTTTTTCTCCTTCCGCTCAGATGTTTGGTGCGCTCGCGTCTTCCATGCGGTCACTGTCCCCCACCCTCAACACGTGCTGCTGTATTTATGACGATATGGTCACCGATAACGATAACGGGATTGGCGGGAGGATCAGGTCTGTAGAAATAGAGACGAATGTCAATCTTCATCTTTGCTGATAATGCAACGCATAGCGCCCACTTCTCGCCTCGTCTTCACGCGATGAATCCATCCTCGGAGCGCGACATGCATGCCCGCAATTGTTTTCCCGCGCTCCTCGGGTGCCTTGTGCGCCCCCACGATACCCACTGTTTTATGACCTCTAGCGCGCCAGAAGCTTGGACGAACGCTACCATAAGCTTACTCAACAAGAAAGGAGACGTCAAGGACTTGAAAAATTACAGACCGATAAACTGACTATCCGTTGCCTGTAAGGCATTTACTAAGAGAATCGCAAATAGAGTCAGGACAACCATAGCCTTCAATCAACCAAATGATCACGCAGGCTTTCGGAAAGGATACCTGACAATAGACAAGATTCACACTATCAATCGGGTGACAGAGAAATGTGCAGAATATATCCAACAGCTCTGTATACCTCTGCAGATTACGAGAAATCTTCTGACTAATTCGAAACATTGACAGTCATGCAGGCATTGCGGGATCGGCGTGTAGAAGAGAATAAGGTAGAAATAATAGAAGATATCCATAACGGTTGCACAATGACCATCATAACCATAAATTCAGCGATAAAATTTCAATAAGGAAGGGTGTCAGCCAAGGAGACACGAACTCGCCAATGCTATTCAAAAACACCTAACAGCAGGTATTCAGAGGGCCGGATTGGGAATAGTTGGGGATAACAGTTAATGGAGAATACCTTCGTAACCTGTGATCTACTAATGGGATTACCCTGCTAAGTCACTCAGGAGATGAACTGCAAATCATTATCAATGAAGTAGATAGGCAGAGCACGACGGTAGGTCTAAAAATTAATATGAAAAAAAAACGAATGTATCAGCAGTCTCGGAGGGAGCAGCAGTTTACAACTGGCAGCAGGTGTCGAAAATGGCTAGGTAATACGTCTACCTGGAGCCGGTAATGACCGCTGATCCGGATTATGAGAGGGAAATAACTAGAAGGATAAGAGCCTGTTCACACTTGTCCAAAAATCCGGCGAACGAAGCGGATTCGGCCGCTTTTGACGCTGAGCGAGGCGGAAAGCGGCGTGGCGAAGGCGATCGGGCCACCGTGCCAAACATGGCGGCGCCCTTCTACGCAGGACCCCTCGCCTCCGAATGAATTCGTCGTTGTTGCTGCCTTTTTCAGCGCGTTCACTGGCCATAAATCGGACACCGGTCCATCGCTTTGTCTCACCTCACCTATAAGTAAACGTATAAGTGATAAATTTGCTTTATTTTTATTTAGAGTGACGATTCTGCTGCTACTAGGCTTAAGAGGAACGACGGTTTTGTTGACAGTACCAGTTCCCGTCCTGCAAGCAGATGGCCCTACTAGACTGGACGTTTTGTTGCGAATCTCTTTGCATACGCTGAACTAAAAATGGGAATGTGCCTGCGTTTACGTACGTAAGCGTGCATACGGTTACGGTACACAGACCGCATCGATTTATGCTCTTTTCTAACCATATCTGTGTACGCCGCGCGCGGTGACGTGGTGGCCGGGAAGTGTGTGGAAAATCGAGAAACGGCAGCGGCGCGGTGGTTCCGCCTCGCACGGACGTCAACACATGTGAACAGGTCCTAGTTTTCCCGGCGAGCGAATCCGCTTTGCTCACCAGATTTTTGGACAAGTGTGAACGCGCCCTAAGAATGGAGTGGAGCGCATGTAGCAGGTTCTCTGTGAACATCAATGGCAGTTTACCAATATCCCTCAAAGGGAAACTTAAAATAGCTGTATCTTACCGCTTCTCACCATTGAGGCAAAAACGTGGAGGATAAAGAAAAAGGATTCAACTTAAGTTAAGGACACCGCAGCGAGCTACGGAGAGAACATTTATTGTTGTAACATTAATAGACAGAAAGAGGGCAGAGTGTGTCAGGGATCAAACACTGGTTAATGACATCGCAGTAGAAATCAAGAGGAAGATGTGGGCTTGTGCATGGCGTGTAATACGAAGGCAAGATAACCGCGCGTCCTTAAGGGTAACAGACTGGACTGCAAGAGAACTGAAGCGTAGCAGTGGCGGCCGAAATTTAAACGGGCGGATAAAAGGAAGAAGTTTGCGGCGATAAGGTGGCCGCAGCTGGCACAGGATAGGGTTAATTGGAGTGATATGGGAAAGGCCTCTGCCCTTCAGTGGGCGTAGTGATACTGCTGCTGATGATAATAATGATTTGTTTCTGAATTTAACTAACCTGCCTTAACTAACCTAGTGAAGCCCATCGCGGACGCGCTGAATTTCCTTGCACTTTCTGACGCTCCCGGTCCTTAATCTCTCTCCATTTGACAGAGTCCTTGATGCGACTTCATTTTTTTTCGTTACGGACTTCTCGGAAACTTGTGACCTGATGGAGGGCGTGGTCTAAACCTCAGCTAGGCGGGCGGATTGAAGCTAACCAAGCACTAATCCAGCGCGGCCTTATAGAAAGATATACATGAATAAAATATAGACTACCGTGAACTGGTGTCGCCAAATGTCACGTTACGCAGCGGTGAAAACCGTGAGCGGATATTTTTTACCTCATCTTGCTCAATAAAGTTCAGTTTTCAGTTAAACATCCCTCATTGTCATTAAAATACACTATCTGTATCTATAGGGCCCCGCCGTGGTGGCTCAGTGGTTAGGGCGCTCGACTACTGATCCGGAGTTCCCGGGTTCGAACCCGACCGCGGCGGCTGCGTTTTTATGGAGGAAAAACGCTAAGGCGCCCGTGTGCTGTGCGATGTCAGTGCACGTTAAAGATCCCCAGGTGGTCGAAATTATTCCGGAGCCCTCCACTACGGCACCTCTCTCTTCCTTTCTTCTTTCACTCCCTCCTTTACCCTTCCCTTACGGCGCGGTTCAGGTGTCCAACGATATATAAGACAGATACTGCGCCATTTCCTTTCCCCCAAAAACCAATTTAAAAAAAATTAAAATCTGTAGGGGGACACTGAATTAGTGCTCAGAGTCTTTTAAGCCTTTCCTTCTTTTTTCTTATGCCGCAGTGCGCAAAGAGAACGAGGTGATGTTCCGCATCCCGACGCCCCCACCAGCACTGCTATCTTCCACAAGCTCCTCGGCCACAGCCCTTCCGGACAACTCCACTGCAGGGAGCCTCACGGCCCCCGGATGAGAGGCGCCTTCTACACTGCTTCGCTTTTTCGCCGCCAGGGCCGTCATGCTTGGGAGCCGCAGTCCTGGCCTATATCTGCCGGGCAAGCCTGGCTGCCGTCCACCATTGGCGCTTGACGCCAGCGGCTATGGCGACGCTCACAGCTCAAAGAGTCGTGGTTTGATTCACGCAACTGTCTCGAACGGCCTCGGTGCTGGCAGAACCGGACGGAGATTGCCAAGTTGCACAGAAGCGAGATTTTGGTTGCAGCACAGCAACACTGTTCCTTGTTTCAATTTTCTTTTGGTGCTACAGATAGTCCGGGCGTTTTAGCGTTAATACCAGGCCCACCACATTCGTGAGCGAGTGCCGAATTCTCTTCGAAGTGCTCATAATCCGCCGAGAGAAGCGCGCTAGTAATGTAGCCGTGATCAGGTTCTCTCAACGGCTAGCATTTGTAGCGTACATGGCTCGCGTGAATCCAGGAGGCAACCCATTTCAGCCGATAAGACTTGCTCAGGCTAAAAGCGCTCAGGAAGAGTATCGCCACACTAGCGTTAGACGCGCTGGTCTTTCCGCAACGTTGTCACAGTATTCAGAAAACAGGTGGCCCAAGACCGTCGTAGCTGCGCGTTTGTCTGTCGTTTTTTCGCACGTCGCCATGTCGTCATTTTTAGAGGTAGGCAATGCACTAAAAAGTGTCGTTCCTAGTGGCACGCAGTGATGTCTGTTGCGCCTTTAGCTGCAGCTTTGACACAATGTTCGACGAGTGCCAACGGATACCCAGCGTTGATGTCGTCAGCAAACAACTATCGCCAGTGCGCACAGACGCTGTGGCAGCCATCATGGCTTGACTTAAACGTCAACCTGTGAGGCCTGAGTCCGTGGCGTACAAAGGTTTCATGCATATCATGCGTTAAGTCTCGAGTGCTTCGTCTTTGTGATATCGAGTAGTTATCGTCGCAGCTTCTGACATCTTCGTTCAGCTGCCGAACACGCGACAATAAGCATGTGTTTGTCTTGTGCACGCTTTCATGTAGCATTAGCAGTCGTGTAATAGCGTATATTTTGCGAGGCGGCGTAGAGACCGCTTTTTTGTTGTTGCTGGTGCGGTGAATGTTATCTCCTGTCTGTTCCGCAACAAATTTTCGGCAAGAATAGTTTAATGGCAGACATTTGTGCCGAGAAAAGCGCATGACGTGACAATAATATAGAGATTTCTTCGTGACCTGTATTTGGTGGGCATGATTGTCTTCGCGCCTTCGCATTTTACAGTGTTTCTGAATGATTGTAATCAAAGCAGTAATTTGTGGAGTGTTTGTTGTTGCGCAGTTTCACCAGCACATGCAGAGCCAATATTAAGGAGCTGCGGATTCAACTGCTGGTAGCGGAGCGTGTACGATCACAAGTCTCACTCCCCAACCAGGTGACTGCAGGGATATGCGCGAGATGTTCTGGAAAAAAAACCATATCACAGGATGCTGCAACAAACAAGCCTTTGGCATAAATTGTAATTTCTTTAATAATGGACCGCAGTGGTGGCCTAGTGGTCTGGACACCCGGCACGCTTGCGGGAAGTCGGGGTTCGATCCCCAGTGCCGCCGGGTACACACTGGTTATGGGCGCAAGCTTTCCCCTGGTTTGGTGCTCTTTTTATTAAGGGTGAAATGCTCAGGAATTTGTCTTTGACCCCACCTTGAGCAAAAAGAAAATGTCTTGTGCCATGGCGCTCTTTGGCCACAGATGCCCTTGCGCCGCAAAAATCCATGATCATCAATTTTTTTAATAACATCACGGCGATTATAAACTGGTAAACGTATTGGAAGCGGAACTAGGTTCCATTAAAACGTCTCAGAAATTAACAAAGGAGGGAATAAATTGCGCCATTCTTATGACGACTGTTTTATTGCGCCAGATACAAATTCAACTGCGCTTGGTGAACAGTATGACGGCTACAACATTCCTGTTAAGATCAGCTGGCGCCCTTTGGATCCAGACATGACGCGCCCAAACTCGCCCAGCCACAGTTTCTTAAACCACGTGCAGCGGTCGAAATGCTTTGCCTCTTGGGGGTTAATAATAATAATTGATTTTTGCGGGAAAGAAATGGCACAGTATCTGTCTCATATATCGTTGGACACCTGAACCGCGCCGTAAGAGAAGGGATAAAGGAGGGCGTGAAAGAAGAAAGGAAGAAAAAGGTGCCGTAGTGGAGGGCTCCGGAATAATTTCGACCACCTGGGGATCTTTAACGTGCACTGACATGGCACAGCACACGGGCGCCTTAGTGTTTTTCCTCCATAAAAACGTAGACACCGCGGTCGGGTTCCAACACGTGAACTCCCGACCGCGGCGGCTGCGGTTTTATGGTTTCTCGCAATATTTGGAGGGTGCTACGTTAAGAATAACTTAACAGGTAAAAACTTACATGATTCTCAATGAGACATACCTTGATTACGTGGAGCGATTCCGTGAAATTGAGCGCCTTTGCGGTAATAAAACTGTCGCCTCCATGAATGGTGCTTCCTTCGCTCTCACCTCGTGTTCAGTGACTGCTACGGACATGGGAGAGAATTCCTTACTCACTAGAAGTAAACTGATAATTTTAGTGCACTCATCAGCAATCTGATTTTGATTATCTTATTTTGTAAGTGGTGACGAAAACGAAAAACAATGCTTGCAGCATCGACTGGCATGAGGAACACTGTCACAGTGTTTGCAGTTTGTGGCGTAATTGTCAACATCCAACTGTAGGTGTCAGTTAGCGACGTCGATTCATGCGGCAGCCGCATGGTTTGGCCTAACGACACAATATTTTGAGATGTACCATTATGTTGAGACTAATATGTAGTAGAGGTATGAAACCTGGATTCTACGGATCACGCTGACATTTCCGCGTTTTCATATAGGTGGCCTCAGATAAGTCAAACCTGTAAAATTGAGCATTCGAATGATTCAGTTTGAATCACCAGCGAACTTCATTCTTTGCTTAGTACCTAGGCTCATCACAGTGACGTTCAAAAATGGAGACAGGATTTAAATGCTTGTGGATTCAATGTGCTCGATTTATAACGTTCATAATGACCACACCACTCTTAACAATCTCATAAGACGCCGTAAACGGTCACAAGTTACAATGTAGGTGTGGTTGAGACATTCGTAGTTGCGTATCGCTCTTTTTCTACATCGTAAAAATCTGGCTTGTGGATGAGGGCAAGCAATAAACATCATGCGGAGGCGAATATTCGGCGTGTGTCATGTTTATTCCGACAACTCACGAAACACGAAGATGACTGGACTTCGTATGTTATGTCGAGCCGAGAAAATCTGTGTGCTGACTTGAGCATGCACGTGAGTCTGCATCAAACATGCATGGCCGCTTACGCTCGACTACAGAGTCCGATTCTTATACTTGGAGTGCCTGTACAGCTGGAAATATATTAAGGCCGCTAGACGTCGCGGAAAATGCACAAAAGAAAATAATTTTTCCGAACTAGAAAAAACCTTAAATTGGCGGCATTAAAAATGTGTCCCAGAAGTTAAACGTGTAAATACCAACAAAAACCTTTTACACGTGATGGGTCTCTGTCGCCTAGAAGTTGTACCATCATAACTGCTTGCACACATACCCAGCATTGTCGCCGAGAGCTTGGTCTACTCTCATACTGCAAAAATAAAATGCGGTACTGCAAAAATACACAGAGGTGAGTTTTTCCAGCATGAAACCTTTCATATATGAGTAACTGATCGCGAGCTTCGGGAATCACATGGTGTCAGAGTGTTCATGCAAATAAGTGCAGAGCGTAGTCAAAATACAAATGTGAGAGACCAGTAGCTTCCGGTGCACTGTCTCTTGAAATAATTCATTGTAAGGTCAGCTGTCTGAGGCTCTAACCTCTATGTGATGTCTTCCTAGTTAAAGGAAAGGAAGAAAGTAAACCGGTTGATTTCTTTAAGGTTTACAGATTTTTATTACAAGAAGTGTGAGAGATACGCCGGTACGGTTTGTGCAGGTGGATTAGGTGAGGTTTGCTCTGCGTGGTCATTTGCTGTGGCGGAAGCCAGTGGCTTGGTGTCAAGGCCCTTGGGAGAGCGCGGCTGCTGCTGCTCCGCACAACGAGGTAGCACGCCGTTTGTCAAGGCCACCACTTGTGTCACACCAATGCACCCCCACAAGCTGTCTGGTGACGAAACCAAAGTGGTCGAGAAAAATCTAGCCGCGCCTAGGTAAAGACGCCAGGACGTAGATTGCCAGTATTGGTCTGATGCGGTGTAAGTTTTTTTTTCTTTTTTTCAATGGCGGAAAACATTGACCGCCGTAACTGTGCTTGCTGTCACCGACGAATGAGTGTCCAGTGCAATACAGGAGATACCTCTTCGGAAATTTCAGCATGCATTTCCACAAGCAAGCGAGAAAGCGATCAGGAGTTACACATTTCGTGCTGAATGAAGCCGGCGACAAGCGTGCGTGCGTGCGCGTGTGTGTGCGTGCGTGCATGTCATATTGGTGACGATACAATCACTTCAGCTTCCAGGCAAGTAATATTCTTACGGCAGAAGAATTTGATAGTGAAGAAAAAACAGCCTGCCCGCATCACCATCAGCCTGCCAGCCTCGCCTGGCGTCGGTCACGTAACTCACAGGAATGTTGGAAGGCAAGTGGTGTTCGAAAGCAAGAGTTGTCAATGGTGCTACATGCGCTCTCGGTTATGTACTATAGCGGACAAAAGTTTGCAGGACGCGAGGCAACCCAGTCGCCTGATATTGTCACCAGACGTAGGAGCACTTAGGCTTTTGATAACTTCATGCGATCGAACTTTTTCCTAGAACTGGCGTCCAGCAAAACTTTTGTCCCCGATAGTACCGCCTTGGTAAAAAACAATTGGATGACGCTAAAGCTTCGCCTTTAGGAGTAAGTTGCGATAGCGTTATCGGGCACTCAGCGCTTATCGACAGCCACTATCAGCAGCGGCGCGCGGGGAGGGGGTGTCGGTTCCGCACATTGACTGAGAACCTGCATTCACTAAATCTCTGGTTACGTTTTTCGCCGGGTGGTTGGGAATGCGCTTTGCTATTTTTAATGCGAAAGCCTTTAATGCCTCCTACTGTCGTCCGATCGCAGAGGGTGTAACACGTTTAACTCGGGAACTAAACATGATAGCAGTAAAAGAATGAAAAAGAATGCAGAGTAATTAGTTAATTGTATGCAAAATTGTCAAATTTGCATCGCAATAGCGCGGACGTCGATATAGCCACGGGAATGGTGTGACGTCACATCCACCGGGATTTGTCACTGCATACTGCAAATTTTCACAGAATGGTTGGGAAAACATCGGATTTGTGTAATTAAGCGTAATTAATATAAATATCACCGAAAGATGTATAAGTTGGATATCGATATAGCCACGAGAACGGTGTAACGTCACATACATCGGAATTCGTCACGGCATAGTGAAAATTGTCACAGAATGGTCGGAAAGACGTCAGATTTGTGTCAAAGATAGAAAATTGTGTAATTGAGCGTAATTAATACTTAACATCCGCGGAATATGTATAATTTTAGCATCGATATAGCCACGGCAACGGTATTACGTAACATCCGCCGGAAGTCGTCACGCCATAGTGAAAATTATCACAGAATAGTTAGGTTTTCGCCTGTCAACACTTTAGTTGCCAAGTGTCTCGTAATTTCTTCAATGGTTTCTTGGAGTAAACCTTCTGTTGTCAGTTAGCGCTCTTCCTATGTGCTCCTTTTCTCTGTCCCGATGTGCTGCGCTGTCTTCTAATCAGCTGGCCAAAGCCTCCGCCACTGGTGCTGCTGGGATGTTTGACCACGAACGACGAGATGAAGCCGCGGCTGCGCTCGGCTATCACGTCGCTACCAGCCCTAGCGCACGCAACCACTCGCTTGCGCAAAGGATAAAGAAGGCGAGTGAAACTTCAGAAGTGAATAGGCTAAAAATATACTATATCGGGCATACTGGAAGTCGACATCCACCATCATGGTGGAGTATGGGGATGGGCAATCGGGGTACTGGCATGGCGGGCAGTGGGCGTTCCGGGCATTGGGCGTGCCGGGTACTGGGCACGCTAGGTATTGGGCACACTGGGTAGTGGGTATGTAGGGTATTGTGCTTGTTGGATGACGAGCATGCCTGGCCCAGTATGCCCAGTATATTGTATTTTTCCTCGGTAGCGCATGTGTAATGCGCAGGTTACATACAAAATAAGGCAATGGCATAAACATTTGGACGTGGCGATGACTGCCTGCAATCAAAAGCCGAAAGTATGAGTGGCAGCCAGCCCCAGAATTACGGCATGTATGTAGTACATGCGGTATGAATGGATCATGGCAGACAGGCACATTTATGCAATGTTTGCTGTAAGTGCATAAAGTCTCAGGCTTAATGATAGCTGAGTGGTTATTCTGTGTTACTCTTTTTGCCTGGCGGCCTGCTTCAGTTGATTGGCTTGGGTGTTTCTGTGTTGCATCACCCCGCACCCTCTTGCCTTGGCGGCCTGCCTCACTAAAGAAGCTGCGCAGGTGCTTCCGCACGGCAGCCACTCGTTGGTCCTCCGGCGATTCCGGCGCAGGGTGTTTATCGGCGAAATGAGCCAGGCAATCTGAAAAATTAAGAGAATTTATTCAGTTTTACTCAGTGCAGTAGTGGGATTGGCTAAAAAGATTTTGGAGCAGGGTTTCCAGCATGTGAAATTTCAATTTAGAGTAACTACCTCAGGCTTTGTACCAGAATACTACTAGTGGGAAAGGCAATAGTTATTATTTGAGGACATTTCAACCAAAATGGAACATGGTTTTAAAAAATGACAACATGCTGCACAAAGATTTCAACAGTGCAGGAAAGCCGTCGTATTGCCCAGGTCTGCATACACTTTCAAATGCACCCAAATTTATTACTGTGTAAAAAAAATGAGTGAAATTCGGTACAGTTAAAAGCGTAAATTTTTTTGCGCAGAAGCTGCAGGGAATGCCTTCAAACACACATTTAGTTGTCTTCACTAACGCGCTAGCCTCTTCAATACCACTTTAGCCTGCATAGTTTTCTTTTAAAACCCAAATCAGACAGGGAGAGATATAGATATTAGCACGTGACTGTACTCATTCATCGCAATGTTCTCAGATGCAGGTCTGTATGAAAAAGAAAGCTAGAATGAATACACAGGTCACATGTTATAGAGGGAGTTCTGGGATGAGAGTGGTCACTTTACTTCATTGAAGGACCACTGACACTAAATTTTGGTTGCATGTTTTCTTCTTGCAAATCACGCATTAGACATAAGAATACAGATCTCACCACGCGTTATTTGCCTAGGACCGATAAACATTTTATAATTTCATTTCCTCTTGATGCTGTTTCAGTTTCATCACCCGAATAATGGCAGTTATGCGTTGGAAATGTTTAATTCGCGTTAGGAATGAAAAAACTGCAATATTGCTTATATGTCATTTCTTGTCATTCGAGCTCTTCAAGGAGACTACCTTATGTGTTGCAGTGATTTAAAATTATCCATCAGCAATTATGTTGCAGTTTTTTGTGCCTCACATGATTTAAACACTCTGAACACGTCGCAGCCATCGTTCAGTTGATGAAACCTCAACAGCATCCAGAAAATCAATTGTAAATTATTTAGCAGTCGTAAGCAAATACCACGCGGTGAACGAAGTATCTGGAGTCTGACTGCACTACCCCTGTATCATGGCATAGCATAGGTTCCTTGCAGTCACGCTTGTAGCACACCATGGCCTCACCTCTCGCGAGAAAGCTTTTGTTGCACCTGTGTGGTCATCGCCTATGCGCACCACTATTTTTCTCGCGGAGGGGTCCGGTTTTGCCGTGTGCTTCCAATATACTTCTATGATTTCTCAAGTGCCTGCGACGAAGAAACTCCTCGAGCTTGCTCGCACGATAACAATAATTCATGCTCAAATGGCAGAACACACAAACTACCGATTAAGAATGCACATGTATAAGCGAAATCACAGGGATCTGGTCATCATATCCTGCAACAACGGCGTTCCACAAAAGCTTTAGAAATGTAGAGGGATCCAAATTTATCACTGATTGAGCCTTCTCAAAGCAGTTCTTTCTTTGCATGTGCGTTAGCCATCTTCGTTTCGGACATTGTTGCAAGACCACCGAAGCAGATGTGCAAACCATGAGCACACCATATATAGGGTCGGTGAATAGTTTCCAGGCCACAGCGTCTGCTTTTAATTCGTATATCCTGGCACTTAAGATGCTGATAAACTTAAGAAGGTCATCAGAGGTTAGAACGTTACCTCTTCTACCCTCTATAGATATCTTGTGCTTCGCGCGTGTCGTAACTGCCAGAATTTACCGATAAAATGCAGGCCCTGTGGCCTGGAAAATTTTTACCGACCCTACACGTATAAATAGTAGGCAGTAAAGGGCTAGAAAGCAAAACGGGAAGGCACTGGATTCCGCAGGTTATCTTTCTCATCGCGTGTTGGTAGAAGGAACCAGGGTCACGTCTCTCTACACAGCTCTTAGTTGCTGGAAAAGTACTTTGGCGCAGCCTTAGCACAATCTAATCAAAAACCAACCATTTGTAGCAGCATGTATCAGGTGTAACACAATGGTGCATCATCCCACAGCTACGCGGTGAAATTTTAATGCAACCTCTAAGTTAATAGAAGTTTGTAGCCTCTATTATTCTTCCTCACCTCCACCTTCTCCGGAGTGGCAGTTAGCTTTCTGACAGCAGTGGAGATGGAGCGGCACTATTTCCCACTAAGGCTGCGCTCAGCAGCCTCACTCGGTGTCTACAAATGCCATGCCAGCTTCAGGCAGCATCTTGCCTCGCTGGTGTTTTTCATTACATACGCCCACTTTTCAGTGGGCACCCACAGCTGGGGTCCTATTAGAACCTGCACCATTCCATAGATAAAAGTAGCAAATAGCATTACGAGCACAATTTGAGACCAAAATTTGGTTTATGGGGTTTAACGTCCCAAAGCGGCTCGGGCTATGAGAAAAGCCATAGTGGAGAGCTCCAGAAGTTTCGACCACCCGGGGTTCTTTACGTGCACTGACATCGCACAGTACCGCGGCCTCTCGCATTTTGTCTCCATCAAAATGCAACAGCCGGGGCCAGGATCAAACCGAGTTCATGTAATACCTTTTTAATGGGTGGGACCTTTGAGGTTGTAATAAATAAATAAATAAATTCCGGTCAGCAGCTGACCACCATAGCCATTGAGCAACCACGGCAATTTGAGACCAAGCACAACAGAAAAGATTCCCCGCAGGGGGGCGTCTTCTGCAGCGTGCAGACGTTGGGGAGTGGCGACACCACGGGTTCCTGAGCATCCGCAGGGACATCCCCGCAAAGGGATGATGGTGAGTAGTGTGTCACCATGGGCCCGAGCACCCGCACTTAGCCGTGCGTGGCATCGCCGTGTCCGGGAAAAAGGGACTCGTGGTGGTTGAGCTGATGCCGGGCGTTCTGACCTTTAAGGCACTTCGGCGGAGGCAACACACCACTTTGGCCCCAGCTTCCTGTAGACGGCACCTCCGGCCTGACCCGGCCGGGGGAAATAGGCAGTCGGCTTTTCCTATTCTCCCATCTGTCTTTCACTTTCCTACCCCTTTCTCACAACTCTCCTGTCTCCTACTCACTTCTTGGTTTTTCCTTTTTTCCTAGTGACAAGAGTTAACCTTGTGTGGCCAACCACCTTGAGTTGCGTCATATTGGGTTATTGTTGAGATGTACAGCTGGCGTGGGCAGGACAATTAGCAACCTCCTGCCCCGTTCCTTCGCATGGCTCCTTTGTTAGTGCCTGGCACCACAGCCGAACAACACATACATTTTATGGCTCCCCCCTCCCACAAAATGGTCGCCCTCACAAAAGAGAGTGGACCGATAGAACAGCACAGTTTTTGAAAAACCAAAAAATTTCCCAAAGTACCATGTTCTTCATAGTAAAAAAACAGACAAAGCCGCGAGAATCATGCCCCATTCCTAGTGTCAAAATGCATAACCGAAGACAATTGGGTCCAGGCTACAAACCGTGCAAAATGCCTAGTGATTACCTGCTGCCTGAACTCAGAGACAGCCTAATACACGAAACTTTCCTGCCTAGTGTCCATCGGGGAAGTCTCTGTGGCAATTACAGCACACCGGTCTGTAAACACCATCCGGGGTGTGATTTCTGAATCTGAAATCATCAACCTCACTACGGAAGAGATGCTTGATAGTCCATGAGAACGGAATGTCATAAATGTTCATCGTATTAAAATAACGAAGGAAGAGAAAGAGGTACCCACGAAAGATCTGGTCCTAATATTAAACTCCAGTACACTCCCTGAGTCCATAGAAGCAGGCAATCTCAAAATTAACGTTAAATATTACATACTAAATCCGCGTAAATCCTTCAGATGCCGATGGTACGGTAATGGGTCGGAAATCTGCCGTGGTAATGAAGCTTGCGCTAAATGTGCCTCAAGGAAACTTGCTTTCAAAAAGTGTGAAGGAGCAACACTTCGCTGCGCAAACTGCGAAGGTAATCACCCCGCCTATTCTAGATCATGTCCCTCATGGAAGAACGAGAAAGAGATCATTACAATGAAGCCAAAACAAAATATAACATTTAAGAAAGCCCGACGACTCTTCCACGCAACGAACAGCTTTAACTTTTCCACGAAAAAAAAAACTTTGCTGATGTGCACCACATGACACTCCGGCATCTACCCAGGCCACTTCTGCCGAGCCTATGGCACGGCCATCCGTGCCCCAGGCAGGGACAGCGAAAGCTCCTCTGCCATCTCCAAAGCAAGGAGCACCGGCCCACGGGTCGGCACCCCGCAGAACGTCCCCCCGCTAGGGGAGGCTTGAGACTAACACATCCGCGGCCTCGCGGTCCTCCAGCGTCTCCGGTGAGGTGATGGATATAACTTCCACTCCGCCTGTATTACAGCCGCGGAACAGCTCTCTCGAGCGAAAACAAGGCAGAGCCCTGACAACCGGCCCCGAAACGTAAATTCCTTCTGTTCCATTACCACTCAAAAATACAAACATGGCTTTCGCGGTTCAGTGGAAATGTAGAGGACTGTTGAGGAATTACAGTGACATAACACATATTTTAGGATGAATGTTGCCCATTGCATTGTGCCTTCAGGAGACCAATCTTGGTCCGCAACATGTAGATATCTTAAAGCATTATAAAATTTTCGACGCGATCACGAGCAGGCAAATATACTCTCGGGCGGAGTAGCAATTGTCATTCAAAGCAGCTTCCCTGCTCAAGAAATCAAACTTAACACAAAACTCAGGGCAGTTGCGGTTAGCGCTGTAACCTACAAAACAATAACATTATGCTCTGTATATCTCTTCACCCCGCCGCCACCTCACATTAACTACCCAATATTTAGAAGGCCTGATTGATGAACTGCCAGAGCCATATCTGGTAGTTGGCGATTTTTAACACGCACTCCCCGCTTTGGGGAAGCGAAAGCTGCGACTCTAGGGACCAAGTAATCGAAGATTTTATCCTCGCAAATAATGTCTGTCTTTTAAATACAGGGAAAGCCGCAGATTGTTTCCCAAGCTCAGAAAAAGGAGCTTCTTCAATTTAGCTTTAATATCAACATCTCTTTTCAACGATTTTAAATGGGATGTTTTAAATGACCCTCTCGGAAGTGACCACCATCCTACTGTCATCAGGCTCTCATCTACTCCAGTCATCCCCACAAGTCCACTGCGCTGGAGCTGGAGAATTCATCTCGCCAATTCGTCACTTTTTACAGAAAGTGCCACTCTTTAAAAAGAATTTTCTAAAGACTTCAGCATAGATGAAATTGATGAAAAGTTTACTACATGCATTATATAGGCTGCAGCACTCGCTATATCACAAACAACAGGACTTGTACAGAAGAAACACAAACTATGGTGGACACAACAATGCACATTTGCAAAAAATAGCAAAACAAAGCATGGGGTGCTCTCGGTCGTTACCCCACTGCAGGAAACTTACTTGCCTTTAAGAGGGTCAAGGCGAGAGCACGGTACGTGTGCAGAAAGGCAGAGAAATATGTGTCCTCAATTGACAGTTCAGTACCATCAAAGAAAATGTGGGAAAAAGTTCGTAAGTTCACTGGTGACAATACTCCGTTCACACTTCCGCTGTTGACAACACCCGGTACACAAACATCTTTAGAAGACCAGGCCAATATATTGGGCGAGCATTTTGCTGAACTCTCTAAGTCAATAAATAACTACACAAACACATTCCAGAAACACAAAGCAATAGCTGAAAAAACAAAATTTTAATTTTGAGCAGGCATGCACGAGGACTACAACCAGCCCATTACACTGCAAGATTTAATTAGGGTATTATCTACTAGTAAAAAGACAGCAGCAGGCCCAGAGAATGTGCATTAAATTATGCTTGCCCATCTCGGAGGTTGCCGTAGAAGCATAGTTGAAAATCTTTATTAAAACATGGACAATTGGCAAATTACCTGAGAAGTGGAAGAAAGCAGTCATAGTACCTTTTCTCAAACCCCGGAAACCCCCAACAAGTCCTGGCAGTTACAGACCAACACCGCTCACCAGCTGCATTGCGAAATTTTTCGAAAGTGTAATAAACATTAGACTCAACTTCGTACTCGAATCTCGGCAACTATTATATGTACATCAATGTAGATTCAAAAAGCATGCTCAACCACTGATCACTTGTCCGCCTAGAAAACACCATCCGGGAGGCGTGTATCCACAAGCAGCACTATATCGGGGTTTTCTTCGACCCGGAGAAGGCCTACGATACCACGTGGAAGTTCAGTATCCTCCGTGACAAATCAGAGCTAGGTATCCGTGGCACGATGCTGAACTGTTTGAACGTCTTCCTTGAAAACCACAAATTCCGTGTCCGCCTGGGAGCAACTCTGTCCATGGCTTTCGCCAAAGAGAATGGCGTTCCCCAGGAGTGCATTCTAAGTACAACACTCTTCGTAGTAAAAATGAATTGCTTAGCTACAGTAATACCCAAGTCCATAATGTATTTGGTTTATGTAGATGACTTACAAATAGCTTACACTTCCTGCAGCATACCGTCCTGCGAGAGACAAACACAAATTACACTAAATAAACTTGCTGCTTAGGCAGAGAAAAATGGATTCAAGTTACCTCCTCAAAAAACAGTACCTGCTTTGTTCTCATTGCGGCGAGGCCTACAGGTCGACCCCAACTTATATTTCAATCAAGCCACACTAGCAATTAAACAAGTACTTAATTTTTTAGGCGTCACTTTTGACAAGAAACCCACGTTTTTTCCACGCATTAACAACGTTAAAACGGAAGAATCCCAAGCCCTCAATGTATTAAAGGTGCTCTCGCGAAAACGGTGGGGGTCCGATAGAGCATGCCTATTACAAGCCTATCGCTTTCTGGTGCGCTCCAAGCTGGACCCGAGCATATAGAACATCCCCGATAAACACTCTTTACGTTGAAACTAATGAGCCCGCACTAGAGGATAGAAGAGTCACACTTACATCCTCATACGTCCTAAAAACCCGTTCTCTTCCTAAACATCTCCGCCATCCAATTGTTGCCAAGTGCCCATCTAAAAGATTATTCAACAATAAACCACAATTTATCTGGCCACTTATATTGCGCTCTGAAGATTAATGCGCAGAGTTAGCAGTACTAGATGCCGTAACGAATGTTGCACAAAGATATGAATATTTGCCATCATAGTACAGCCTCCCTACACAATGTGACTTCCCACTGACACACTTACACAAAAAGGAAACGCCACATGAGCTCAAACTAGAAAAATTATTTGCACTACAATAAAAATAAGACACCTAAAATGAATTTTACACTGATGGCTCAAAAACATGGTCTTGTTGGAAGTGTAGTAATTCAAGGAAAAATGAAAAAATTAGACTGCCACGGCAAGCATCAGTTTTTACTGCCGAGTATCATGCCATCTTTGAAGCCGTAGAACAAATAATAAAAGAAATATAAAAAATAGCATCATTTACACACATTCTCTGAGTATGCTCAAAGCACTGCACTCTAGAAATGCTGCTGAACCCGTAATAGAAAACCTCCTACATGACATTGTTAAAATCAAAAAACAAAAACATAACGTGACATTCTGATGGGTCCCTAGCCATGTTGGAAAAGTGGGTAATGAGAGAGCAGATGCATACGGAGCACAAGCTCGAGATGGTCAAATAAAACAAGTTAGCGTAGCACACAGGAGTTTTTTAAATTTTCTGCACAGTAAACTAAGAAATAAGTGGCAGGTTGCATGGGAAGAGCAGGCAAACAACAAACTGCATTCTATAAAGCCCTTTTTGGGGGAATGGAGATCAAGTAGACATCTTGAACATTTTACTGAGGTTATTTTGTGTTGGCTACGCATTCGACACACACACCTTACACACAACTTCTTGCTGACAAAACAAGACAAACGTCTGTGAAATGTGTGGCGATGAACTCATAGTAAACCACAATTTAATCTCATGTACAAGACTTGAAAAACTAAGAGAGAAATATTTTACAGCATTCTACAATGAACACATCCCATTACACCTCATGTTGCTTTTGGGGAATCGAGCGCTGATAGATTTTTCAAGCATTTTTAAGTTTCTCAGCGAAGGTAATATTTTAAACAAACTCTAGGTATAAAATGCGTAACCTTTAACAAAAGCTCTAACCTTAAATTTGGCGCATCATAGGCTATGTTGCTTTTAGGGGGTAATACAGGGGGTAATACAGCAAACTCTAAGAAAGTAAATGCAGCCAGATTCAGCCAAAAGCCAAGTGGAGAGATGATCCAAGGAAACTGGGAAGAAAAGTATTAGGAAAGGTCTTTGTTCTCCAGTGGACGTAATCTGGCTAATGATGAGATCGAATTTGTCATGAGCACACTTTATTTTGGGCATAGTAGGAAAAACTTAACACTCGACAATGTACTTCAATTACAAGTGACAAGGTGCTAGAATGGCGCCCGGATGTTTATAGTGCAGCGGCCTGGAGGGGGGAGGTGGTTCACATTTTGGGTAGCCATTACGTCTCTATAGCACTTCCCCTCAGAAAAAATAAAAACAAACTCGGGTGACAGAAGCTTCACACATCTGCTTAACAACCAGAGTTTATTGCATGGGCTAAACTGTTTCATGTACATGTAAAACAATGGAAAAAAAGGTGCCTTACTGCATTGCCAAAAAACCGTACTGACAAATACATGGTTTCTGAGCCACTGCCCCCTGAAATGGCATTCCTGCTATCATGTGATGGTGATGGTAATGTGGACTGCTTTGGTGGCTTGGGTTACCTTTTGTCATTTCGGTTTGTTGTACAACCTGTCGGACAAACGTTTTCACGCAGTCATACCTGCAGATATTAGTCATGATGTTTTCCACCTCCAGCTTGCATTCCATGTATGAGAAGCAGATTGTATTGGCTGTGGACAGGCGAGTAGAGCCCAAGGTTGCTTTGTGGGCTGTACGGTGATTTGAAAAGAAATTTAAGCACCGCTTATGTGGCTGGGATTTTTGTGCGCAGAAAATGGCAGCTGAGGGCTTTTATCATCACTAGCACGACAAGAAACAGACGGCCGTTGCATGCTTTGCATTCCACGTTGAACTTGAGGGCAGGTTAATGGGGTTGAAGTACACCAAAAATTCTTCTACCGTGGAATTCTTCAAAACGGCATATACAATTTTCCATGTATCAAAGGAATACCTAGGTTGCGTTCATGAATCACTGCTGCGCGCGTTGCTTAGTCACCTCCAATGCCAGCTTCGCAGCCGTCACCGTGACAGGCGCTTTAATTGCCGTGTTATGGGCTCGGCTGATGAATTCTCCTGTACACGCCACCCAAGCAAATCTCTAAGATTTGGCATAACTAGGCTATGCTAAGGCAAGTCGGTCATCCGCCGACCTGCCAAAAGGACTTGCCTCAGCGAAGTATAGTTGTGCACACTGCTGGAGTTTTGCATGGGGTGGCACGTACTTCTCAATTAAAAATTATTCGGGCAAACCAGCAGCACAGCAATGGGAGCGCCAATCACGGGGACGGCTGCAAACCTTGCAATAGAGATGATTGAGCAATAGGCACTGCATTCATTCACTAATGTGGTATCTCTTTAACTCGTGGATGACTTTTTGCGATCCTGAAGAAGTCAATGGTACAAGAGTTTCTGGTGCACTTCAAGCCTGTTGAACCGGCCCTCAAGTTCACCCTAGAATTTAAGACAAGCAACAGCCTCCTGTTTCTTATCGCACTAGTGAAGTGAAAAAGACCTAAACTGCCGCTTTCCTTAGAAATGTGTACCAAGCGCTTCGAGACAAGGACACAAAAAACACATACCACAGCGCCCGTCATGCAGTGTTTTCTTTAGGTTATCGTCTCGTTGTACTGGGTCCATATTTGTAAGCAATGAACCAACTAGCCCAGACCAGAATCCTCATTCCTGTTACTTCCAGTCTACATAACATCCGCCTGCGCTGGTTGCCGCTTCAGTTTCACTTCAAGTCACCCCGCAGCCCACAAAGCAACCATGTTCTCTACTCTTGTCGAGTACCAAGACAATCTGCTTCTCAGACATCGAGCACAAGCTGGAGCAGGAAGGTATTACGACTGCTCTCTGCCACAACGGCTACATTAAATTTATCTGACAGCTCATCCGCTAGTTTAACCAGAAACCAAGAGAACTGCTAGAACTTTGCCCAAGACACGAAAAGTGCCCGCACCACCATCCTGTATGACAAAGGCACAAATGAAATGTTGGCCTAACTGTGCCGTAACCAGAGAACACCGGTGCATCAGCAGCCATTGTCAACCGCTGGACACTTCACGCCTCTGCAGAGAGAATGCGCATCGAACAAGCGAGCACGAAGCATCATCTACTAACATATTTAAAGAAACTTTACGCAGAATAACACGGGACAGGAGATATAAACGCACACACACACGAGCGCAAACTTGAAACTGTATTTTCAAACATGATACACCATCTTAAGAAGAAGAAAGGGCGCAAGCGTACAAAATCCAGAACATCACGCGTGGGAAGAAAAGAGCACGCACATAGGTACAGTGAAAATTGCGTCAGGGATAGGCACATGCAGATTCTTGTCAGAACTAATCGGAATAGAGCCACAAAAGCAGGCTATCTATTGCGGAGAAAGGCGAGTTCTTTTTTGAGAAGGGCCACCGAAGCCTTACTCACGCAGACTTCCGTGGTACTAAATTTAAGGGCATCTACAATTTCACGGGCCAGCCTATCGGAAGCTCGCCCGGTAACAACAGTAGATCGGAGGAAAGGACGGCACTGCTGTTTCTTCTTCTTATTCCTGTCAGTATAGTGCTCGCATATGAGGCAATGCAAAGACAGGTTCGAGCCGCCAATTGCGCCCAGGGAATTGGCATGCTCTCTGAGCCTGTCATTGAGACAGCGCCCTG
This sequence comes from Amblyomma americanum, assembly GCF_052857255.1. Lineage (NCBI taxonomy): Eukaryota > Metazoa > Arthropoda > Arachnida > Ixodida > Ixodidae > Amblyomma > Amblyomma americanum. Next base: position 180,687,661 of record NC_135502.1, on the reverse strand, counting down.
TCTGGCCTATGTACACAGACCCACAGCTGAGCGGAATCTTATACACCACACCAACAGTGCTAGGCGCAAACTGAATTTGGTGTTTGGTAACGTAGTTGTTCTTATTCGCCCCTTTGCCTTGGCACCTGCTGGTCATGGCGCACAGGCGAGACAATTTCAAGGGGGCTGTAACAACGACATCAACTCGTAACCCATTAGCCACCCTCTCGATATTGTGCGGTAGCTTGTGCACATTTGGAAAGACTTAAAAAGTCTTTTCCTTCTTCCCAGCGTGGGGTGAGGAACATCGACGGCCCTCTCAAGCCTACTAAATTGTTTAAGCAGCAACTCCGCCACAGAACCTATTACCTATCTCATGAATCCGGCTCGCTCCAAACGTTCAACCTGGTGGTCAAAACTGGATTTGACCCTATGCGTGCACGACTTTGAAAGGGCTGATCTAAGACAAGAAGACGAAATGCCGCGTTTTACGAGCTTAGAATGCTTTCTTCGAACGCGGCATATAAGCCCAACAAAGGTGTTTGTCATTACTGAAAAATAATTTTAGATCTAAAAATTGTAGACAGTTGGCCTGTGGTAGTTCAAGGGTAAAATCATCTACTAAATCCCTGAACTTATTTTTCTACCGGATGCATCGGCAATAAGTAAGAATTTTACACAAAAGCTTCGCCAGCAGAACAATGATGTGGGAAATTTTGAACGAAAGCGCAGAGCAACCGTAGAGCACTATGAGTAACTGAACCATCGCATCGACTGAGCACGCGAGGGTAGCTGACACTGAAACCAATCTATTCAAGCGGCAGCTTATTGAATCTTGGCACATACAAAAGACACCAGGAAATATAAATCTGTCCCCAAGGCTCCCTTGGACCAGCATATGTGCATGGCCTTTGCGACGCCACATAATCCGCACCCTGTCGTCCCGCAAACACGGCATGTGCTTACCCCATCTCAAATCACCTAGTTAGTGGCGATGGCAGTAAGCCAAAAGCAGATTAAAAGTGTGTCTCCTGCTCCCAGCCAGTCAACCCTGAAAAAGATGCTGCGTAAGCTCTCTCATGAGACTGGTCAGAGCATCTCACAGGCAGACATCCGCTAAAAGTTTCATGTTCCGAAGTTCATCAACAGCTGTTAATTGCCGGACAAATACCACGGGTTCAACAGTTGCACACATTGAAAATTTAATTTTCAATTGTTTGAAACACGTACAAGCTTTTAAAACATCTGCAGCCATGGCGGCTATGACACCCGGATGCCAAGCGAAGGACGAGAGATTAAAACCTCAATTCAATGACTGAATTCACATTTCAATGATTGAATCCACATTTCAATGGCGGTGAAAGGCAAAAGCAACTGTGTTATGCATCACCAGTGCAGATAGCGTCCCAGGTGTACTAAATTTATCTGGAGTCCCAAACTACGGCATCTCTCATAGCTCGTGTCACCTTGAGACATTAAGCCCAATGTATCATATCACTAAATAAAGTCTGATAAGCATTCTCGTTTCCGCGACTGTCTCCTGCAAAATTGTGCAAACTGAGACATGAATTTAAATCATGATGTATTTGTGGGCGTGAACTTTACAACGCACCCAGAAGTAAGACACAGGACATGCGCTGTCTTCCTTCTGCATCTTTGCAAAGGTTGCGCCCATAAATATATCATGAACAGTCTTCAATTAACCCAGCTTTCTGTTGTGTTGATAAATTTAATTACTCGTAACTGTTGTCATAGTTCATAGCTCAAGAACACGCTGTTCTAGCATAATACATTCACTAGGACACTACGATGAGAAATAATCACGATTCCAGAAGGTTCACCACTAATACACATGTAATCCAGGCAGAAGATACTAGACATGTAATGTTCCAAGGTCTGAGAGAGATCTACATGAAGATTACTAAGCAATCCATGCAATTCATTAAGTGAAAACAGACCAAAGAACCAGTACTGCTTAGTGTTTAAGAGCAAAGATTAACTCATGCTTTCTTGACAACGTAATGCTTAGCGTACCATACATGATACGGTACATTTTACTTGTCCTAAACAACCATGAAGGGAAGACTTGCTTATTTAGTATCACATCTTCCGTCTGAAAGCCATGCCTGCAGCGGCTCAACCTTCGGAAGGATTTCTCTAGTGGAAGTTATTTTTATATGTATGTGGAGATAGTGAAGAGTGTTTAAGCGCAAAAATTCGATGGGTTATCTAAATATTTGCTATATTCTACGCAGGCGTAACGTTTAAATAAAACTATTAGGTTATAAAATAGGTTTTGTTGCACTCTTACAGCACCTGCAGTGCGATACTCCTTAAGGCTGCAATGTGATAGGGGCGTATTTGCTTGTGTATAACTTGTTACAGTATGCAGGTATGCGTGATTTTGCCCCTCTACGGCACAAAAAGTATATTCAAAGGACATATGCAGCGCTTGAATTTAAACATATCAACACAATCTGCATGAAAGGAACCAATACATGCAGCTGAGTTCTTGGTACTGCTACCATCAGCTCTTTTCTGTTTAAAAAAGCGATTGTAGAATGAAATGACAAGAAAAGCCGAAAAAGGCGAAAAAATTTATAGCCAGGCAGATTCGAAGCTGCGCTCCCCAAATTCACAGTTGATTTCTCAACAGTTATGCCCGAGACCACTCATTCACGAAATAAGCACCTACTTTTAATGCAAACCACTTCCACACGATTTACAGCGTTGTGTATCTGTATAACAATGGGAAGTTGAGCTAGTTGATATATTTTTCAATGCGCTCCTGTTTGAAAATTCAGAGTGTATATTATCCATGCCTCTTCCAATATTCTAAGTGGTTAGTAGCCTTTTTTCTCCCTTCCTCATTCTGTCAAAGAGCTGTTTTAATGCGAAAGCCTTTCTTGGCTCATGAGTGGCGAGGACGCAAGTTGTGTACGGAAGTTGTAGACAAAAGTTGTCCGCATGAACTGTCAATAATAAGTTGTGTGCTGAATAAAAAATGCAAAAGTTGAATAAGCAACAGTTCTTAGAAAAAAATATGAAATAATAATCATATTTTTTAATTGGTTTTGGGGGAAAGGAAATGGCGCAGTATCTGTCTCATATATCGTTGGACACCTGAACCGCGCCGTACGGGAAGGGATAAAGGAGGGAGTGAAAGAAGAAAGTAAGAAAGAGGTACCGTAGTGGAGGCCTCCGGAATAATTTAGACCACCTGTGATCTTTAACGTGCACTAACATCGCACAGCATACGGGCGCCTTAGCGTTCTGCCTCCATAAAAACGCAGCCGCCGCGGTCGGGTTGGAACCCGGGAACTCCGGATTCTAACCCGTGGCTCAGTGGTTAGGGCTCTCTACTACTGATCCGGAGTTCCCGGGTTCGAACCCGACTGCGGCGGCTGCGTTTTTATGGAGGAAAAACGCTAAGGCGCCCATGTGCTGTGCGATGTCAGTGCACGTTAAAGATCCCCAGGTGGTGTAAATTATTCCGAAGCCCTCCACTACGGCACCTCTCTCTTCCTTTCTTACACTCCCTCCTTTACCCTTCCCTTACGACGCGGTTCAGGTGTCCAACGATATATGAAACAGATACTGCGCCATTTCATTTCCCCCAAAAAACCAATTATTATTATTATTATTATTATTATTCGAACCCGACCGCGGCGGATGCGTTTTTATGGAGGCAAAACGCTAAGGCGCCCGTGTGCTGTGCGATGTCAGTGCACGTTAAAGATCCCCAGGTGGTCGAAATTATTCCGGAGCCCTCAATAATTGGTTTCTGGGGAAAGGAAATGGCGCACTATCTGTCTCATATATCGTTGGACACCTGAACCGTGCCGTAAAGAAGGGGATAAAGGATGGAGTGAAAGAAGCAAGGAAGAAAGAGGTGCCGTAGTAGTGGGCTTCGGAATAATTTCGACCACCTGGGGATCTTTAACGTGCACTGACACCGCACAGAACACGGGCGCCTTAAAAAACCAGAAATAAAACAGTAAAAATAACAAAAAATAAAAACTATAAACAATAAAAATGCAGTAAGCAAAAGAAAAATTGGAGGATGCTTAAGCTTCATCTTTAAGAGGGACGCGACAGCGTGTCGCAGCGTTGCCGAGGGGTCCACGGAACACCATCAACCGATAGGCGCGACGCCCTGCCCCTTGTACTATTTAAGGAAAGGAAATGACGCCTCTCTCACGTATCTCTGTGGACACCCGAACCGCGCCGTAAATTAAGGAAACTGAAATTAAAATTGGTTTTATGGAAATGAAGTGAAGCCTGTCTCACATATCTAGGTGGACAGCCGAACCGAGCCGTAAAGGAAGGTAAAAAAATTGGAGGACGCTTAAGCTCCATTTTTTAGAGTGGGACGCGACAGCGTGTAGCAGCGTTGCCAAGGAGCCAACGGAACGTAATCGCCCGTTCGTCGCGATGCCTTGCTCGTTGGACAGTTTAAAGAAACGAAATTACGCCTGTCTCACATACCTCGGCGGACACCAGAGCCGCGCCGCAAGGGAAGGAAAATGACATCAAGATTGGTTTTAAGGAAAGAAAATGACGCCTGTCTCACATATTTCGGTGCACACCCGCCGCGGTGGCACAGTGGTTAGGGCACTCGGTTACTGATCCAGAGTACTCGGACTCGAACCCGAGCGCGGCGGCCGCGTTTCGTTGGAGGCGAAACGCAAACGCGCCCATGTGGCTGTGCGATGTCACCATCAATATCAGCCTGACTGACTACACCCTCTATAGGGCAAAAGCCTCTCCCATGTCTCTCCAAATAACCCGGTCCTTTGCCAGCTGCGCCCGCCCTATGCCTGCGAAATTCTTAATCTCATCCGCCCACCAAACCTTCTGCCGCTCCCTGCTACGCTTGTCTTCTCTTGGAATCCACTCCGTTACCCTAAAGAACCAGCGGTTGTCTTGCCTTCGCATGACATGTCCTGCCCAAGTCCATTTCTTCCTCTTGATTTCGACTAGGATGTCATTAACCAGCGTTTGTTTCCTCACTCACTCTTCCCGCTTCCGGCCTCCTAACGTGATGCAAGTGCACGTTAAGGACCCCCGGGTCTTCGTAATTGTTCCGGAGCCCTCTACTATGGCACGTCTCTCTCACTGTCACCTTCCTCCTGTCCCTTACGGTGCGGTTCGGGTGTCGATAGATATGTGAGACATTTGCTGCACCATTTCCTTTCCTCAAACGAGGGGACGAATTATGTTGCAAGTTGTGACTCGTCTGCCAGAACTTTTACATCTAAGCGGTACCCTTGGCAGGAGCTCTGGGGAATAGATCGGCATTTTCGGGACAACGAATTGTCATTGATGCTCTCGGACAAAGGTAGCTTCACGGTCCTCCCCACCAGTATGCACAAGATGAATACTGTTGGAGCCGGTAACAGGGACTTCAAGACTTCCAGGCTAAAACCGGTCAAGGCCAAGTCTCGGGCGGTAGCTCTACTTTCGGACTCAAAGCTGGACAACCTGGCGCATGAAGTGAAGGGCTGCAAAGCTAACGCCTTGCGAATGTTTTTCTCCGCGAAATCGCGTAAGGAGCGGTGCCCTTTCAGAGCCATAGTCACGGAACGGGGGAGCTGGCAAGAACTGGTCAACAGGTACGTACAGCGTCATTTAAATAGTGTCACCGCGGAAGATACCTACAAGGTAGAAAAATTGGGAATGGTTGTGGCTGCCCTGGAGGACGAGATTTCAGCGGCCAACAGCGCAATTTCTGTGGGCGTAGACGAACTGCTTTATTTTATACCGCATGATGAGTTGTTTTCTACTGTACGCGAGTTGATAGTGAGCACGGGATGCATTAGTTTTCAGAACGCCTGTGGTGTGTCTGTGGATACTTTTTTGGAGTTGCTTAAATGCTACTTGGAATCCACAATTGTTATTTACAACCCGTTTGTTAAAAAGCGGGGTACGTGCATTGGGTCCTGTGTGGCTCCAGTTCTAGCTGAAATTTTCCTGGCCCAGTTTGATAGAAGGGTAGAGCAGGAATTAAGCTCTGCGGATGTGGGAGGGGGGGGTGAAAATTTACAGTTATGTAGACGACTTCCTGGTTCCTCTTAATGTCCCTCTTGAAAATGCCCTGTACTCTTTGGCAGATGTTGTGGTGGGGTTGTTCGCGGGTTGCTCTAATTCCCTGAGATTCGCTGTTGAACTTCCGAAAAGTGGGTGCATTCAGTTTCTTGACCTGCGGCTGTTCCTTTAGGGGGGGGGGGGGGGTCGCCCGCGTCTGTTGGGCCTGCATACCGAGGTCGAAGAAGGCAATTCTACCATTCACATCCCCCCATTCCAAGTTAGTCAAAAGGAATTTGGCGTCTTCGTGTCTCCGGTCCGCCTTGTCTAAGTTGTGTGCACACAGGGTTTATGAAAGTTTTTACTTACCAGTTAGTATATTGAAGGAGTCCGGTTTCCTGTTGGACCTAATCAGTGCTGTGTCTGAGGCATTACTGAAGTGTTACCGAAAGAAGAACCAACCGGTGAGTGAACTGTGCACTCAAGAACAGAACTCTTCCAAACAGGCCTTTGAGGCGATACCTTACATGCACAGGGTGTCACACAATCTTAAGCAGGTAGCCCAGAAGGTTGGTGTTCTTCTCATGTTTACCGCTCCGAATAAGCTTTCCAAACTGCGCAGGATTCTTGACAAAGGGCACACGAATAAATCTTCCTGGGGGGTCACCCACTAGACTAGATTTTGTTTCTTGTGCGACAGGTGTCGTGTATCGCATTTTCCTTAGCTGCAGCCGAATTGACGTGGGCTAGACGGGGAAATGCGTGAAAGAAAGGTTGCGTGACCACGCTGCGTCGCTAAGAACGGGTCATGGTTCGAACTTTCCCCTGCATTGCAAAATATGCGAGGACTTCAAGGGCAGGTGTGAGCCCAAATTGAGTACGACAAGTATCATCGGGTGCGGAAGAAAAAGAGTTGATAGAGAAATATTGGAGGATTCGAACACAATCACCGCAGGTAACGACTTGTGTGTCAGTTCTACATCGGTGTTATAGCTGTAAAAACAACGCAAGTTCCACGACATCTGATAGCCTAAGTCATAGCGCTTTTACATCTGCCGATTCTGTGCTCTGGTCACCCGAAATGCTTAGGTGTTTTGTCTTGAATTTCTCTTGGTTATTCCGTGTGTTTAACGTACGGCTACGTCATGTTGCTGATTTGGGTTTTTATGTTGTTGACACGTGCTGAATTTCCTGGCGCATGCTCACTGAGCTAGAGGTGTTTCTTCGACCACGCATCAGTTGCTAGTGCTCTCTTGTCCGTCCTCTTTTCTGTATGTTTTTCTTGTTTTTTGTACGCCGTTTTTTGATGAAGTCCTCCGTTCCCTCCTGCAAACGTGATTGAAGTGTTTGTTGAAGGCGTCCCCGTTCTCGAGCTCGTTGACACGGGTGCTGCCGTGCCAGTTATTAGTGACGCATTCGTCGCAAATTTCTTAAGATGACAACACCGCTGTCTGATTTTTCACTACGTACGGCCACCTCTCAGCGCATCCACCCTGTCGCAGCCAGCACGCTCCGCGTTTCTATCAACGACGTCGCCTATACCATCGAGTTTGTTGTGCTCAGCGCCAACTCTCATGATGTCATCCTCGGCTGCGACTTACTCTCGACCCACCGCGCAGTGATTTATTGTGCCCGTGCTTAACTTGCGCTTTCTCCCGTGTGTAACGTTTCATTGTGTGCTCTGCCTGTGTGCTCCGCTAAGCTTCTTGTAGCTGCCCACACCGACATACCTTCTTTATCTTCTGCTCTCATTCCGCTCCGACCTGACGCTTTCCACAGCAGCCCTGTTCTCTTCACACCCACCGCGGCCGCCACCTGCCTTTACCGCTTTCTGCTTCCTTTCGCCGTTCTCACGATTTCCGACGGTCACTGCGCCATCTGTCACCAACTCATTTTTTTACCCGTCGTCAGTTCTTCGCGGCGAATGTTTTGTCTCTATTCAAGCACTGGACCCTGCTCTTGCATCCGAGTTCCCTGAAAACCGTGTCTCTCCCCCAGTTACGGCCCAGGCCTGCTGTGCGACTGCGCCCGATCCGCTTCCCTTCAAAGTCTTTCATCGTACCATGCCTACCGACCTTCCGCCCGCTTACCGTGACCACATCGTGGAACTTCACCGCTTCCGCAAATCTTTCGACCTTTCCCAGCCCTCCTTGGGCCACGCATTGGCCGTCTGTCGCGCATTTGACACCGGTACGCACGCCCCTTTACGCCAGCGACCGCACCGCGTCTCGCCGACTGAAAGCCGCGTCATCCGTGACAATGTAGACGACACGCTTCAGCACGGCATTATACAGCCCTCTCATAGCACTTGGGACACTCCTGTTGTCCTGGTGACGAATAAAAGATAGTCATCTTTTATTCGTCACCAGGTCACCATCAGGTTCTGTGTGGGCTACCGTCGTCTCAACAAGATCACTCGAAAGGATGTTTATCCTCTACCCCGAATCGACGATGCACTGGATTGCTTGCAGAGACCGGAGTGTTTTTTATCCCTAGACTTACGCTCCGGCTATTGGCAAGTCCAGATGGCTGCCGCTGACCGGCCAAAAACCGCTTTCGTCACCCCAGAAGGCTTGTATGAATTCAATGTGATGCCATTCGGCCTCTGCAATGCTCCAACCACATTCGACAGAATTATGGATAAAATTCTCAGCGGGCTCCGATGGGAAGCTTGTATATGTTACCTGGATGACATTGACATTTTTTAAAGCTTTCTCTTCACATCGACAGCGCCTTCAGCGCGTACTCACGTGCCTTACTGACGCCGGGCTACAACTCAACCTTAAAAAATGTTAGTTCGGTGCTACGCTGCTGACAATATTAAGCCATGTCATCTCTAAGGGTGGCGTTTTTGCTGACCCTGCCAAACTTCGCGCCGTCACTGACTTCCCCAAACCGACCACCTTAAATGAACTTGGCAGTTTTATAGGCTTATGCTCCTATTTTCGCCGCTTCATCCACAATTTCGCCTGTATCTTCATTCCTTCATTGCAGCTTCTTGCCGACAGCCCAAACTTCTCGTCTTGGTCAGCCTGCGATACCGCGTTCAGCTTTTTATGACACCGCCCCCCCAATCCTTCGCCATTTTGATCCCGCCTGTCCGACAGAAATTCACAATGACACGAGCGGTGTGGGCTTTGGCGCAGTTCTTGCCCCACAGAAGTGTGGGTATCCGGAATATGTTGTCGAAATCGAACTATTCTGTCACTGAACAAGAATGTCTCGCCATCATTTGGGCGATTGCCAAGTTCCGCTTTTACATTTACGGATGGCCGTTCTCTGTAGGATGGTTGGACGAATGGATATGGCTGAACCCTTTAAATCAGGCGGTGGCTCCAGCCACATAGCCATGACTCACGACTCTTGTTTTGATTTTAGCCATCAATCAGCTAACCTTCGCTGGGCTACATCTAGCCGCTTAAAATCTATTTTTCCTTCTCTGTCTTTAAACTCATTGTACTTCACTGTCCTTGTCGCCAAAGACCATCACGCCTTCTGCTGGCTGCCCTCCCTCAAAGATCCTTCTGGCCGACTCGCCCTCTGGGCTTTACTTCTCCGGGAGTTCGATATTCAGGTCTTTGTCGCTCTGGTCGCAAGAACTTTGGCACCGACGCCCTTTCTCGTGTTCACCACTCCCATGCGATTCAACCTCTGCCCTCGTGTGTCCCTACGATTTCTCGTCGCTCGACGTCCCTGATATGCTCTCCGCACAACTGAAGGATCTTTGGATCACCTCGCAACTCATCCTCCAAAATATTCTCTCGCCGCACTCTTCGCCCCGTACCCTTCGCCGTCAAGCCCACCATTTCTCTTTTCGTGATGGCCTCTTATGCCGCCGTAACTACCTCTCCGGCGAGTGGAAGTGGCTGTTGGTGATCCCTCGACACCTCCATGCAGCCATCTGCGCCTCTTTCCACACAGATTCCCAATGCTACCATGCCGGTGTACTCAGAACGTATGCTCGCCTGCGGCTGCGATATTAAGGCGAAAGCCTGTAACGGCTATTGCTCGCGTCTGTCCGTCCGTCCATCCGTTACGCTTTCTAACAAGTTAAGAAAAAAACCTTAGTTCACGATGGGATTCGAACCACCATCCTTCCGTTCCGCAGCCGAACATGCCAAAGACAGCACTACTTCCTACCAACGCCTATGTAGCTCTGTTTGTCTCAGGACGCCGGAGAGTGTTTCCGTCTAATCAGACGAATGCCTCCCAAACCCCCTCTAGTGTCTACAGCATTTAAGATTCACAGAAAGTTGTGTGCTTGACATCTTAACCACACATCAGATACACAAGCAGCAACACCGCGCTCAAGGCTTTCGCCCCACTGCACTTCAGGTCCACGAATTGCACCCCCCCCCCCTGAATTTTTTACTGGCGAAGTATGTACCGCTACATACGTCAGGACATTCGGTCATGTACCACCTGCCAACGTCACAAAAATACCCCCCCCCCGCCCCGCCGCCGCTCCTTTGCAGCTGTTACATTCTCCTGGACAACCCCTTGACCTCGTCGGCATTGGTCTTTATGCCCCGCTTCCAACCACTTCGGCTAACAACCGCTGGGTTATCGTGGCCGTTGACCATCTCACACGTTACGTGGAAACGTCGGCTCTCAAATATGCTGCCGCAAACGATGTCGCTTCCTGCATTCTACACAGTCGTGTTCTTCGTAACGGCGCCCCTAAAGAACTGCTAAATGCCCGCGGTCGCGTTTTTCTCTCGGACGCCGTCGAGGCACTGCTAAAGCAATGCCAAATCGTCCATCACTGCACCAGCGCCTATCGCCCTCAAACCAACGGCATGACTGAGTGGTTCAACCGCGCATTTAGTGACATGCTCGCCATGTACGTTGCCACCACCCACTCCAATTGCAACCAAGTGATCCCTTTCGTTACGTACGCGTATAATACGGCTGCGCAGACAATGACGAGGATTTCCCCCTTCTTCCTTTTATATGGCAGGGAGCCTACATCCACCATGGACACCATCCTCCTCAATCACCCTGAGCCTTCCGAGACCACATCACTTTCCGAAGCTCACCTGTATGCCGAAGAATGCCTGCAACTTGCCCGCTCTTTCACCGCACGGCTCCAGTGGCATCAAAAGCACCGTGTCGGCGGGGTCGCCGAAACGAAGCTGGCGGCGGTGGCACGGACGGCGGTGGAGCATAAAAGGCAAGACTGCTACGGTACGCGGAAGGGGTAGGCGAGTGCCGTGTACTGGTGGTACGGACAGCGGTGGATCATAAAAGGCAAAAGTGCTACGGTACGTGTCACGGGTAGGCGAGCGCTGTGTACTGGTCACTGGGTTAGCATAGGTGAGCGGTGCTGCCCGAGGGGGAAGCGGGGAGCTGGGTGGCAGAACTGCAGCGACCTGCTCCTAAATAGCACAGCGGATAGTCGGCGCGGGGGACCCCGCAGCGGGGCGTCTGCAGCGTGCAGATGTTGGTGAGTGGCGACACCACGGGTTCCAGAGCATCCGCAGGGACATCCCCTCAGGGGGATGATGGTGAGCAGCGCGTCACCACAGACCCGAGCACCCGCGCTTAGCTGTGCGTTGCATCGCCTTGTTTGGGGAAAAGGGGATCCTGGTGGTTGAGCCGATGCCGAGAGTTTGCACCTTTAAGGTCTCTCGGCAGAGGCAACACACCGCTTTGGCCCCAGCTTCCTGCAAACAGCACCTCCGGCCTGACCCGACTGGAGGAAATAGGCAGTCGCCTTTTCCAATCTTCCCCTCCGTCTTTCACTTTCCTATCTCTTTCTTACAACTCTCCTGTCCTCTCCTCCCTTCTTGGTTATTCCTTTTTTCCTGGCGGCGAGGGATAGCATTTGTTTGGCCAACTACCCTGATTTGCGCCACATTGGGTTATAGTTTGGGTGTACAGCTGGTGGGGGCCGGCTAACTTGCAAGTTCCTGTGCCGTCCTCTTGTTGGGCTTCGTGGTGGGTGGCCGGCACCATGGACGAACAATATACGCATTTCAAAGCTGCCATCCTTTAAAAACATGATCGCACTCTTAAAAGAGTGCAAACCAATGCAACAGACTTTTTTCCAAAAAAGAACGCAACTTTTGCCAAATTACATGTCGACCACAGCGAAGTAGAAGATAAAAAGGCTAGACTGCTATATCCAATCATGGTATCTAAATGCTTAACACATACCTTGGGCCCTGACTACAAAGTGTCGAAAATGTCCAAACCTAAAAACTAGCAAACATAGATTCTATTAAGTGCACTCCAGTATCCATAACAGCACACCGATCCCTTAACATTGTTAGTGGCGTCATCTCAGAATATGATTTTCTACATCTCACATAGAAATAAATGCTGGAAGGGCTCTGCGACCAAAATGTGACAGATTTGAAAATGTGACGAAATCAGAATCCGCAAAGACAGCAAACAAATAGATACCCAACGCTTGTTCCTGACTTTCAACACAAGCACGTTACCTAAAATCATCGATGTTGTATACCTTAAAGGGAATGTCAGACACTTCATCCCTAAGCCCCGAAGATGCTTTGTCAGAGCTTTGGCCATGGCTCACAGAGCTGCCGCGGCCGCAAAACTTGCGCTAAAATGCGCTTTGAAGGACCACCATTCTGGTGAATGTGACGCTGCATTACACTGCTCAAACTGCGAAGGAGACCCCGCTGAGAACTCCAGGGCGTGTCCGTCCTGGAAGAAATAATAAGAGATAATCAACATAAAGACGAATGAAAACATTCCACTTAAAGAAGTGAAAAGGCGCTTTGCGCTTGCAAACACATTCTCCTTCACAGCAAAACAAAACTTCCCTGATGTGGTGCGCAGGGGCGTAGCACCACACTCATTCCGGCACCTGCCGAGGCCACTTCCACTGAGCCTATGGCAGGGCCATCCACGCCCCAGACAAAGACAGCGAAAGCTGCCGGGCCATTGCCAAAACGGGGAGCGCCGGTCCTGGGGTTGGCATGCCGCTCGACTTGCAACCGTCGGGAGAGGTCTGAAACGCACACACCCGGGACGAAGCCGCGTTCCACCGGCACCTCAAGTGAGGTGATGGACACAACTCCTTCCTCGCCACCGCTGCGGCGGGGGCAAAACTCTCTCGAGCGCAAAAAAAAAACATAAAGTCCCCTTAACAGGTCCAAAGACCGACCAACCTAGTTTTTAAACCTTATCCACAACTTGTCTACAATCATGGCATTTCTCGTTCACTAGAACTGTCGTGGACATTTAAAGAGATATTTTAACTTCATTCTCTCCGGTAGCACCCTGTCTCCAGGAGACTAACGTAGGACCACAGAAAAAATTCTTAAAAAGTACCAAGTCTTTCGCTGAGAACGGGAGAACTCAAGCAGGTTCTAAGAAAGTGCCGCTATTGTGGTACAGGGGGGGGTTGCAGTGCAGCTCGAAAAATAGACCTTAAAACCTCATTTGAAGCAGCTGCTGTCACCGTCCTTCATTTTAAACCTTAACAATATGCTCCATATACATTCAACCTCCCTAATCTGTCACACTCCACGATTTAGAAACACTTTTAAAACAACTACCGGAGGTATATCTTTTAGTTGGGGATTTTAATGCTCACTCCTTTTTTTAGGGGGGGGGGGGGTAGTGAACAAACGGACGTCCGAGGCCGGATTCCAGAAGATTTTATTCTCTGCAGCATTGTCTGACTCCTGAACACAAGCAAACACACTTCCTGTTCTCCAAGCAGTGGGAAAATGAGCTGCCCAGATTTATATTCTTGTCCACCTTTTGTTTTTAACGATTTTAAATGGTTTGTGAATGACAACCCATATGGCAGCGATCACCTTCCTTTTATATTAAGCCTGCCATCCTCACGAACAGTCATGCCAACAAAACCACGCAGTTGGAAGATACATTTATCTAACTGAGAATTGTTTAGAAAAAAGGACAGTTTAGAGAATATTTCTTTAGAAAATCTCGGCATAGACGAAATAAATGAAACATTCACAACATGCATCCTTACTGCCGCACACTTATCAATACCAAAATCATCAGTAGTAGTCCGTCACCGCCACAAAGTGTGGTATACACGTGAATGCAAGGAGGCAAAAAAGGCAAAATAAAGCGGGGGGGGGGGGGGAGGTCACCCCACCGAAAAAAAACGTGTAAGTTCTAAAATTATATGGTAGCTACTCACCCTTCAGAGTTCTTTTTTGACAACACCTGGTACACAAACAAATATAGGGGAACAAGCAGACATATTGGGAAACACTTTGCTGCAGTTTCAAGTTCAACACACTATAGCCAGTCATTTTTGAAATAGAAAAGCACGGCCGAAAAACACACGACGGTCACACTCACAGGCGTGTTGTTGCCTCAAAAGCGATGGCATATGCCCAGGGCGGGGACTAGCCAGGATTTGGTGGAGATTCAAACAGGAGAAAATTCATCGAGGTTTATCTCAAGCGGCTGATAAATATAAATAGAGGAACCTGTCGATATAAATGATGGATTTTGAGAGATCTTGTGGAAATTGAAATGAAAATCCGGGAAAAAAACAAAAATAAATAAATTTTAAAGAAAAAACCATAAATAATTTAATTTTGTGAGCAAAATAAAGTCAACGCAAAGTTAACACAGAAATCTCCCGGTTTCAGTAATATACCGCGGAAGAAGCTCACATACCTGCCTAAGGGCATGCCCTTCGACGGTTGCATCTTTTGGCAGTGACGGCGATGGTGTGCGGACGCTGAATACTCAAGCGCATTTATTTTTGCAGTTGGCGGCCTGCCTTCTTCTTTCTGGAGTGCTGGAAGAGGCCTTCTTTCACACCAGCGACGCATCCTCGATTTCCTGGCCTGTGAGGTGACACTGCATTCGTACCGCTACCAGCACCGTCAGTGACGCCATCTGATACAAGAGTCAAGAAACTGGAATTGCCGCGACGAGTGGCCGTTGTTTTCGTGCGGCGAGCATCACTTTGGCAGCGAGGGGAATGGAAAAAGGTTGACTCGACGGTCGGACGTGTGTCACCTCGGCTCCGCAGATTCATGTGGAAATCGGAAGGTTTCTCTGCCATCGACAAGAAATCTTCTCATATTCGTGCGGCGGAAGGTACCAGGACCAAGTGGATACCAACTTTGTGGACGGGTGAGCCGAATTTAATTAATTATCAGCCTTTTTCTTATAAGCGGCCGGCCGAGGTAAGCCTAACCGAGGCGCCCGCCAGGTGGGACGACTAGCGACGACGAGGCGGCAGCGCCGCCTGTCGTGAAGCGGCGTAGGTACTAGCGGCGAGGGACGCGCCCTACTACCTCGGGATTTTTTTTTAAATTTTGGCGAGAACCATGGAATTGGCCGAAGGCGAGGAGGTGGATCAGCAAGAATTCACCGCTTGTGGCCAGTGGTTCAAGAACGTGGGGAAAAAGAACAATGTTGCGGTGGAGAAGACGCAGAGAGACCTCGACAGCGAGCAGCGCAAGTTCAAAAAGGCGGGAAAGGTGATGGCAGCCATGTCGGTCGAGAAACAATATATAAGGTTGCCACAGGGGGCGGAGAAGATCGTCATCAGACCACGTGGCGGACTTGACAAGGTCCTGACAAAAGGTGGCCCTATTTATTTGGCGTGGTGTTAATTTCGGCGGGAGTGGACGTAAAGGAAGGAAGAGATGACGTGGTAATCCCGAATACTGAGCAACATACCATTATGGTTGCTACGACAAGCGTCCAGAGAAAAGTGAAGTATGCAAGTCTCAAGACTTTGAAAAGTGAAGGGAAGGACATCCCGGTTTTCGCATACGTAGCCACACCGGAGGACTGGGGCAAGGGCGTCATACATGACATTGACGGATCCTTTTCGGAAGCTGATCTTATGGATATGCTGAACCATAAGATGAATCCTGAAGTTATCGGAGTTAGAAGACTCGGAAAGGAGTCGAAGACAGTCTTGGTCCTTTTCAACGATAACAAGGTGCCGTGAACGATTATAGTGGGAGGCTACCCAAGCAAGTGCTTTCTTTACAAAAAGAAGTACGAAGTTTGCGACGCATGCGGTAGACTTGGTCACCGAGCGGACGTCTGCCCGGATCCGAACAGGGTCAAGTGCAGGGGGTGTGGAATGGAAACCACACTTGATGGCCACACGTGTACACCGAGATGCCAACTTTGTGGAAAGGAGCATATTCCTGGAGACAAGAAAAGGAAACAAATCCATAGGACTCCCTACGAGCTCAAGAAGCGGCAATGGGAGAGGAAACAGAGAGCACAGGAGGAGGCTGCAGCGAGAGCCAGCAGTCTGCAACAACAAAGAGACCAACACCAGAGTCGCCCCAGAGTCAAACTGGGTGGCTCCTTCAAGGCCAAGGAGGAGCTGTTCCCGAGACTCGAGGGAGGTGCGCCAACGGAATCAGTCTAGGCGAAGGAGCGCCTCGAGGGGAGGTGCGCCTGGAACCAAGGCGGGTGCGAGAGGACCTGCTGCCTGGAGCGACGTCGTCACAGGACAAGGTGGGCAATACAATGGCAAGGCTTCCCAGGCAGGGGTTCTAGATGGTAAGGACAAAAAGATTGAAATACTAGAGAAAGAGAAGAGGGAACTTCGAGACCAAGTGGCGACCCTAAATAAGAAAATGGATGAGATGATCATGATGATGAAACCGGGGGGATGGAGCAGGAACAGTAGCGTGCCCAGAAGTCTTAATAGTCTTACAAGCCCGGCACCCTTAGTTAAGGAAGGGATGGGGGATATTAGGGTGGCTACGGGGAGTACCTCTCCCCCGCAAAAGAGAAAAACAAGAGAGGAGAAGGATGGCGAGGAGGAGTCTCTTGAGGACAAAATAACCAGAATAGTTGGGGCCATGGGGTCGTTGGAATCAAGGCTTGAAGGAGCCTTCGCTAAGATAGATTATAGACTTAATTGCATAGGCGAGAGCGCAAGAAGAAGAGATGAAGAGACAGCTGCTATGAAGAGCAGACTAGATGAAATCACCATGCCCATTCAAAATCGATAGAAGGCCAAATAAGAAGCGCGTGGCTGAAATCTGGCAGTGGGACTGTCGTGGCTTCCGGCGCAAGCGGGGGGGGGGATGCAACAGGTTTTATCAAGACTAGAGGAGAAGCTTCTCGCTATAGCCTTGCAGGAGGCAGGGGGGAGGTGAAATTAATGGGGTACAAGGGCTACCATAGTGATAAAAGAGAGCACTCCAGAGTTACTACCTTTGTATTACGTAATGTTGCCACAGTAATGCATGACCTGGGAGACAAAGATGTGGAAAACGTCTTTGTTGAAATTCTTACTGGCAAGAAGGGGGACTCTCTAACACTTTCATTCTAAACATATATAGCCCGCCTAGGCAACGAAAGACTAGGTTTAGGGCCATTATTGGAAAAGCCTTGAAGATAGTGGGGAAACAACCCCTGATAATCGTGGGGGAGTTTAATGCATGCCACCCTGAGTGGGGGTATGACAAAGAACAAATTAAGGGGAGAATGTTATGGGAGGATAATCACAATTTGGGATTAACTCTCTTTACAAATCCGGAGCTCCCAACGAGGGAGGGTAATAGTGTGTGCAAAGACACGTCCCCAGATCTTACGTTCAGCAAGAACGTAGGGGAATGGGAGTGGCGCAATACTGGGCAAAACCTTGGAAGTGATCACTTTGTACTGATAGTCAGGGCGGATTTGAAAGGTAATTTTAAGCCCAGGAAGGAGGCCCCACCGTATGTGACAAAGTGGGATAGCTTCCGGGCGATTAGAAGCAACAGATGATGAGTACGAAGTTCTGGACTATGAGCTCTGGCGTGAAAACCTCAAGAACGATGTTAAGGGCGCCACTAAGAAAGTTGAGGGGGATAGCGCCCCGGATGTTGCAGACGGTCGGCTGCTGCATATGTGGGAGGCCAAGCAGAGCATGGAGCGCCGTATGAAGAAGCAAGGCAGGCGGAATCGCAATCTGTAAAGGCGCTTGGCCAGACTCAACAGATTGAAGACTACGCATTCAAGCTGCGCGAACAGCAATGGTACAGTAAATGTGGAGAGATGGAGAGGGGCATGAATCTTCCTAGGACTTGGAACCTGTTAAGACACTTGCTTGAACCGGAGAAATCCAAAGGTCTGGCGAGGGTAAACATGACCAAAGTTAGACAAGCGTGTGGGGATGTTGGTGATCAGGCATTCATGGAAAAATTGGCGGAGACATATATAGGAGACACCAGCTCGGTACAGCTACCAGATTACGAGGGGGAGGAAAATTTGGCATTAGATTCAGATTTCACTGAGGCGGAGGTGAGGGCCGAAATAGACTAAATGTTAGCTCGGCACCGGGGCTCGATGGCATTACTAACAAAATTCTAAAAAATCTAGATGATAGCTCTATTAGGGATATCACTAGATTTATGAATTTATGCTGGATGGAGGGGAGAATCCCTGATCAGTGGAAAATGGCGAATGTGATACTAATTCCTAAGCCAGGAAAGAAACCTGGAATAGGTAATCCTCGGCCAATCTCATTGACCTCGTGCATCGGAAAATTGATGGAACATGTAGTGAAGACTAGGCTGTCTAGGTTTATGGAGAGGAAGGGGCTATGGCCGGACGAAATGTTCGGTTTTAGGCCGCATCTTAGCACGCAGGAAGTTCTGCTGCTCCTGAAGCATGGCCTTGTGGATTCTAAGACAAAGGATGCGAAGGTGATTTTAGGGCTGGATCTAAAGAAGGCCTTCGATAATGTTAAACACTCGGCAATCCTAGAGGGGCTGAATGAGGCAGGGGTAGGTGTGAGAACCTACAACTCATCATCATCATCAGCCTTACAACACCCACTGCAGGGCAAAGGCCTCTCCCATGTCTCTCCAATTAACCCTATCCTTTGCCAGCTGCATCCACCCTTTCCCGGCAAACTTCTTAATTTCATCCGCCCACCTAGCCTTCTGCCGCAACCTGCTACGCTTACTTTCTCTTGGAATCCACTCCGTTGCCCTTAAGGACCAGCGGTTGTCTTGCCTTCGCATTACATGTCCTGCCCAAGCCCATTTCTTTCTCTTGATTTCGACTAGGATGTCATTAACCCGTGTTTGTTCCCTCACCCACTCTGTCCGCTTCCGATCTCTTAACGTTACACCTATCATTTTTCTTTCCATGGCTCGCTGCGTTGTCCTTAACTTAAGCTGAACTCTTTTCGTTAGCCTCCACGTTTCTGCCCTGTAGGTGAGTACCGGTAAGATTATGCTGTTGTGCACATTCCTCTTGAGGGAAATTCGTAAACTGCCACTCATGATCTGCGAGAATTTGCCATATGCGCTCCACCCCATTCTTATCCTTCTAGTTATCTCCCTCTCATGATCCGGATCAGCTGTCACTACCTGCCCTAAGTAGACGTATTCCGTCACAATTTCTAGGCTCTCGCTGCTAATTGTGAACTGTTGTTCCCTTGCTAGGCTGTTGAACATTACCTTGGTTTTCTGCATGTTAATTTTTAGACCCATCGATCTGCTCTGCCTGTCTAACTCATTGATCATGATTTGCATTTTCCTTCCTTAGTGACTCAGCAAGGCAATGTCATCCGCAAATCTCAGATTATTTAGGTATTCCTCATTTATTCTTATTCCCAACTGTTCCCAATTCAGGCCTCGAAATTGGCGAGCATTGGCGAGATCGTGTCTCCTTGCCTGGCGCCCTTCTTTATTAGAATTTTATTGCTGACTTTATGGAAGACTATAGTATCTGTGCAGTTGCTATATGTATCTTCCAGTATTTTGACATAAGGCTCTTCTACCCCCTGATTACGCAATGCCTGTATGACTGCTGAGGTTTCCACTGAGTCGAATGCTTTTTCGTAATCAATGAAAGCTATATATAGAGGTTGGTTATATTCTGCGCATTTCTCTATCACCTGATTGATAGTGTGAATATGATCTATTGTGGAATATCCTTTACGAAAGCCTGCCTGATCATTTGGTTGATGAAAGTCTAACGTTGCCCTGACTCTATTAGCGATTACCTTAGTAAATACTTTGAAGGCAACGGATAGTAAGCTGATCGGCCTGTAATTTTTCAAGTCCTTGGCTTCTCCCTTCTTATGAGTTAAGATAATGTTTGCATTCTTCCAAGCTTCTGGTACAGTCAGGGTCATAAGGCATTGCGTATACAGGGTGGCTAGTTTTTCTAGCACGATGTCCCCTCAATCCTTCAACAGATCTGCTCTTACCTGATCCTCCCCAGCTGCTTTTTCCCTTTTCATTGCTTCTAAGGCTTTCTTTACTTCATCTTTCGTTACTGGCGGGATGACGCATTGCTGTGCACTGCTGTCTTTCTCATTAACGCTCTGATTACATTGGCTACTGTACAGGTCTCTGTTGAACTCTTCGGCTACGTTAACTATCTTATCCATATTACTAATGACATTGCCCTGCTTGTCTCTTAATGCATACATCTGGTTTTTACCTATGCCTAGTTTTCTCTTCACTCTTTTTAGGCTACCTCCGTTCTTTATAGCATGCTCGATTCTCTCCATATTAAACTTCCTTTTGTCGGTTACCTTGCGCTTGTTTATTAATTTTGATAGCTCCGTTAGTTCTATTCTATCGGTAGGGTTAGCTGCCCTCATGTTTTGGCGCTTCTTAATCAGATCTTTCGTCACCTGAGATAGCTTCCTGGTATCTTTTCGAACTGTCCTACCGCCTACTTCTACTGCGCACTCCGTAATTATTGATGTCAGATTATCGCGCATTGAATGAACATCAAGATTATCTTCCTGAGTTAAAGCCGAATATCTGTTTTGCAGCGCTATCCTAAACTCCTCTGCTTTCCCTCTTACGGCTAACTCGTTAATGGTCTTCTTCTTCTTCACTAGCTTCTTCCGTTCCCTCTTCAAGTCTAAGCTAATTCTAGACCTTACCATTCTGTGGTCGCTACAGCGCACCTTTCCGAGGACGGCCACATACTGAGTGATTCCAGGTTTAGCGCACAGAATGAAGTCGATTTCATTTTTAATCTCACCATTTGGGCTCTTCCAGGTCCACTTCCTGTTTTCTCGTTTGCAGAAGAAGGTATTCATGATCCGTAAATTATTTCTATCCGCGAATTCGACTAATAACTCTCCCCTGCTATTTCTAGGGATTTCTACATCAGGGATTTCTGATAGAAAGGAGAGCCGAGGTAGTGTTTCAGGAGAACACTTCGGAGATGATCCAGCTAGGAAGTAGGGGGACACCGCAGGGGGCGGTTCTGTCGCCACTACTGTTTAATATGGCCATGAGGAAGTTTCCAGGGCAGCTAAAGGCGCTTGATAACCCGAATATTAAATTCAGCTTGGATGCAGATGACATTAATTTGTGGATAGATAAGGGCAGTGATGGAGAGATTGAACAAACTCTCCAGGCGGCAGCCGACTGTATTGTAACATACGCGGCGGAAAGGGGGCTGGAGTGCTCTCCGAAAAAGTCTGAATAATTCCTACATAAGGACAGGGCACTTAGAAATAAGCCGCCTTCAAAAATTCAAATTCTGGTAGGTGGGGTGCAGGTTCCGGAGGTGGAGACGATCAGGATCCTGGGCTTACACCTGCGGGCGAATGGCCAGAATACTGTTACCATTAAAAAGTTGGAAGGCTACTCCATGCGGACTTTGGGTCTCCTTAGCAGAATCTCAAGTAAGAAAGGGGGTCTTAGAGAAAAATTTGATTAAATTGGTTCAGGCCTTTATTACAAGTAGGGTGAGCTATGCGACGCCATACCTGATCTTAAAGGCGGCAGAAAGGGGGAAAATTGATGCGCTTATGAGAAAGTGTATCAAGAGGGCTCTGGGGCTGCCTATGACGGCGTCCACGGAGAGATGGTTGGCTATGGGAATGCATAATACTTTGGTGGAACTGATTGAAGCGGTAAATGTCTCGCAGTTAGAAAGGCTCAGCACCACAAGGGTGGGGAGGGCAATTTTGGAAAAAGCGGGGCTGAATCCGGAGAGGGGGAGGGGCTGCCAGGCCACCATAGGATGGAAGGGCGAGAGTGCCTTAGAGTTCCCCTTTGCCGAAAAACACGCACCCAGAATATAATAAAGAGAGAAGGCAGAAAAGGGCGGAGGCGCTGGAACGCATATATTCAAAGAAGCCGAGGGAGCAGGTCGCATTTGTGGATGCGGCGGGCGGAAAAAGAGAAGGCACCTTAGCGGTAGTGTTGGACGGAGGAGGGGGCCCGATCTCGGCACTATCGGTTAAGAGTGATGATATTGATGTGGCAGAGGAGGTTGCAATAGCTCTTGCTTGCGTCGGCACAAAGGCCACGTATGTGTTGAGCGACAGTAAAACTGCAATTCAGAATTTTGGTAGCGGGAGGATATCTCCCATGGCACTCAAAATTCTAAGACAGAGAATTGGATAGGACAATCAAATTTGGACCCCGGCGCACGAATCTGTAAGTGGCAACGAGGCTGCTCACAACCTGACTCGAGATCTCTACTGCCGAGCAGGTCGGAATGAGCAAGCCGAGGAGGGCTACAACAGGGAAGGGCGTCTGCTGTCATATTATGATGTGACGCAATATTATAGAAGGCAGCGTCTGAAACTCCCCCTCCAGACAAGACTCTAGACAGAAAACAGATGACGGCATGGAGGTGTCTGCAAGCAGATACTTACCCAAATCCGGTCTTGAATAAATATAATATATATTCCTAGATTTTGAAGATGGGAGCTGCAGGGTTTGCGGGGAGAGGGGTACCCTGAACCACATAATATGGGAGTGTTTGCATTCCCCAGGCAGGGCAAACAAAATTAATAGTAGGGAAGCCTGGGAGGCCTTGCTGGAAAGCCCAACCCCGGAGCACCAGCTGCTAGCTGTTGAACTGGCTGAAGAGGCCGCCGAGATCCAAGGGATTCCGGCCAGCATCTGAAGCGGATTCCCATCTGCCTTAGGGTGCCTCTCCTCTAGGGGGAGGACCTGGGGCAGGGAAAGAGCCTTTTCTGTTGGACAATAAAGTTGATTCACTCACTCACTCACTTTGGCAGCGACAGCGATGGCGTGCGGACGGTGAATACTCTAGCGCATTTATTTTTGCAGGTTGGTGGTTATTTCTTTGTCTTCTTGTAAACAGCCTCATCGCATTACTGTCGCTGTTGCTGCCGAGTGTGTTGTGGTTTGCTGGCTGTGATTAGAACTGGGCTGTCGCTCGATTGTCCTGGCCGAGTTACTAAGCGCTAAAATGGGGGACCGTAACACGGGACCACTGAATGAGGTCGCTAAGGCTCTTGCAGAAAAACCTCCGAGTAGCACCGAAGAATTTCTGAAAGTACTAAATGAACTAGTAGCTAAGCTGGATATGCCTTTGCCTCCGGAATGATGACTAATGTAGAAAAAATGGGGAGCTCCAATACAGGAATTTGCGCTGAACTCACGGGCATAAGGCAATCGATCAATTTCATGAATGAAGGGTTCGAGTGTTTTAAAGGGACAATACAGTAAATTAATTGAGATTACGTAAAGCAGACGAGAGATAGGCATTTCATTACTCGTCACCCCAACGCAAGGATTTTTAAGCTAGCATCAATAACAACGAAGATATAGACGATAAAAATTACGCTCCTTTTCTCCCCCCTCAACTCGTACTCGCGGGGCACCAGACAAAAATAAAGAAAACAGGTCTGGGACTGGGCCCCGCCTTTGAATACGCCATCAGATGACGTTCGCTTTGAAACTTCCCGTTGTCGCTCCTAGCCCCCCAGGAGCAGCGTCGGCGGCGTGGCGGCATCTCTCCGGTCTGTCTTCGCCTTCCTGGATTGCGGCGCGCGTCGTGTTTCTTTGCTTGTCGTCTATTGTAGTTAGCAGTAATAAACCTGGACCTCGAGGTGCGACTGCTCGCTTATACGGCCGTGATGGGCATCGAGCCCTATGCGTGCCCACGAAGAGCCGTGCGAGTGGCTCCGGAACTCCCGACAGAAGGAGGCGGCAGAGGAAAATTGAAACCATATGCGCGAAGGCAATGCCCTGGCCCGCGCTTGCCCGAGAGGGTCGCGCGGCGGCACGAGCAGACGATTTTCACGGCTACCGGAAGTGTGCCCGTGATGTTGTGGCTGCTGTGGCTCCAGCGAATGACAGCGTGTGCTGGCCTGGCGACGTCATGGTACAGTGACGTCTTTCTTCCACGATTTTAGTTCAAAAATCGGTCGCTGCGCGTACACCAATCGGCCCGCGAATTTTAAAAAACACGTTTTTTTAATTTATAATAAATTGCCGGCTCAGTTCCGAAGACTTATGCATGGTGTGAATGCTCATTAACATCATTTCTAAACATAACATTTGCCAGCGACTTTGAATTCTTTGCATAGTCCCCTTAAGGGTGATGTTGAAACATTTCGTCGTGAGCTTGCTGAGGTGAAAGCGCAAAATATTCAGTGTCAGAACACAAATGAACTGCTCCACACAGAATTAAAGGAAGCTAAGAAGGAAATCCTGGAGTTAAAACAGTTTAGTCAGAACTCAAACAGCGAGATCAAGGGTCTCCTAGTTGTACAGGGGGAGTACCTTTTAAATGCTGTACAGAAGTGGCTACTTCCCTGGGCGTTGAGATTGCCGAATCCGATATTCACATTGTGCATAGAGTTCGCTCTAAAGATAAAGACAAGTCGAATGTCATAGTCAAATTTGCAACCAGGTCTGCCCGGGACAGGGTGCTGAATGCCGCTAAAAAGACTAAACTGAACGTGGGCCTCCTTGGTTTCGACGCGGATCAGCAACTGTATGTCAATGAGCATCTTTGCGTGGAAACTAAGGCACTCCTCACTAAAGCGAAGCAAGCAAAGCGAGACAAAGGATGGAAATTTGTTTGGGTGACGCAGGGGAAGGTTTTGTTGCGCAGAACAGAAAATTCCACTATATTACACGTGACATATGAGGATGATCTGTTGAAGGTTGTGTCAGTCTGCTTTATCTAGTTTTTTGGTGATGTGGAATATGCTTGTGCTTCACCATGGCTTTTTTATTTTCTGAAGTTCAAAAATTGATGCGCGATAAAAAGTTCTTTTCAGTTTTTCATTGCAACGTACGCAGTGTTATAAAAAAACCTAAATGATTTGGTTGCACATTTGTCAAGGTACGAATCATCTTTTGATGTCATTGCATTGAGTGAACGTGGCTCAATGATGATGAATCAGTCTGTTTTCCCGGTTATAAATTCTTGTCTCGACCTCGTAAATCACATACGAGAAGAGGCGAGGTTGCACTCTTTGTTAAAGATAACCTTGTCTACCAAGTGTTGACAGTGGCATCTCTTTGTGATAATTGTTGTAGGGTACGGCGCGCTGTCGCATCTTTTTGTACATGCGTTGCGAATATTGCGCGAGAGAGCAGTGACCTAGGCTGCGCGTCCGGTTTTGTTTTATTTTGTTTTGCTTTGGTGCACGCCGTTAGAAGGGGACTCATGCCTTTTTGGTTAATCTCCCCATTCGTCCTTGCGGTTTCCTTCGCCTCTCCGGACGGCGGGGCTGTCTGCCGGCCTCGACTTTGGACCCTTGTCCCCTTGGCGAAGGATTGCGAGACCGCCTAGGGAGGAACTCGGGGGTAAGGGAAAACGCTGACATCAGTTCTGAGCTTTCCTATTCGTCAAAACTGATGAGCCGCAGTTAGCAGTTTATTTTTACGTGTGGAAAGGGGCGCGGGCATCTTCGGGGTGTACCCGCGAAGGGAGCCGCGCCCGTGTGCTTTTCTCTCTAGCTACTCCCAGCTGGCAGGCGCTCGGTCTGGCCGAGTGCGGAGAGAGTGACCGTTGAGAGCTGGTGCAAGGCACGCCAGTTTGGCTGTTGGGACGCGGTGTCCCTCGCCTCTGTGCAGGTGGTCGGCTAGGCCGGCCGCGGATACTTGTGGTCATATACTGACTTTTGTTTGTACCCATCTGTAAATAGCCTGTATAAAAGTTCGTTTCTCACTAAATCGCTTCGCCTGCAAGTCATATCATCGAGAACCGTTCAAGCGGTGCATCCAGCTCCTGGAAATCACCGGGCCAACACCACCGGCACACCTTTTACTGGCGCAATCGACAGGACTGGTGCTCTGCAGCGGCCACGAGGAACGGACGAAGACATCCACGGAGAGAACGACGAAGTTCGGCATCCAAGGCGAGATACCGAAAGGACGACAGGCTACGGGGGTACGAAGGTGCGAACCGCATCGGGCGTGCAACGCCGAAGGCAAGGCCTTCAACAGACACAGAGTGGTATCCCTGAGCAACGGCGGCAGTTGGAAATTCAAGCGGACACGGCATTCAGCGGACAGAAGACGGCATTTCCGAGTAAAGGCAGCAGCTAGCGGCTTCATTCGGCACCTGGTCCGAGGTCGCCGCCATTCCTGCCAGAAAAGAGGACCCTGAGGGCAGCTCTGAGTGAGTTCCCTGGTTCCTCCGTTTTCTTAGCGGTCACTGTTTGACTAAGGCTTGCGTAGTTGATGATAACCCGATTTGGTCATCTTAACCCCGACAAGGCATCTACGATGGACAGCGGTGGTGACGGGGGGACGGGGGGGACGGTGGAGACAAGGGCAGCAACGAGGCGTCGGGGTCACGGCATGGCCAAAACATTGAGAAAGAGTTTGAATTGTATGAAAAAAAGATAAGAGCCTCAGAGCTCGAGATGCAAATCATGCGTGCTCGCAGCCAGAATGCGGCGCCTTCCGAGGACGAGCGGTTGAGACAGTACGCTAAGCTACTCGCCGGCGCGTTCCCCAAATTGCCGGCAGACGGTGAAGTACCCGTCTGGTTTGAGTCAGTGGAATGCTCGCTCGTGGCTTACAACGTGCCGAAGGAACATTGGGCGCAGCTTGTGTTCCCGGTGCTGGCTCGGCGGGTAACGTACTTATCGACACAGTTCACCGCGGAGAAGCATAGGTACTATGACAAGTTGAAGGCGGTGGTCCTAGACGAGGTGAAACTTTCAGCCGCAGAGTATCAAAGGCGGTTTTCTGGGGCCACCAAGCGCCGCGAAGAAACCTGGAAGCCTTTTGTCACGCGCGTCCAGGGTTACTTAAATTTTTATTTAAAGTCACGATGCGTGTCGTCTTTTGACGGATTATTGAAGCTACTGGTTGCCAACCAGCTCAAGGCGGGGCTATCAGAAGCAGCACATAAATATGTCAAGCTGCGCGAGGGTGAGAAATGGCTGAATGCGGATGAGATAGCTGCACTGCTACAGACATACGAGGAAGCCACTGGGAAGGCAAGCGCTCAGAGGAAAGCCGACAGCTTTAAAGGTTTTGACACGCCCGCAAAACCGAGAACTGAAGCTCCACTTACACAGAAGCATGGAGCAGAGCGAGGAGACAGAATAGCCGCAGTCAGGCCAGGAGGAGAAAAGAAAAAGGTATCGCGGTCGGCTGGCTGTTTCCGATGCGGAAGCTGGAGGCATGTTGTCCCAGACTGCTCATTTGATCGTGAGAACCCAGCTGACAGACGAGAAAATCCACCGCGCGATGATAGGCTAACGGCACGCGTGCCCACCCATGCCTTGCAATCCACGCGTCCAGCTCTCAGGGACATTAAAATCTGCTGTAGGGAAGCGGTTATTGGCGCTATTGTGGACACCGGTGAAGATATCACCGTAGTGCGCAAAAGCCTTGTACCTGAGGAGTTCGTATCCCCACATGGACGATCGATCTCGTCTCCGCTTTCGGAGAGAAGGTAGAGGCAAAACTGGCAGTAGTTCCGTTGGCGCTGTGTCGTGGCGCTTCCCTGATCGAAAATGTGGACGATGCGACACCGGTGTTCTGTGCGCTCACCGACAAGCACACATAAGCCGACTCCGCAGATGCATGGGAACAGCTGCACGACTCGGGCAAAACGGACAGTGAGGGTCTCGTGCAGGCGGTGGGAACTCTGTCGCCGCCGGCTGAAGACATACCAGATAGATCAGGGCCAGACGTGGGCACCGAGCCCGTCCTGGCGTTCGCAGATGAAACCCTGCCCCAGCAGACAGTAGACAGTAATGAGGTCGAGCCATCACAGGCGGGCGGCACGGCTGAGCTTAGCGGGGCACAGAAGTTTCGCGTGAAGCAGCATGAGGATGAGACTGCGTCAGGCCTGGCAGAATGCCAAGCAAGAAACGGCGGGCATGTCTATCGTAGACGGAGTCTTGTATCATAAAGACCAGGTGCTAGGCCAAGGGGTACAGCAGTTAGTACTGCCAAGATTACGGCGCGAGGCCGCACTCAGCCTAGCACACGAGTCCTATTGGGGGGGACACCTGGGCTTTCGCAAGACTAAAGCTCGCCTAAATTACAGTTTCTACTGGCCGGGCATGGAGTCGGATATTCGCAAACAATGTGACAGCTGCCATAGCTGTCAAGGGCGTTCAGACCACCGGCGAACCGATAGGGTACCGGTAACACCTCTCACCGAGTCGCCCAAAGTTTCCCTTTCAGAAAGTGAACGTGGATATCATAGGTGCGATTGAGCCATCGTCTGGCCGAGGACATCGGTACGCGCTTTGCATAATAGATCGGTGCATGCGTTGGCCAGAAGTTGTCTGCCTAAGGTCTTTGCCCACCAGGGCAACCTTCGACGCGCTACTTTCGGTGTTTAGCCGGACTGGGGTTCCCGAGGTGGTGTGCTCAGACTGCGGCACCAATTTCACAGCCGCACTTACGAAGGAGCTCCTCGAAAGACTCGGCTGTACCCCACGCTTTTCCGCTCCCAATCATCCGGAGAGCAATGGGGCGGTAGAGAGGTGGAACAGAGTCTTTAAGACCATGCTCTCACACGTAATCGAAAAGGAACGGAAAAACTGGGACAAGTTCATTCTCTTTCTTCTTTGAGCCTATCGGGAGGTGCCACACGACACCACTGGCGTGTCACCCTTCCGAATGCTTTACGGCCGAGACCCAGTAGGACCACTCGGTATCCTGAAGCAAAGCTGGGCAGGAGACATTGAGGTACGCGGGGAGCTAGCGAGTGCTCCCGCTGAGTATTTGAAAAATCTGAAAGCACAGCTCGAGATCGCGGCCGACATTGCGGAGCTAACGACAAGAAAACAGCAAGAGGCGTACTCGTCGCACTACAACAAGCACGCAATGGTAAAAACCTTTCACGAAGGTGAAGTGGTCCTCGTCTTTGATGACAATTAAGAGGCTAGGGAAAATGTACCCGAAGTGGCTAGGGCCGGCGGTGGTGACAAAAAGGTACCGCGAGCACTCGTACTATGTGCAGATGAGTGACGGTCGCCGCATGCTAGTACATGCAAATAACCTACGCCCTTACGTCGAGAAGGTAGGTTCGGTGAGCGTCATATTTGATGACGACTGCGATTTTGGAGAAATCGAATATACGCCGCGCGCAAGCAACGTCCCGAAGGACCGGGTAATGCCTACGCGGGATAAAACAAGCCACTTAGACAGGGATGCAGCGGAGCTGGTGCACGCCACGTTCAAGCAGCACCAGGCATTATTTGCGAACGAACCGTCGATCGCACGCATGGGCGAGCACAGCATAAAGCTCGCGGAGGGGGCAACTCCAAGGCGAGGCCACCCTTATAGGATCCCAGAGGCTTTAAACGACGAAGCAACGAGGCAAATTGATGAGCTCCTTGCACAAGGCCTCATCTACCCCTGTAAAAGCCCTTTTGCACACCCGATCGTGTGCGTTCCCAAAAAAGGCGGGTCGGTACGTCTTTGCATAGACTACCCAGCACTGAACGCGGTGAACGAGACGGATGCATTTCCTATGGTTTGCCCCCAGAAGCTGGTCATGCGAGTCGGAGCCGCGAGGTTCAAACACTTCTGGATTTCAGGCGCGGCTATTCGCAGGTGCCACTCGCTCAGGATTCTTAGCTTCCGATAGCGTTCATCTCGCACCTAGGTCAATTTGCCTGGCGGGTGATACCTTTCGGTCCTAAGAATGCAGCGGCAACCTTCCAAACGAACATGAACCAGTTGCTAGCCGGGCAAGAAGAATGCGCTTGCGCCTATCTAGACGATATCGCCGTATTCAGCCAATTTCTAGAAGCGCATATTCATCATTTAAAGCGGGTGTTTTGCACGCTGGGGGAGGTGGGCCTGCACGCTAGCTGGGAGAAGTGCCAGGTAGCGATGCCTTCAATTCCCTACCTGGGGCATGTTGTCGGCCCAGGCCGGCATGGCCCAGCCAAAGAGAAAATTGAGGCCATAGAAGGAATTCGAGCCCCTAAGACAAAGAAAGAATTGAGGAGCACCGTTGGGCTGTGCGGCTACTACCGTAGCTATGTTCCCAATTTTGCAGAAATCGCTCTGCCACTAACTCGCCTGACAGGAAAAGGCGTGCCGAATAAAATACCGTGGCCAGATGACGCGGACAAAGCCTTGAAGCCCTGATGAAAGCTCTAAGCGAAGCGGTTTCACTGACCACTCCGGACCCGCGAAAGCCGTATCTGCATTTTACAGACGCGTCGGCAGTAGCAGCCGGTGCCTGTTTAGCGCAGCTTTCTGACAACGGCACTGAGGCGCCTATACCCTTCGCCAGTCACAAGTTCACACCATCGCAGATGCGGTGGGCGGCAATCGAGAGGGAGGCATTCGGGGTAATCTGGGCATTAAAAAAGTTTGAGACGTGGGTGTTCGCCGCCACCGTGACTGTCATCACTGACCACAATCCGCTCTCCTTTCTTACGAGCAGTGTGCCTCAAAGTGCAAAGCTTACGCGCTGGGCTCTTGCGCTCCAACGCTACAATGTTACCATTGAACATCGCAGAGGAGCCGACCACGCTAACGCAGATGCCTTGTCTAGAATACCCAACGCTTGTTGGGATAGTGCACTGGCTGACGTCCCGCAGTGACCGCTGGGAATAGTGGACCAGGGAACTTTCTGCATGGACAACAAACTGTACTCGTTGTACTCAAGAAAGGCGCATGTCGATCTAACGAAAGTGTGCGATTTCTGTGCGTGTTTTTGTCTATATTTTGTGGACCTTAGTAGCATGTATCTGTGTGTGTGACGAAGGGTCGCAGCATGCGGGCTCGCAGGCTCCGGTTGCTTCCTCGTGCAGAGGTGCTCAACCGCCACTTGCCGAACCGTTTTTGTTGTTTGTTGCCTCGGCTTATCTCTGAAAAGATTAGCCGAGTCTTGGGGGGAAGGTGTTGGGTTCGGCGCACTATCGCATCTTTTTGTACATGCGTTGCGAATATTGCGCGAGAGAGCAGTGACCTAGGCTGCGCGTCCGGTTTTGTTTTATTTTGTTTTGCTTTGGTGCACGCCGTTAGAAGGGGACTCATGCCTTTTTGGTTAATCTCCCCATTCGTCCTTGCGGTTTCCTTCGCCGCTCCGGACGGCGGGGCTGTCTGCCAGCCTCGACCTTGGACCCCTGTCCCCTTGGCGAAGGATTGCGAGACCACCTAGGGAGGAACTTGGGGGTAAGGAAAAACGTTGACATCAGTTCAGAGCTTTCCTATTCGTCAAAACTGATGAGCCGTAGTTAGCAGTTTATTTTTACGTGTGGAAAGGGGCGCGCGCATCTTCGGGGTGTACCCGCGAAGGGAGCCGCGCCCGTGTGCTTTTGTCTCGAGCTACTCCTAGCTGGCAGGCGCTTGTTCTGGCCGAGTGCGGAGGGAGTGACCGTTGAGAGCTGGTTCAAGGCACGCCAGTTTGGCTGTTGGGACGCGGTGTCCCTCGCCTCTGTGCAGGTGGTCGGCTAGGCCGGCCGCGGATACTTGTGGTCGTATACTGACTTTTGTTTGTACCCATCTGTAAATAGCCGGTATAAAAGTTCGTTTCTCACTAAATCGCTTCGCCTGCAAGTCGTATAATCGAGAAGCTTTCAAGCGGTGCATCCAGTTTCTGGAAATCACTGGACCAACACCACCGGCATACCTTTTACTATTTTATTCAAACAATTTTTATAAAGCTTTCCATTGGACTAATAGTTGGGGTATTATGCGAGCAACCCAACTCATGGATAACAATCTTTCTTTAAAAGTTTGAAACTGTCCTTGCAGAAATATTTGGCGGGAAATGCAATGTAATCATTGTGGCAGGTGTTAATATTGATTATCATCTGGCACACAAAATAACTATACCCTTCTCCTCGAATCGTTCGCATTGCGTAATCTCATCTCAGAACCAACCCATATAACGAGTACCTCATGCACTTTAATAGATCATGCCCTGTGCAACATTGACACAGGTGTGAAAGCTGGTACTTGTTCTGATAAGATTGCTGACCACCGGCCGATTTTTGCCTTATCTGGAAAAGAACTACGTAAGCAAAAACAGACACACTGAGCAAAATGCGTACTAAAATCAATTACGTTTTACTGCGCAAAATTCTTAAGCAAACCACTTTTACTTCTGCCTATGACAAGGATGTTAATGTCGAGTACACACAATTCTTAGTTCTTCTGAAAACCGCTATTACCCGGAGCTTTACAGTGGCCACTAAAAAATACAGCCAGCCAACATGTCCCTGGATGACAACTGAGATCTTATACATACTAAAGGAAGAGGACAAATGGTACCATAAATGGAAGCAACTAAGAACAAACGACTATTATCTAAGCCAGTTTTAAACGCTACCGCAACCTATCTGTGCCTCTTATGAGGAAAAGGAAAAAATATTTTTCGTCACTTGTATAGGGGACTCGGGGTAATGCGGAAAAAATGTGGGGCATAGTTAATGATGCAATTGGCCTTTGTTCAAGAGTGGATGTTTTGCCCTAATCAGCTAACGAAGACACGGCGGAATTATTTATTGCCCATTTTTCTTCCATAGGAGCTTCGCTGGCTTCACTGATTAAAAATTGATGTAGCCTCGTTAAGAATGCCTGAGCGTGTTCCGAATACTTTCGCATTGCCTGACTTATCAATAGAGGAAGTGATAGCCGCAGTCAGCAGTCTCTCAATAGGCAAAGCAGCAGGCCTTGACGCAATACCTGTGAGACATCAAAAACAATCTTGATATTCTAGGTGCCCATTTGTTGCAGCTTTTTAACAATTCACTGAGAAGTGGAGTGCATCCTGATGAGCTCAAAGCCGCTAAGGTCACGCCTGTCTTTAAATGTGAGCAGTCCATTCTATTAAACCGTAGGCCAATTTCAGTATTAAGTGTAATTAATAGTGTATTGGAAAGGTGCTCTGCAAGCGAATACAGAGCTTTTTAATTAAGTACAATGTCCTCTGTTCAAATCAGCACGGCTTCCGACCCCAAAGATCCACTTCCTCGGCAGTTATGGTCCTTACACAGCTGATAAACACCGCATTACATAGCAAGAAACTGGCCGTAGTTGTTTACTTAGACATATCAAAAGCCTTTGACACGGTTGATCATTCGATATTACTACAGAAAATAGAGACTTATGGTTTAAGGGGGAAAATTTATGATTTATTCAAAAGTTACTTTTCTAGTCGGGAGCACTGCGTTGTTACCAGAAACTATATCTCCGCTCCTCAAAAAATCACACTTGGCGTGCAGCAGGGCACTGTACTCGGGCCGTTCCTTTTTTCTGTATACATCAATGACTTTCCACTGTTTCTGAACTATTCTGAAGCTGTTATATACGCTGATGACACTGCGCTGTTTTTTACAGGAGATACGTTAGAGGATCTGGGTGGGGGGGGGGGGGGGCAAAATTAACGAGGAACTTAGTAAAATTGCCCAGTGATTCGTAAACAATCTCCTCACACTCAACACCAAGAAAACAAAGTATACTTTATTTCATTCAAGGAAAAAGAATATTAGCTTTGATAACGTATTTCTAACCTTAAACGGTACGTATTTGCTTAATGTCTCCCACACCAAGTACTTGGGTGTAGTCTTTGAATAGGACAAGCATTGAAAGCAGAAAATTAAAAATGTATGCTCTAAATTAGCTTATGGCTGTCATATTTTATTAAGGGCGAGGGAATGTTTTCGTGGACCTTTTTTACGCATATTGTACTTCGCGTTTGTCCATAGTCAATTATGTTACTGCCTAGAGGCATGGGGCGGTACCTATAAAACGTATTTAGAATCAATCTTACGCTTGCAGAAGCGTGCTGTTCGTACCATAGCCTTCGCAAAGACAATCGACCCCAGCCGACCACTCTTTCAAGAACTGCGAATATTACCGGTATCAGATGCATACAAACTAAAGATAGTTCAAATAATAAACACAGTAATAATAACTAATGATCCAATTCCTGTTAGAGTGTTTAGATCGCCGCTGAGACAAACAAGAGCCGCCACTAATAATAGATTTAACCTACCGCCTTGTCATAACACTTACGGTCAAAATCTATTAGAGTACAATGGTGCCCAGATATGAAATGAGATTCCCGATGACATCAAACTCAAACATAATTTTTCGGTCTTATTGAAAAACATTTTTCTTCTCTGTCCAGAACTGTGGGACTAAATACGTTTGTGCTTGGTTTTGTACATTTAAAAACCTATATTTTGTTGTTTTTTGAGAATACGTATGTGTTTGACATATTTGCAATTCCGCAATTGTAGCATCTCACGTCTTTTTGTACATGTATTTTGAATGTCTGTCATTCCTTTAGTGAATATCATGTATTGAGACCTTTCACTAGCCGAGCTGGCTATGGGTCCAATCATGTTTTGATGTATTGGTTTTATAAAATAAAATGATGATGATGATGATTATAAAAAAAGAAAAAAAGGAGAGAAGTACGGGAAGAGTAAACTTGCAAAAACTGAATTCTCTGCAGTGCAAATCGCCGGCAGGAGAGAATGAAATTATCTATCGATTCAACGTCCCCGCATGACGCACATAGATTCGACGGCGTGAACCCCGAGCGGCATAAATAAAGATTAAGACTCGGAATCCTGCAGCGCAACAGCATCATGGAAACCTCACATTGCCTTGAAGCGCATGAACGAATGCTCCGCGGGAATTTTAATTGTTCAAAGTCCGCGCACGCATCACTCGAAATCCCGACTGCAGTTCGTCTACCTCTTCGCTGTGCCGCTTGAAATGCTGCCAGTCGGTCCCATTACAATATAAATAATGCTACCTTGTGCGCTGTGGTGTTTACCTTCTCCTCAGTGCGATTCCATGTGTTGAAGTGAGGAATTACTCAAGTCACCCCAATTAGCTGCTAAATGCAGCAAACACCACACTGGTCAAAATCCTCGTTACAAACCAGCCGGCCCATGCAAATCAAACTCCAAATACAATTCCACTTTATTTCAACGTACAATTTGGGGGTCCCCCAGGCAAAAAGCTGTCACAGACAGCTTTACTGGGCCCTGGGGGCTAACAGGCAGCATCATGCAATGGATTTCACAGGACAATAAAAATAAATATGAACATGAAGCTTATACCTAGAGCAAATGTAGTGCTTACACTTCATAAAGAATTATACACACCGCAGATATCAAAATGAATATGAACATGAAGTTTTTACAAAAAACAAATGCAGTGTTTACACTTACTGAAGAGTTATACATTAATATTTCAATAGAATATATTTCATTTCAATACATTTAAAAAGCCAATACACGCTAGCATATTATGATGCAAACAAAAGTTAATCGATTAAAAACCAATCAGTTGTCCATCGGTCGAGTAGTGGTGTCAGTTCTTATTGTTCAGTGTCATTCATTTGGATCGCAGTAATATTCATTACCTCGTCAGAAAATTTTCTAATTAGTGTCTATTTTGTTAAGCGGGGCAGAAAAGTCAATGTGGGTTTTAAGTTTATCATAAAGTGATGGTATGCAGTAGTCAAGAGTGACAAGTGGCAACGGTCATAATTTGTTTGTGTACGCGGCACTGGTTTTAGTTCCCCACGTAAGCTGTAAGCATGCAAGGGATGGTGTGTATCATTTAGAAGGTTATGCTTATGCATATATAGAGACTGTTTGTAATCATATAATTTAGTTGATTTAAGCACGTTATGTTTAGTAAACAAAGGATCAGTAGATAGGTGGCTAGAGTTTGTATAAAAGTTCTCGACAATTCGTAACACCTTTTCTTGTAGTCGCTCCAGTTTATTGCAATTATAGATGGTTGTAACTCTCCAAACTAAAATGAAATATGAAAGACGAGAGTAGAAATTAGCAGAATATATTGCTTTTTTGAGCTTATAGAGACAGCCAATTGTTTTACTTAATTCTATCGCCAGCTTGCTAACTTGTGCTGTAGTGTCAGATGGGAGAATAAAAAGAATGCAACCCGCACTAAATGTGTATGTTCCCAAAACACATTTCTAAACACGTAGACAGAGAAGCTCAATTTTTTTTTTAACTGAAGGCGTGGACTGCACCGAGACGAGTATTGTGCAAGTCGCTCCGTCAACAGCTGACTGCGCCATTCACTTCAGACCTACAAGTTTAGACTGCGAAGAGATAAGCTTTTTTGCAGTTTCCTTGCTCGCAAATTATCTTTGCGCACCTGCAGCTATGAATGAAGTGCACTTTCCAATCTAATTAATCCTATTGTCACGCGCCACACTCCACACCGAAGAACGCCCAGGAAGTGCTTTTTTTACATGCTGCGCGCCGCAAACTTGGCGCACGTGCTCAATACCACGACAGAACGCCATACACGGTCCAAGTTGTACTGTGTATGTTAGAGCAAAGCAATGCAAGTGCAAATACTTTAACAGAGAAAGTATGTGTAGCTACAATTACTGTACATAACCTTTACCAAAAACCCTTAAAAAAAAAAGCTTTCAATCCGAAGCAAATAACATGATGTGCCCTCCATCGCACTTCCCTGTCTTCAATTAAACATTGAATCCCGGCCTCACCTGTGTCTCATTGTAACATTGTGTGTCTCATTATATAGCTTAAGGGGAGTGGGTTCGAGATCGAAAGCGTCATAATGCTGCTTACTAAGCTGAGCTCACATGCAAGTGCAAGGTTGTTCCACAGCGCCCACTGAGCAAACAGTATTACCCTTGTGGGATGTCGTTTCTGCTGAAGGACGAATCCCAACATAAAAACGTAACAACTGTTTATTCCACTAGCAATGACAGCGGACGAGCATATCAACGCTACGCATGTCTCGGTAGCGGAAGGAAGAAAACCGCTCTTCCCAGCCGAGCAGCCTGTTTTTGTAGCCACCGTCGGTGACGCAGCGGTGGCGCTTTTTTATCGGTAACGCGTGTAGCCGTGTTACGCAGGGCCGGATGATAGCAAGGCGGATGTTGTGCGGCAATTTGCGCTGAGTGTGTCGCCATAGCACGCCTACCCCCCCCCCCCCCTCCCCGCGAAGTGAGGAGCCTTCAGGACTAGTAAAAATCTGTGCAGCTTACCCGACGTCCACAGCGTGTAGTGACAGAAGTAGGCTGCGATGTCGGGGGTCGTGGATGGACGCCTGTGGGTGCACTGCTATTTCCTGGTCCGGTAGAATTGATGTAGGCTAAATTCAGCCGATCCATACAGACGCGGACGTCGTTCCCGTTAACGTGCAGGTGGAAGGCTTTGTCGTCGCGTTCGAGAACTGGGTAGGGTCCACTGTAAGGTGGCTGGAAAGGCCTGCGAACGGTGTCGTCGCGGAGGAAAGTGTGCTTCACGCTGCCAGATCCTTGAAGACGAAAGAAGCAGTCCTACAGTGGTGAGCTGCAGGTGACGGGCGACAAAATCGGTGGGATCGGACGTCGCGGTGGTGGATGGCGGTACAGCACGAAATTCACCTGGGAGACGGAGTCGTTCCCCGTAGACAAAGCTCTGCGGGTGTAGCCTGCATGTTCGGCTTGAAGGTGGCGCGAAGACCTAGGGCGACGGCTGGCATGGCTTCGAGCCAGGTTGAGTCCGGGTGGCACATGATAGCTGCTTTGAATTGTCGGTAGAAACGCTCGATCATCCCGTTGGCACAGGGGTGGTAGCTGGTAGTCCTCGAGCACTCGAACCCGATGGTTAGCCAGAGGAGCATGAAAAGGTGCTTTTCGAACTGTCGTCCTTGGTCGCTGGTGACGCGGCGAGGGGGCCAGAAGCGAGCAATCCAGTCAGCGAAGAAGGCCGAGGCGACGCGTCTGCCGCGGTCATTCTCTCGAGGGGCCATGCATCCTTCCATCGAGTGTACCGATCGATGGCGGTGACGCATTAGCGATAGAGTCCAGCTGGAGGAAAGGACCCTATGATATCAAGGTGGACGTGTTGAAACCGACCAGAGGGCTGGGACAACGCTCCGAGCGGTGAAGTGACATGCCTAGTGATTTAACGCGCTGGCATTGAATGCAGGAGCACGCCCAGGTGCGGCAATCGTGCTGCATGGAGGGCCAGACATACTGGTCGGCCACAAGGCGTGTAGAGGCGCGTATGCCGGGATGACTGAGATTATGTAGCTAGTTGAAGAGGCCACGGCGATGGGAAAGGGGGACGTAAAGCCTCCTTCGTGCTGTGGACATGTCGCAGTAGATAGTCGTTGTCGATCCAGGTTTGGGGACTTGTTGCAGCTGTATAGTAAGGACGCGCCCTTAAGAAGTTCGTGCAGTTCGACGTCCGTAGTCTGAGCCTAGGCGAGGACTTCAGCGGTTATCCGCGAAGAGCTCATAGCTGCCACACGTGGAAGCGCGTCGGCGATCACGTCGTCCTTCCCGCTGACATGTTGGACGTCGGTGGTGAACTGGGTAATCAACAAGAGCTGGTTCTGCTGGACCGGCGGGAGTTGGTTGCGGCGTTGAGAGAAGGCGTAGGTCAGATGTTTATGGTCGGTGTCGATAGTGCAGTGCTGTGCTTCGAGAATGTGGCGAAAAAGTTTACCTGCTTCGTTCAACTCTACCCCCGGCCTGGTGCTCGGCTCATCTGGGTGAGATGCTTGGAAAAAGGGTCTTGACCACAGTTGCTCTGACGGATCAGCGATAAGTTCCGCCGTCAACAACGTTAAATCCGCCTCGTGCATTAGAAGCCCATTTGTGGCCGTTTTTGATGGCGCAGCATGCTGAACTTCTTCGAGCACATTCTCATCTGCTGAACTCCTTTAGAGCGAGCTCATTTAAACTTCATCGAACGCCAAGATCGACTGAATGTCTCATCTGAATCATGAACCACCTTTGCAGGCTGCGTGTTCGAAACTGGTTTGGCCCCCGTAGGATGCAGTGGGGTTTGCGGAGCCTCTTCCAAGCACACACCCTTGAGGAAGCCGAGCCGGGGGACGCTTGTACCCATTTTTGCCGGTGGGTGGCCGGCGGTGGGTTTCGAAGCAACCACTTACCGCAGCCGAGGCGGACGCTTAAGCTGTAGTAAGCTGGCGAACTCGACGGGGCGGGGGTCATGGTTTTGTTGGTGGGACTGGCCGCAGAAGGGGTCGTTTTCCAAGCTCAGAGTTTCTTAAAGAAAAACGCCAAGAGATGTCAGGTGATGTCTACGCGTTGCATAAGGGCGGCGCCGACGCGAAGTTAGAGGCGTCGATCAAGAGCCCCAAAGGAGCGTCTCGCACGGGATGGGAAAGAAGTGTGGCAGAGCAGATATCAGCTTTGCGTTCTTCGAAAAGTTGCGTTAAAGCCGATGTTCACGTGATGGGTTGGTTTCTTCGTAGACCAGTCAAGGCATCATGTAGGGGAGCCTGGTAGTCGGCTACGTGTGGCAATAAACGCCTATAAAAGTTCAGCATGCCGAGGAAATGGCGAAGGTCTTTAGCAGTGGTGGGTTGGGGGCAATTTTGCAGGTGTGAGATGCGTTGAGGAAAAGGTCGAGTCCCCTCTGATGAACCTTCATTGCCGAAATATTTGACGACTGAAGCACCGAGCGTGCTCTTTGGAACTTTGACAAGTAGACTGTGGTCATCGAGGCGTTGAAAAAGTAGACAAAGGTGCATGTGGTGTTCGTCTCCCTTCCGGGAAAAGACCAATATGTCGTCCAGATAGACGAAGCAGTAGTCAAGGCCGCGGACGACTTCGTCGATGAAGCGTTGAAAGGTTTGTCCAGCGTTTCTCAGGCCAAAGTTCTTGAAGGGAAATTTGAACAAGCCGAAACGGGTAATGATTGCAGTTAGCGGGACGTCGTCCGGATTGACGGGTATCTGCGTGTAGGCCTTCACAAAGTCTAGCACGGAGAAAACATGGCAGCCATAAATACGATGGGCGAACTACTGTATGTGGCGAACGGGGTACCTGTCCGGAATGGTGCGGGCGTTGAAGTCACGGTAGTCCTCACAGGGCCGCCAGCCTTCGGTCTTCTTCGGGACAAGCTGAAGTGGCGAAGCCCATGTGCCGTCGGAGCGGCGGGCGATTCCCTCACGGAGCACGGCTTCGAACTCTGCTTTGTCTATGCGCATGCGGACCGGGGCAAGGCGACGGGCGCAGCAGAAAACCGGGGAGCCTGGGGTGGTCCGGATGTAGTGCAGAGGTGTACTGCACATCCCGTGGCAACCCGCTAGGGCGCGTCAAACCGCGAAATTCGGCGAGGATGGCGTGGTACGGTGAATGA
Organism: Amblyomma americanum; assembly: GCF_052857255.1. Classification (NCBI taxonomy): domain Eukaryota; kingdom Metazoa; phylum Arthropoda; class Arachnida; order Ixodida; family Ixodidae; genus Amblyomma; species Amblyomma americanum. The sequence goes on along the minus strand of NC_135502.1, from coordinate 180,647,397 downwards.
TTTTAAACGCCGAGTACTTTGATGCTTTGCTGGTGGGTAGTCGTTCGCTGTCCTGGCGAAGAATGTCCCGTTGTCGCCTCGATGAGATGGTCGTGGCGGCAGTCCGGAAGGAGGTCCTAGTGCGCCAAAAAGTCTGAGCCGATGATTGGCTCCATGACGTTGGCGACGAGAAAGAGAGAGAATGAAAAGGAAACGCAGGGAGGTTAACCAGATGTAAGTCTCCGGTTTGCTACCCTACACTGGGGATGGGGGATAGGGGTTAGAAAGATGACAGAGAGGAAAACGCAAAAAAGGAACAAAATTTCAACAAAATTTCAAAGAAGGCCACGTAGGAGGTTTTGAAACTTGACGTGCAGACGGAGCGAGCCGTAAGTCTTGATTGTGGACCGGTTTGCCGCGCTGAGCTCGAAAGAAGTAGGAGGACGGGAACCTTGAAGATGGGCTCATGGCTAGCAGCAAATGTCGGAACCGCTGCCGACAAGGAACCTCTGCTTTGTAATTTGGTCGGTGACGAAGATGCGACGGCATTCATGCGAAGATGCGACGGCATCCGGCATCCAAGAGACCTCGATGACGTATTCAGAGATCTCGGCAAGTTGGTTGATAGGTAGCGTCAGCTGAGCCTACAGAATTGTCTGGACATGCTGTTGAAGTCGTTGAAGCCAAAGTGCTCTCAAGAAGGAATCCTGCACTTACGTTGCCCGCGAGAGCACGCATGTGGCGGAGGAGCTGCGAAGGCTTGCGCTCGGCAAGTTCTGCGGACTGCAGTTGTCACGCCTTCTGGTCTTCCGAGCGAGTTCAGTCTTGAGGTGTTGGTAGAAGCTGGCCGTTCGTGAGTTGGCAATGATATCCCGAGCCTCGTTGGAGTAGCGGGCATCGAGTGTGGCGGCGACATCATCGTAGCGGGTCCAGTCTTGCGTGATGTTGCGCGAGGAAGAACTGGGCTTCGACTTGGGCGAACTATACCTCGGGCGAGTCGGCCCAAAACGGCGGAAGCTTGAGAGCGACACGCCAGACGTTGTGCAGGGCAGCGGGCAGGATCCCGTCTGCCGGGGTTCTGACGTCCTCGGCGGAGCCGGCAGGATGCTTCTGCACGGAAGCATTGAGTAGGCCGTGTCGTTCATGAAGCTGTTGCTCTTGCTCCTCCATGGCGATGCGTTATTTTCCATTACACGGGTCACCATATGTGGGATGTCGTTTCTGCTGAAGGGCGAATCCCAGCATAGAAACGTAACTGTTTATTCTACTTGCAATGGCAGCAGACGAGCATATCAACGCTACGCACGTCTCGGTAGCGGAAGGAAGAAAACCGCTCTTCCCAGCCGGGCAGCCTGTTTTTGTAGCCACCGTCGGTGACGCACGCCTCGGGTGACGCAGCGGTGGCGCTGTGCTTTATCGGTAACGCAGTCCAGCGTGTGGCCGTGTTACGCTGCGCCGAATGATAACAAGGCGGGGACTGCGTGGAAATATGCGCAGGGTGTCTCGCCACACCCTCGTCTGGGAAGCCATCCTGTATTTCTTCGTGCCACCTATAGGCTGTGGACATTGCGAATACTGTATCCGCTGCACTTCTTTTTGACACAGGGATGTGGCTCCTACTCAAAAGTAGCATTTTTACTCATATTTTTCAAATACTGTGGAATCCAGATTATCCCTGCTCTGTGTGACAACTCATTTTACAAAATGCAATGCTGACACCATGAAAGCCCTTTGTTGAGGTAACATGAATATCAGCGGCAACTGCCCGCAATAAAATATGCTAACTGGGCCCTTTGTTGGCAGAAGACGCTTTGCCCCAAGTTTTGCCAAGTAAGAATTGAGGAGACATATGTAGAGCAATGCGGCTTGGTGTTCTATTGTAATGGTGGTTTGAAACGACACTCTGCATGTGTGACTTGCGGCCATCAGTGCTAGGCAGCTCTAGCCTCGCCTGCTTATCTGCTGGCTTCACTGCCAAAGACATTGAGGAAATGAATCGAGCCTTCATTCTGCGGCAAAGTTATCCTCTTGTTGATAAACTAAAACAATTAATTGGGGTATCTCATAAATGGCAGCAGCTAGCTCCAAAGCATTCCGCGGCAGCCTCGATGAAACACGCCACGATTAGCGACATGCTACCACTCCACCATCGCCTCAGACACAGGCGGGAACAACTCCAATAGCACGAGTACACGCTACCATTGTTTCGGCTCTGCAAGCAATCGTGGTAACATTCTTGCCCTTACTCATATGAGACGTAGCACAACTGGAGCATTGCTATGCAGGGGCATCATGGAGATGCCTCTGCATTGCAGCGGTTCCAGGCGGAGTCTGAACAAAACTACGCATCCTTGGCATGCTTGTGCAACAAGTAGCAGGCAGCCATCGTTGTTCTCTACACATGGAACGTGCCACACAACGATAATGACTATGCACACATAGAAGCAGGTTTTGCAGAAATGTGGCCTTCACCAGCTTCTTTTTCCATGCAATAGAAAGTAATCTTTAACACATAAGAATGAGAACTGATGTACTTTGTACTTAAACGTGTCTTTGGCTACTTTTTTTTCCAAAACTTTGACACACAGCTCGGGGGGTCGCCTTAAATTTGGGGAAGTCTGAAAACCGATTTCAAAGAAGAGCACTTAGGTGACAAGCACACAAGGCTACGGAAGCTGCCTGGCGAATCACATGGGTCACCCGCGCCCGCCGCAGACCGACAGGGTTAAGGCCACACAGCCTTTGTTGGTCACGGCTATTGTTCGACGAATCTTATTAAATTTTATTCTGCCCGTTGTGATGTGCCGAGCAAATCGCCGGGGGATTTTCGAACGCGGTGCGTCCACAGTGGTGCGTCGGACAGCGGAGCGCTGCGCGTGCCAGCCCAGCGTTGCGCGTGTGCGCGTGCGAATGGCGTGTGTGAGGCGACAGCGACGAAGAGCGCGGGGAGCACGAGGAGCGGGGAGCTGACAAGTCAGAAGACAGAGGTGTAAAAGCAGACAGAGCAGAGGTGATAGGGTCATTCAAGCGTCGAGGTGGCAGCCGTAGGACGCTGGGTCCGTGCTGCCGTGGACCTCCCTTGGATCACCAACGCAAGTTTCCTGCGTGCCTTGCAAGCGTGGAGGTGGCAGCCGATGAACTGAGGGTCCATACTGCGAAAGGCACCCTTGGATATCCTGCATTAAGCCCCCGGCGTTTCGGGACGCCGTCGACGGGTCTCGGCTACGCATGTTCTTTCTGCTGCTGCCAAGTTCTTTGGGCTGCTGACGGGAGTCCACCAGCGTCTCCATGTGTTCCTCTCCGCTCCTAACACCACCTGGCTCCCTTCCACAGCTTCCTTCGACGCAGCGCCGGCGACGCGTCGCACTGCAACCACCCGCGTCCGCCCCATCTTCAAGGCATCTCCGCTTCACCTAGGACGCTCAGTATCTGATGAACTCTCCTTTATTCTGTAGTGCTGTACTCGTGTTGAGTGTGTGTTTTTCTTGTTTTCGTTTCCGTTTCTTTTTGGCCTTTTTCCTTTAAGTTATGAATACGGCGTCGTTTTGGTTTGTCTGATATCTTTGTTTTTCGTTCCAACCTGCACGCGATAGCGTTCCCCTTCAGAAAGTAGGGGACACGTTACCAATTCGCGAAGCCCGTGTGCCGCTTTCGCTGCTCTGGGCACGAAGAAGAAAGGAAAGAGCCCTGGCCTCTTTGTCGCTTCTTCCCACAACACGTCATCTTCAGTGCCGTTGAGTTCGTTTTAAATTCCGCATTTCTCAAAAGCGCGGATGACCATAGCATTCGAAGAGTGCGTCAGGCATTTAGGATCTACCGGGCGAGCGAGCTGGGTTAGCGATGCTCGCCTCAAACTCCCGGTAGGCGTCAACATGTGTTCCCCTGGCTCCATCCACTCGCAGTAATCATGTTCATACTGTCCTTCACAGTAATATACTGTTCTTCACAGGACTATTCTGAAACACATCTTGAGGTTGCAGCTAAAAGGCCACCCCTCTCGGTACGATAACTTGGTTGCCCCGGTTGTCTGCCAATCAAAACCCTCCTAGCGTCTTTGGTGTGCTCCTTGAAAACATCCACAGTCACCACTGAACGCAGCCTCAGCAGGCTGCAGGGCGTTATAACCAAAGGTATGAAGCCAGTCGTTGTACATGTCCACTGTCGTCGACCCCTTTTCATTAATGAGGATGATCACATCAAGAAGAAATTCTTCTTTTGTCAGCAATGTCTTCTAGCTGTAGACAATGTAGGGGAGAAGCTTTATTATTTCGCAGTACAAACTAGCAGTATGGCTACCTGTTGTTCCTAATTTTCCGTGGTCATAACTTTCGCATCTTTAGAGCCAACTTTTCACACAATGGAGCTGACCAGCATGCCGAAATCCATCGATGTTTGATCAGCATTGCCTATTTACCAATGGCCGTAGCCTTCATGGTGTCGCAGTTCGATGAGGTTATGCTGAAGTGAAATTGACTTTTCGAAGTCTTCCGGAAGTTTGATACACTGATGTCTGGTGGCGCAGTGAGAAGCCCGAGTCATTCATAAAAGCTTTACCCAGCCTTTGCTAGGTTTGAAAATTGCGTGACTGATCCCACGCTCAAGGGGCAATTCCCTGGCTTTCATCAGTTTCATCTCGAAGGCGATGGCACCACATTTGCTCCTGATCTCACTTACATGCCGAGCCAAGTCTTGTTCTAGCCGTACATGGTACTCGTATTGTGGTCCCATAAAAGCTTTCCATGAACTTGAGCACACTGCCGAACTGCCGGCGTTTCCTAGCCGCCTATGCACATTCACCTATGAAATGTTGAAGCTCCTGTGTGTGGCCCTGCAGATTGTTTCCAGTCTCGTTCGCAACAGCGATACCTTTTCGCTTAAACTGCGCCGTATAATGTCGCCTTTTTTTATGCCGCAAAGAGGTGCAAGTTCATACACAGCTCAGATCCACATGTCCATATCCGCAAACAAAGGAGGCGCTAAGCAAGCAATCGACGCGCAAGGAGACTTCTGTCTCGCACTAATTCGCTTTCGCATGACATCATTTTGGGCAATCAGCTGGAGTCCCAGTTTTTCTACATCCCATTCTTCCCTCCCTCTCTCCTTTCTTCTTGATACCCAGAGTGGGGAAGTCCAGGTATTTATAGACCCATAGCCTTAACAAGCTGTCTTGCCAAATGCGTTGAAAGTATTCCAAATATCAGACTAATTGTTGTCCTTGAATCTCATCCACTGCCAGACGTTCACCAGTGCAGTTGTAGAAAAAGCTTGCTCAACAACCGATCGTTTGGTACACCTAGAAACACGATCCCTGAAGCAATTATACATAAACAGCATTGCCTAGCAGTGTTCTTTGATCTAAAAGAAGTATACGACACCACCTGGAAAAACGCATTCTTGCAAGACAGGATAATTAAGCATATGTGGCAGGATGGTAACCTGCTTGAACAACTTCCTTTCAGGGTCCTCTTTTATGTGCGACTTGGTTCGACCCTGTCAAGGAGCTTCAGTCGGGAAAATGACGTGCCACAAGGGTGTACCTAAGCAGACCTCTCTACATAGTGAAGATGAACACCATACCAAAAATAATGGTCTGGTTTGTGAGATTTCACGTCTCAAAGTGATTCAGGCTATGAGGGATGCCGCAGTGCAGGGCTCCGGAAAATTTCAACCACCTGGGGTTCTTTTCTGTGCACTGACAAAGCACAGTATACTGGCCTCTAGCATTTCGCCTTCATCGTAATGCAACTGCCAAAGTCGGGATCAAAATCGCATCATTTAGGTCAACAGCAGAGTACCATAACCATTGAGCCACCACGGTGACTTATACCAAAACTAATCCCACAGCCTATGATGTATTCAGTTTGTGCTAATAACCTTCAGATAGCATGTACGTCCTCCAACATATCAAACTGCAAGAGACAACTGCAGATGACCATAAACAAACTATCAACTTCGGCAGACAGGAATAGGTTCAAGTTTTCCCCACAGAAATCGGTAGCTGAAACAGGGTCTACAGACAGGCCTCATCCTATGCATGAAGGAAACTAGATTACCGGTAAAACAGAAACATAAATTTCTAAGCTTAACTTTCAATAAAAAGCTCACATTCCTTTCTCATTTAACGATCCTCACAAAAAGAGCCTTCAGATCTCTAAACATACTCAAAGCGCTCTTTGGAAAGCAGCGGGGGTTCGGTAGAACATGCCTTTTATACACTTCTCTCTCCGTGGTAAGCTCTTGATTGGGCTATGGATGCATAATGTACGGGTCAGCAGAAGGTCATATCACGAAACCTGGTTCACAACTTAGGGCTATGACTTCCGACCAGTGCATATGATACCGCACCTATTGATAGTCTCTATGTAGAAACCAATGAACCACCTCTTGCAGAAAGAACTATGCTCACATGCGCATGTATCCTGAAAGTCCGTTCACTGGCAAAACATCTGTTATTCCATAGTTACTATATGCATATCCAAATTATTGCTCAATAACAAAACCACATTCTGTCAGGCCTCCCCTACTACGCTGTGCAGACAAATGCAACAAACTGCAAATAGTCCGTCCTTCCTGGATTTTCCACACGCAATGACTCACTGCCGCCATGGTACGCCCTTCCCAGTGTATGCGACTTCACATTAATGCCTTTTCGTGAAAAGCAAACACCAAGTTAACACATACTACAAGAATACCTCATATTAAAAGAAAAATATGCATGCTACAAAGACTTCGACAGAGAAGACTCAAAAGCAGCAATCAATAGTACACAGGAAATGGAAGAAAATAATATTGCTGAACTGCGCATCAATTTTCCCTGCTGAATCCTCTACACAAATTGTAGCGATAAGTGAACGTGCTACAGGAAAAATGCACCTGATCCACTAATAGGAAACATACACAACGCTGAAAAAATCACGACACAAAAACATATAAAACTCTCCCGAGTACCGAGCCATGTCGGAATAGATGGCAACGACAGCTGACATGATCATGTTGATATGCCATATGTTTATAGCTTTTTAAAGGAAGCAGGTGTCTTTGAAAAGCTCTAAACTCTGATCCTGTGCTTCACTACATACTATGATGCATCTCATACCCTTTGTAATGTCTGAGGATGCCGAGGTCTTTAATTTGTTGAGAGCCTCATCCTAGCCCACACTAGGACCGTTGCTGAGGTGGCAGCTTTTTTAAAGAAAGTATACCTTGTGTTTGGCGCATCATAGCATTTTCTTGCTTATGCAAAACTATACACAACACAAGGCAATAAACAGAGTGGCAAAAGCCGTACGGGGACAGCAGAAAAGTGAAGAGATCGGCAAAAGAGCGGCCGCAAACGTCAACATTGTGTGGCTGCAACACAATCGGAGTCTAGGAGATGCAGCGACATACTAGATTTGTTGTTTTCCTCACACAATGCCACACGCCCACACAGGGGGATTGACCAATAATTGGAGGGCACAGAGAGTTTTTCAGATAAATCTTCTCATTGATGAAACTAAAATGAATGCTGAGGAAGGAAGAAATAAACAAAAAGAAACAGCGAAATTAAACCGGAAATGCATAGACGCACGCAGGATATCGATATTGAGATTTATAGCCGAGTGGTTAAATGATAATTGAAAAAATATAATTAAATTGAAAAAAATGTTACGAGGGTAGCCGATTTGATTCCATTAAAAAATTTTGGATGGCGGTATAAACATACTTGTGGCCGTACCCACAACATTTGCCAGGTTGCCGCCGTAGCATCGCGTGCATTTCTCGCCTCAGCTTTCTTGCTTTGGCGCACAGGCCGATCTTCTCTGAAAAACCAGATTTTTTAGACAGCCCCGAATCTAAGGCAACTTCCAAATATGTGCCAAAATTGTTGGAAAAAAGTCTTCGATTCGCATAAATACAGTACTTAACTAAACACATGCGCAAAATGTTCCTAGCTTCATCGCAGAATCCTAAAAAACGTGGTCCAAGAAACCATCTTTCGTTGCACACTGGACATTTTAATGAACTATTTCAATTAATTCAGTTACCCAATTGAACACATCCACTGCTCCGTTTCTCCGTAGACTGGCAGAAAACATTTTCCCGCAACACAGGTTTGGTTATTTACATTAGATATTTTTATATATGAGTAAAGTTGCATGTGGAATGAAGATGACAGCCAAGCACCGGCGCAAACCAACGACGAAGAAGCTTTGGAGGCGACCTACTGACACTCGTGCTGAGAACTGCTCTCGGTGTAACCCTGCCTGTCGCCCCGCTGTGAACATTGTGGGGGTTCTTACCAGGCCGTTGAGCCTCCTTTGAGGTCTAGGCCGTGAACTCCGAGCTCCCGGTATCGCACACCACGCACGCCAGTTCTCACGGCAGCGCAGCAGGAAATGCAAAATAAACACAACATGGAACAGGACGCTTTGCCCCCCCCCCCCCCAAACGTTTATTGGGTTCTCCCAAAATTGCTGGCTGCTGGATGCTTGATCTGCGACCCATGCCGTCTGGCTTGGTTGCGCGGCTGACGGGGCAAGATGGCGACAACAAAGGGGGAAGATGGGAGGTGTATTTGCTTACGTCCTCTCGCTGTCACGGCTCGCTGACCACGGCCGGTAACCGCCGATCTAGGCGCACTTGCCCGTTGTCACATTCCGTCAATCAGCTGCTGCTCCGGCGGCGCCTGGCGGTGCGCGCTTGCGACCGGTTTTTGAGGAAGGAGGCGGCGTAGCGCTCTCTAGCATACTTCCTGGCCTTTAGTCGCCCTTCTTCTCTGCCCTTCTTCTTCGCAATGGCCGCGGAGAGGAAAGGAGCCATCCTGGCGACTCATGGTGCCAACAACACAACCGGGTCGTAGTACGGCGTGAGTCGTGGGACATGCACAGTCTAGCGACCACGTCGGCGGAAATCGGAAGACGATATGAGAGGCTCAGTAATGTTGTTGATTGAGAATGTGAGCTCCATGACGCGGTAGAGGCCATGGCATTTCAAAAGACGCTTCTTTGAGAGCCCGAGAGCAGTGGAAGGAATCCACAGCCAGACGAGTGAACCTGGTGGGAAATCCGGATCAAGCTGACCGTCGTCATGGCGGGGTTTTTGGCGCCCCTGAGCGTCTGCCGTGAGCGACCGTGCAATTTGGCGCAGTCTTCTGCGTGCTGGGCAGCTTCAGAAACAGTTGTAGACTCAGCGCGAGAAGCATCGCGAGAAATTGAGTGCATTGAGGTGCAGAAAGAGAGGCGTCGATGGAGGGAAGGAAAACGTCTGGAGGCGAAGTGTCGAGTGCAGGAACCGGCGGGCTGAGGGCATCTACGTCGAGGGACGGCGAATCGTCCGTCTCATCGCGATATAGAATAAAATCAGTGATTGGACGGTACCGAGGCGCTCACCGCGAAGCATAGCAGAAGCATGTGTAAATGGATTGGTCATGAACAGTGCGCTAAGGCCAGCTGACAGGGTGAGGATGACATAAGGCATGGTACTTCCGGTACTTGCGGCACGGAAATAGGGGCGATGGTGCAACAAGTACGTTGCCGTCGCGAACAAGGTCAAAAGTGATGGACACAAGAACAGAAGAGCAGGCAGGCAGTGCAGTGTCTTCGGCAACGACGGCTTTGGCAGGAGCAGCAGAAGGGACATCGGGCGACGAGGAACCGCTGAGCGCAAAGAACTCGAGTTTAGCACGAGCGCAATCGATGACTTCGTTATGGCGCAACTGGAAGTCTCAGCTCGAGATGATTTCATGAGAACAGGTTGGCAAAATGATGAATTCAATCACGTAGACGTTCTCCTGAATAAAGATGCGAGCTGTGCTGGTCGCTAACGGCGCACTAGCCTGCGCGCTCGCGGTGCGCAGCGAGAATCCAGAAAGTGGAGTCGTCACTTTTAGCAAGGAACGGCAAAAGGTAGCGGCCATGGCAGAAAGAGCAGCACCGGTGTCGACAAGCGCCAGAACAGTAACACCCTGTACGGAAACGGCGATCAGATTTACGGGAGATAATTGAGGCCTTGGATATTTCGCTGGTGGCGCAGTTCTCGCCTCAGGAACTGCGGCAGCTAGTTTTCCTCTTGCGAGAGCTCCGGCCACCGACGCATGGAAGAAAGAGAGCGGCGACGATGGGAAGGTGAGGCGAAAGAAGGCGACTATGTGGCGGCTCGGCTGGCGGTGAGTATTCAGTGGAAGGAACTGGCAATTGGGGAGATTGGCGCACAACGACGGCAAAGCCAGGGAACATCACCACGCAATCCGCAAGAGTAACAAAGAGCACGACTGTTACTAGTACGCCTTTGATTGCCGAATTGTCGAAGGACTTGAGACACAGACGCTTAAGGTGGAACCTAGGTTGGGCGGTAGTTAGGCGGCCGCGGCCTTGCGACGGCGGCAGCGTAGGTCAGGGCAGCAGCGACAGATGCGGGTGACTGTGCTAATGTGGGCGGAGGGACCGGTGGACGGGCCTCAGCCACTTGTTCGCTGATGGCAGTGCGAAGGTCTGGCGCCAGGTACGGAGTTTGCACGGAGAGGGATGGCAGAAGCGATAGTTGACGTGCAACTTCCTCATGCACGAAGTCTTTGATGTGTACCAATAGTTGCGAGTGGTTGGGTGCAGCCGACAAGCCAGCAATCGACTCGGCAGGCGCTGCGTGCTGGCGAGTGCTTAGCCTCTGCTCGCACAGCACGTCGTAGCTCTGGCAGAGACTGACGACTTCAGCAAAAGCGCGGAGATCTCGCGACAGGAGCATCTGAAAGGCGTCATGCTCGATGCCTTTCATAATATGCTTGATCTTGTCAGCCTCGGACATCTGGGCGTTGACACGCCACCACTGGTTTACGACATCTTCAATGTAGCTTGTGAACGTCTCACCCGAGCGCTGAGAGCGCTCGCACTAAAGGTGTTCGGCGCGCAGCTTGCGCACAGCAGGACGTCCGAACACTACCGTGAGGTTCGCCTTGAAAGCAGTCCACGTGGAGAAGTCTGCTTCGTGGTTGCGAAACCAAAGGTTGGCAACGCCGGTCAAATAAAAGATGACGTTGTTCAACCTCTCCTTTTCCATTAAACTCCTTCCTCTTCCTTCTCCTCCGCTCGTGTGATGTGAGCCAGTCTTCAGCGTCATGATCGTCAGTACCGCTAAAGAGGGCTCGATCTCACTGCCGGAGGAAGCCGGAACAGAGGACTGGGGAGCCCACCTGCACGGCTTGGTGGCTGGCGCCTTCGGGCATAGCGGGGGTCGGTAGCGTGCGGCTGCGGAGGTCCAGGGCGGTACGAGGATGTTAAACCGAACCTGCACCAAATGCAACAGGGGCTTAGATCAGCGCTCAGGCGGCGGCGAAACCACGGCGGCGATAGAGTCTCTGGTATGTCCACGTCAGCAGGCTCTCGCTCTGAGCGATGGCAGTGCGGTTAGGATGATGCCCCTCTTCTTCACAGTACATTAATAAAATTAAGTGATCGTATGCTCACCAGTGTTATTCAGTCGGGCAGTTTTAAGGCGCTGGTTTAATCAGTTCGTGTCTCGCAGCTTCTTCCGCAACCTTTTCACTTTTTTTCTTCGTGGTTGCAGCTGCCGCGGTGGCTGAGTGGTTATGGCGCTCGGCTGCTGGCCCGAAAGACGCGGGTTCAATCCCGGCCGCAGCGGTCGAATTTCGATGGAGGCAAAATTCTAGAGGCCCGTCTACTGTGCGATGTCAGTGCACGTTAAAGAACTCCACTGGGTCGAAATTTCCGGAGCCCCTCACTACGGCGTCTCTCATAGCCTGAGTCGCTTTGGTACTTAAACCCCCGTAAACTAATCTTTCCTTCGCGGTTTAAAGCAACTTGAACTCCTTCAACGGCTGTGCTTTGCTCTACCCCCTCATTCTGCTGAAGCACCATACATTTGGGAGTATAGTTATAACACAACGATACAGGAAATCGAAACAAAATGAACAGAAACTCTTATCTTAACTCTTTATTAGAAAGACAGACATGAAAAAAGAGCATGAACGTATAGTAGCCCATGCACAGCGGTACATGGCATCGAGATACCCAAAAAATAGGACCTAACGAAAAGGATGCGAACAGACCTGCATTTGTCCTTTACGCAGTTGACCACCACCTCTCTTTTGTAAAGGCCTCTAAGCTTGAGACCTGCCTGGTCAATTTTTATGCACAGGACACATCACAATAACAGTTCAGAAGTTCAAGCCGCGCCGAATATACCAAAATTTGTACTTCTACTTTATGGTTTTGAGAGCGCTTCCCAGTCGGTCTTCAACGCAACACCCAATGTGGCCTTTTGCGGTTGATTTCATTTTTAGAAAATTTATGCATGACTTGCACACCACAATTATCAAACCACTTTACGTCTTTCTTCAAGAATCTCAGCTTTCGTCCCTTCAAACGACTTGAGGACCCAACTCTCCGCCCTTGCTTCAGGCTGGGAGAACTGACACATTAAACTGTCACCTATGGAGACTTTGTGTAAATCTGTGAATGTACAACCCTGGCCAGACATTACCGTTCACAGCCCTTAGCGTTCTGTTACCCGCGCCCGTCTTTGACTTAGCATGTGCTTCTGTCTTCGCCAATTCACGTAAGCAAGCTGCAGACAGCCAGACCAATTGCCTATCAGCAGCACATTCACAGAATTACCCGAAGCCTCGGAAAGGTTAAAAAAACTAAGTCACGGAATAACGGTGGTGCACAGCGCTATGTACACGGACAATGGAGATAGGACAGGACAGGCGCTGTCCGACTACTCCAGCTTACCATTCTAACTTAAGTCACGGGGTCTAACGTCCCAGAGCGACACATGGGCTATGAGGCACGCCATAGCAGAGGGCTCAAGATTAAGTTAGACCATGGGGGTTCCTTATTTAATACGCACAGATACCCAAAAAATGCAGGCATTTTTGTATTTCATCTCCATCAAAGTACCAAAAATACAGCCACTGCAGCAGCAAACTAGCAATCGTGAGATTACCAGCCGAACACCAAAGCCAACCGTAGTGGGAACCTGAAAAAGATGACTAATCAGAATCAGGTACAGTTCATTCATCCTCAAGCAAGCTTGCACACCTGTGTCCTAACATCTCACTTAGATGCCTGAAGTAACAAACACACCGGTTTTTGAATCCTTTATACATGCAGAAAATTGCAAAAAGGCCAGATGGGACATTACATGATCAACAGACTTCAAATTCCAAATCGCTCAAGTCCAACAGATATTCCAAATCCCTCCCCAATGAGCTCCCCCGTGTACAGTCGTACCTTGTTAATACGAGCCCCGTTAATATGCACGACTCGAATTATGGACAATTTTTCTGGGAAACAAACTTTTCCAAAACATTTACGTCTCATTACTATGCAAACTCTCTTTCCGGACAATAGACAAAAAGAATATGCACAGAGCCCATTGGGGCACATGTATCTTTGTCCCGTTAACATGGACAGTGATGATAAAAGCCTCTACTACCCCAAATGGATGTCTGAATTTCTTCATTCTGAGTGCAGAACACCAAAAGTAATGACACGGCCGCTTGATGCAAAGCGCAAAGCGAGCTGCGGCCCGCCACATCACACAGAAACGGCGTCTTGGGCCTAGTTCTCTCGCCTGCCGCAGCGCCACTGTTCGAGGACAACTACTCGCAGAGAAACGCCGCGACAGCTGCGCCGGTACACACGGTGCCGGGTGTTTGAGTGCCTTTTGTAGTTCTTCGTTGAAGACTGCCTTTTTAAGTCGTCATCGAAAGTGCCGATTATGTAAAAAATCACAGCTGCAGGTGGGAATCCCCCTTCTAGTGTATGCCTAATCTTTATCTATGACGGCTGCTAACAGGATGCACGACCGGGCGAGCGGCTCTGCCTCAGGATGCTGCCTTAATGCACCTTAAGCTTTTAATCTAGTCTTATTCACTTCTTGCGAAGAAATGTATGCTTCCAGTTGTAGCGTATAACAGGATGCTGAACGAGATGGACACACACAGCGCTACACAAATCCCATCTATGTAAGTTGTAATTTAGAAAAAGGAAAAAACATCCAATATCGGTGAAGTAATGTAGCTTTTCTAAGCGCAACTGCAGCCGAGAAAACCAGAAAGAACTTTAACCAGCAGCCTGACACCTTTATTGCATGCTCATACAAAAAAGGAAGAAACCATTCACAGACGGAGAACCTTCCTTGAGAGAGGTTTGTGACAAAGCCTCAAAAGCTGCTCCACTGTAGAATGAACATTCCCAGCCAAGTTAGTTATTAGAGGTCGCAGCAACTTGCTTAAGAATATCTTGCAAAGCTCCTCAGTGTCGGCACGGTCGTTGCTTTCACAGATGAGTTGCGGGAACCGTGCGAAATGACCCGACCGCTGCGGCTGCGTTTTTATGGAGGCAAAACGCTAAAGGTGCCCGTGTGCTGTGCGATGTCAGTGCACGTTAAATATCCCCAGGTGGTCGAAATTATTCCGGAGCCCTCCACTACGGCACCTCTTTCTTCCTTTCTTCTTTCACTCCCTCCTTCATTTCTTCCCTTACGGCGCGGTTCAAGTGTCCGCGTTTTGAGGTATATCTTTGTGTTGCGTGGGAGTATTATGTGCGTTACTTGTCTAGGTTTCTCGCAGCCGACTTAGTCGTTTCGGCGCACGAGGCGGCTACGGCGCCCGTGTATTTTGGCTTTTCCTTTAATCTGTTTTTCCCTCTCTGTTTACTTCTATTCGCATGCGGCAGTGGTAGTGATCCTGTTGATTCTAGTGGACAGGTTCGTGCGCATTGCTCTTCTTACTGCACTTAATACTACTTCTACTATCTGACCTGCGTGAACACATAACCAAGCTGGCGCTTCTCGTATTTCCTTCTCAGATCCGGCACTGAAGAAGACTACAATGAGTTGGAACAGCTTCTCCAGGAAGTCTCCGATATGGCGCGCGAATTTGCGCATACGCCGAAAATTGTGCCAAGGAAGGGCAACGCATCGGTACCTGTGAAGCGCAAAGCACTCTCAGCAAAGATATCGGCCGCTTCTGAGATGCGGTTGGCCCAGGGAGTAAGGGAATCTGCTTTGTCTGTTGCGGAGCCCAGCTAGAACGACGACAGTCAGACGAATGGCAAGTGTAGTTTTACTCTCGCATATTTCTACGCGAATCCTCGAGTGCAAGGTTCTGCATGTTGAGATGTTGTTTGGCATACAATAGGTGTTTGCAGGACTGCAATGATTATTAAGTGCATACAAACACGCGACGAATTTCGATGTGGTCTAAATGTGCTGGCTAAAGGTGTATGTGTACATAATGTACCACATTTACAAACTGTGGAATACCTTTATTCCTTACTATCCATGTTTATTACCTAAGCATCTCTGTTATTTGACGCATAAATTTACTTTCGCCACTGTGCTTTTTTTTTGCAGTGTGTGGGTTAGCAGCCTCAGAGCTGCTCATGACCTTGTGCGAATCTGAGCAGCGGCCACCACCCTCCCCAGAGAGCCCGTTGTCCCCACAAAGTGGTCAGCAGGACAACACAGGTGGTGAAAATGGAGCTGCTGTCTTCGTGGGCACCAGTGTTGCGTCTGGAACGCGCAACACACGAGAACCACAACAAAAGCAGCTGTGCCAGCAGGGTGGGACAACAGGTAAGAAAGCTCTTACACAGTGCTCTCAAGCAGCTTGCGGGCAGTAGGTAGGAATCTCAAGTAATTCTGCATATATTATCCTTGCAGGAGGCGCTTTCGACTGTGAGGAAGCTGTGTGTTGTATGCTTGGAAACCTATGTCCTACACCATAATACACTGAAACTTTTTCTTGCATGTGCAATAATTTCCTATGTAGACGTAATGCAACAAAAAATGCACACGAAACAGCTGCTGCAGATTTGGTCAGGCAAAATTGTAATGTGCACCTTGTCATACTCGTTTTATTTGTCGAAACTTCAGCAAGGAAAAGAAGTCAACACACACACACACACACAAATGTAGTACACAAAAGTTGAGGCACAGTTACAAGTACTACCATTTCTGCATTAATTGATGTGAAGTGAATGCCCAGATAGACTACACGTGAGTTTTGAGCGCACAAGATTGGCACATTAAATCACCGAAAAAAAGTCAGCACTTCATTACTCGAATATATAACATTCGCTGAAGAAAGAAAAGAAAGTTGTCGTCTGAAATAAACACTGAAAAAAGTGTTTGTCACATAAAAATTGTTGTCCAAACCCTATGCATAAGCATCCACACAGCACTTTGACAAAGGTTGTACACACCCCGTCAAAAGTATACAGGCCAAGGGGTGGTGTACACATTTATGTATGCAGCTTTTTTTTGTGTTTGGTGTGTTTATAGTTCCACATTGCACATGCATCCTTTAGTTGGAGAAGGTGAGTAATTTACAAGTCACAGAGGACTTTTGAGCACTAAATTATGGTGTGTGACCTCATGCTGGTGTGTTTCCAAACATTACTAAGATTTTCCTTTTGTTATCCTGGCAGGTGTCCGAGGGCTACAAGCAATGGGCTTGGAGCTCCTGGCCCGCAGTGAAAACTACGAATATGAGCTGAGAAGAGAAGAGCTCGCGCTAGCAAGACAGCGGCTAGCCCTCGACGAGAGGAAAGTGGCTCTTGAAAAAGAGAGGCACCGCCTTGATGTACACCGCCGGGCAGAGGAACACAGTCGCCTGCTTGCCCGCCTGGACCGTCTTGAGCAACTTTTGCAAGAAAAGAGTACCTCAGGGGCTTGAATAATAAATAGCAAGAAAGAGTGGGTGGTCATGCCCATTTTTCGTGCAACTATCAAGAGCACCTGCAATATGTGCATTCCATCATTCACAGTAAATCTTGATGGAATATTCATTTACTGCTTGCAAGTGGCAGTGATGTGGTTGTGGTTTGTGGGGTTTAACGTCCGAAAGCAACTGAATCTATGATGAATGCCGTGGTAGAGAGCTGCAAAAAATTTCGAACACCTGGGGTTCTTTAACTTGCACTGACATCGCACAGTACACAGGCCTCTAGCTTGTAGTCACGTATAAGTACACCGGTGAAAACAATGTGACCTCTTCAGTCCTGTTTTTACAACTACAGTTAGAGACGACTTAAGAACGAAGCGGCTTTTCCCCTTAAAAGACACGCTTCAAGCAATGGCTTCGGCCAATTCTCATGAGTCTGCTAGCACGGCAATACACGGAGTGGGAGTTGAAAGGGGATAGTCCCCTCCTAGCATTGTGATGCTAGCAGGTTCATGAGAATCGGCCCACGCCATTGGCTAGAAGGCGGTCCTTTGTCAGGGAAAAGCCACTTCGTCCTTGAGTTGTATCCGACTATAGCTCCAGGGGCCCAGTGCAGCAGCGGGAACCTTGTAAACAAAAGTATAACAGACAAATACCACCAAATTTGTATGCTGAAGTGTGGAATTAGCGAGGGGCTAGGTGCACTTCAAGTGATGGGGGGTCGACGCCGAAGTACTGTGACACCTGGGCACTGTACAAACATGTGTGGCAGTTGGCGAGGAGGGCACTACCTTTGAAGATCCTTGGCACATTTTGGCGGTAAATCTTTTGGTTCTTTTCGAAGTCACAAAAGGCGAACAGTCCAACAATCTTCCCGAACCCCCACTCAACTGCCTGCCTCACGGTGCTCATGGCTTTGTTGAAAGCTATCTGTTGTGGTGTTATATGGGCACCGCCATAAGGCTTCATCAGGAGGGGCCTGAGTGGGTACGCCGGGTCTCCATATATGCAATAGCTTTGACCTTTGACCAGGCTCGTCAACTTTTTGTACACATCGCTCTTCCCGAAGTTACCTGGAAGGGTATAAAAAGAAACCATACCTCAAAATTAGCACAGAAAAACCGATCTCCAAGCTGCGGGCTTAGGAGCAGCTTGTTACACACTGTATGCTTGTTAGGGCTTTTATCGCCGACGTTTTCACAGTCACCGGCGTCATGTTTGCTGCCTGGATACGATCCGTCTAACTGGCAGATGATCCCATTCGGGCACATGATTGCTTGGTATTTGAGAGCATGGACGCGTTTGTGCTCACTGAAATAGATCTTTTGATCTTTTGACGGCCGGCAAATTGGCCGCGCCGTACCGTCGATAAATCCCCAACAATTTCTCAGCGGGGCTCCTTTGACGTGAATGGCCTGAAAGCAGTAGGGCGATTGTGTAAGCAATTATCATTTGGGCAATTTTGTTGCGTTTGGCTCCTTACCTGCGAGAACCTCTCCAACGTGTCAGTGTTCAGCCAAGAATGGTTGTTGACATCATCCAGGAGATGGGAGAAGTTCTCTTCGAGGTGCTGAAGAATGGTGTTTGTCACAGACGATAGAGTCGAACTGTGCCGCCAAAAAACGCCTTCGAGGTCGCGGAGGCGGTTCGGATACGCAAGCCGACGTAAGGTGATGCAAAGAGCCTCATCCCCGGGCACTGTCACCCTTTGCGGAGGGGTCAGTGCATCGGGAATTAGCAATGCCCTCTGCAGCCTGCGTATATCGTCTTTTTTCAAATCTAAACGCAGTCCGAAAGACCCCACTGTCCCCCATATCGATGTTGATGAGCCCGTGCACGGAAAGCGGGTCACGGCGATTTTGTCCGAACACTTCTAGACATAACAAGTCCTCTATTTCGGACCACTTCAACTGTGAGAGTAGGAGCGGGTCTTGCAGAATGCTTTTCGGCATCGCGAACAGGTGGTGTCGGATAACCTACTAACGAAACTCGGGGAAAACTCGAACACAGTGCTCGCAGGGGCACCCAACGATCACACACACTCACGACAACGCGCTCCGAGGAATGACTTGCGTGGTTTTGACTTGGCTCTCGCAATGGCAAACTTCTCTAATTTTCGTAATACGAAAACATTGCTGCTAAAACCAAACCACTGCTGTTGCCAAAATCATACAGTAAACGTAATCAACTATTACTATTTTATTCCCTCATAAATTAGGCAGTCTTGCTTATAACCATTTTCTGGTAGGTACAATTACGATCACTAGGTGGCGCAACGAGACTCCTCGCTATTCGCAAGAACACTATTCTTGCGCGACGCTCCGCTGGGGCTCCGCTGGGAACTGCGAGCGGAGGGGACAGTAAACCCGCTCAGCTAAAACTCTCTAATATTTTCTAAGCAATTCTGCCGATTATAATGCCAAAAGGTACTTTTACAAAACATATTCAACTTCAATGTGTTCCGTAACACAGTGCTGCTTAGTGCACAGACAATAGCTTTGGTCAAATGCTTTAGGGGAATCCCCCAAGGTGGAGTAGATTTGTTATAAGGGAGTAGTTACTCATTGGCATCCACCCAAGCGCAGCCATACGGCTACAAAGAAAAGATATGCAGCTTTCTCAGAAACTTCGTAGTTAAAGAAAAATTCCCGGACCAGGACGAATTTTTTTTACTACGAAGTTTCTGAAAAAAACTGTGTAGCTTTATTTTGTAGCCGCATCGCTGCGCTTTAGTGGAAGCCAGTGAGTAATTACTCCCTTATTAGACAATGGCTTTATACCATGCGAAACTACTCACCCCTCTCTTGCCGACTCGTTTCATGCTGCATTCTAAATCAACACGCCAGTTTGCATTAGCAAAAATAAACATGACAGAAAACAGCACCATATTAGTGTAATAAAAAGCAGGTCCTATTGCGCAGATTAACAAACCCGCCATCGCAACCTTACCCCACAGTTAGGTTGGCAAGTTTTCTGAACTCCATACATGAAAACCAGTGTCTATTCTACCAGCAGCTGGCAGAATTTTCAGGGTTCCAGGGTGAAATTCTCCTGCCACTCACATCCGAATGGCTACTTAGGGCTACACAACATTAATTTTGCCATGTTTTCCTGGCCCCATTCTCGTGGTACTGTTCATTTTGTCCCCATCAGAGTTGCTCGTTGACGCCATCTCATGCGTGGCGTCAAGGAGCAACTTTTTGCTGGCTTGTCCGCAGCCCTCCGAAGACTGTCGCCGAGTTTCTCACTGAGTCTTCCACCATTGAGAGGGTTCTTCGGCAAAGAGCGCCCGCGTACAATCGACCCGTCTCCGCCGCCTCCGTTTCCAGCGAGTTACCATTCCATGGCACTGACGCCTCCCTGCTACGCGATCTCATACGTCCAATTGTGCTCGGCAAACTCCGCCAGCTGTACGGGGCCCCTCTCACAGCTCCAAGCTACATAGCGACCTTTGTCCGCGAGGAGGTGCAGCAAGCGCTCCGGCCGTCCTTTCCTGCCGAAGAGGCTCGTCCATCCCCTCCTCCTGTGTCGCCTGATCATCGTCTCCCCTACGCCGAAGCCCTGCGGTGCCCTCCTCCCGCTTCGGCGTCCTTCGTTCCGGCTCCTGCTGAAGTTCCGGGGCCGCCTGCACCCGTGATGCAGTACGTGGAAGCTCCCCGACCGTCCGCGCGCAAAGCCGACGTGTGGCGCACATCCGACCGACGCCCCCTAGGCTTTCACTGCGGCGAACCAGGTCACCTGTATCGGCACTGCCCCTACCGCCGTCTTGGCCACGAAGGGTTTACCGCCGATTCTCCTCGACCCCGCTATGGCGAACGACCCCGGGCCGTCGCGGATTTCGTTGAAGACCAACGTTGGCTTCAGTCTCGTCGCCAGCAGGCTTGATCCCCATCGCCAGGGGTCGTCCTTCACCATCTACCGCGATTTTTTTCCCGGGCGGCGCAAGGCCGGTCGCCCAGCCCACGGCGGGAAAACTGCAGCCAGCGACCTTAGGGGGTTGGCTCGCTGGACATCGTTGTGCGGGAGACCCCTCATCGACGCGGACACGACATGCCGACGCCTCGACCGTTCCGAAGTCCGCGGTCACCATTCACTCCGACGCAGCGACGCTCCCTCTACATAACGACGCCTCGACGGTTCCGAAGTCCGCGTTCATCGCTCACTCCGACACAGCGACGCTCCCTCGACATAACGACGCTTCGACGGTTCTGAGGTCCGCAGTACCCGCTTGCTTCGACACATCGACGCTGACACAGGACGGCGCCTCGGCGATTACGACTCCCGCGCTCTCCGATCCCTCCGACGCACTGACGCCATTAGAAAGCATACGCCACGCCTACGAATTCCCGGTGGCAACGCCTCCAGACAACTACGCCTGTGGCCGATCATCCCCTCCGGAGACTCACGAGCGGCTTTCCTTAGACGTACGTGTAATACTGGATGGTCGCCACGTTCGAGCGTTATTAGATACTGGCGCTGACTGCTCGATTCTAAACAGCCAGCTCGCCACTATTCTCAAAAAGGTTCTGACGCCATGGGCTGGCACACACGTTCCACTGTGGGCGGTCATCTGATTGCACCTCTTCGCATGTGCGCCTCCCGAGTTCAAATCCCGGGGTCCACATTTGTCGTCTGCTGTCTTGTTCTGAATTCCCCGCAGGGGGGCGTCTGCAGCTTGCAGGCGTTGGTGAGTGGCGACACCACGGGTTCTCGAGCATCCGCAGGGACATCCCCGCAGGGAGATGATGGTGAACAGTGCATCACCACGGACCCGAGCACCCCGCCTAGCCATGCGTGGCATCACCTTGTCCGGGGAAAAGCGGATCCTGTTGGTTGATCCGATGCCGAGCGTTTGGACCTTTAAGGCCCGTCGGAGGAGGCAGCACACCACTTTGGCCCTAGCTTCCTGTAGACGGCACCTCCGGCCTGACCCGACCCGGGGAAAATCGGCAGTCGCCTTTTCCTGTCCTCCCCTCTATCTTTCACTTTCCTATCTTCTTTCTCACAACTCTCCTGTCTTCTCTTCTCTTAATTACTTGTTCCTTCTTCCTGGAGGCGAAGGTTAACCTTGTGTGACCAACTACCCTGAGTTGTGTCGTATTGGGTTATAGTTGGGGTGTACAGCTGGCGTGGGCAAGACTTGCTTGCAAGTTCCTGTCCCGTCCCCAAGTTGGGTTCCATGGTGGATGGCTGGCTTTATGACCGAACATTAAACACAGTTTATGGCTCCCCCTCCCTCACAAAATGATCGCGCTCTAAATATAGTGCGGACCGAAGACATAACTGCCCAGTGTTTCCAAAAAAAGAACAATCCCCTGGGTATCACGTTGTACATAGTGATGATGCAGAGCAACCAGCCAGAAAAATCTCTCCATTCATTGTTTCCAAATCTCTTACTGACGCCCTGGGCCTTGGCTACAAGGTGACGAAGATAGCCAGTGGCGACCTCCTTCTCCAAATCCGAGACAAAGCACAATACTCAAAACTCCCAACCTTACCCCCGTATTCTTAAACAGACCTCCACTTGAAATTTCACTCGAGTTGCTCATCGAAGCCGGTTTCGTGCTTAAACCCTCCTCCACTCCTACCGGCCCTCGAACGGAGGAACTCCTCCACGCTTTCCTCCAAAATCTCGAGGTGGCGCTGTTGCTACCTTGAACGCCTCCTCGGCCGAAGCGTCCCCCCTCAACAGTGTCAAGATGGCTGCCGGCTCGCTCGCCGAGTTCGCCGAACATGTGCTACGTGTGGACGAACTGTTCCACGACGGCGTCGACGAAAGCGAAGCTGCAGTTGTGCCACGACAGGCGTTGCGGGACAGAATAAACCCGCTGGAGCATTTCAGCGATGGGGAGTTCATATCCCGGTACCGGTTTTCCAAGGACACCGTGCGAGAGCTCCTGAAGTGCCTGCCCATGGAAGAAAGCGTCAGCAATCGCGGTCACCCGCTACCATCGATGCTTCAGCTGGCCGTTGCGCTTCGATTTTATGGAAGTGGAACATTCCAAGTCGTCACCGGCGACTTGGTAAATGTTTCGCAACCGTCGGTGTGCCGTGCAGTGGAACGAGTATCCACGCTGATCGCGGCACATCTGTTCCCTAGAACTGTAAAGTTCCCCGCTACTGCGGCCGAGTTTCAAGCGGACACAAGAGACTTCTACCGCCTTGGCCGTTTCCCTGGGGTGACTGGGTGCATAGACTGCACCCACATTAGAATCAAGTCTCCTGGCGGGCAGCTCGGAGAGGTGTACCGAACCGGAAAGGCTACTTTTCGATCAATGTGCAGGTGAGCCCATTTTTCTTTTTGCAAAACTTTATCGCGTTCTAGGTATAATTAAATTGTACTAACGCGCGTTGATATAGAACACACTTGAGGGCCACTTTTCTTCACATTGAACATCTTAGCTGTCGTCTTTTTCAAATAATGTTCATGTAAATATTGACCAAAAAAAAGGATCGATCTCTTGCAGTGCTGAACCTGCACTGCATCACTTTTCAAGATTGGAGGGTCCGGTTTAATTATTCCGTGTACGTATACGCAAACCCCTTTTACGTCCAAAGCGACTGCTATCAATTCATCAGTGATGCAGGTATTTTTTGTACAATATTTTTGTTATGCCTAAATATTTGCCTTGCGTTGTATAAACACCAGCACATCTAATAAATTTACTCTCTCTTTTTTAGCTAACAATGTATATATAGGAGCAATAATTTGTTTTTCGCATTGCTTGTTTTACATTTCATTCTTCCTGCACCCTTTTCAAATGCCTGTATGACCCCGAGGGTAAAAATAAATACCATGAATGTTACCTAGTGTTCCTGTTACATGATGCACCAAATTTTCACTCGCATTGAAAGTAAACCACTTGCACCATTTCAATGAAAGTGCTAATTTTTCTGGCTCTTGTCTCCTGTAAAACATAGAACGTAAGCTTTATGAATATATATTAATTGCTGAAGAGTAGAGTGATCTGACATGTAGGCACAAAATTTTTTTTTCATTTCCTGAGAATATTTTCACGACAGAGACATAATATTTTATCCTCAGGCAATCACGGGGCCAAGGTTTGAATTTTATGACTTGGTCGTCGGCTGGCCTGGATCAGTTCACGACAGCAGGATTTTTGACAACAGCCGTGCACGGGGCCTCTACGAGACAAAACGAGTTCCTGGGTTGCTGCTGGGAGACGCAGGTTATCCCTGCATGTCATTTTTAATGACACCTCTGGCAGATGCCAACCCGCCAAATACCCCAGAGGGCAGGTAAGTACAAGAGGGAACGTAGCACCATAGTTACTTTGATTGAAGGAAGCACAAATGTACGAATGTCATCTCCTTTTGTTGCTGTACAGCTCCGTAAACACTTTACATCAAAGAGTGGAATCTTCATTATTTGTTACTGAAACACATAATTTTTCCATGCTTTTCCCATTTTTTCATTCAAATTCAACAAGAATTAAAAATTCAGATTTAGTATACATTTGCCACCAGTTGACGGACAACGCCCCTGAAGCTGTCTTGCTACTTTCCGAGGCTTGCAAATGTAATTACAGCTGTATTATTAGCTGCAGAGGGGCCACTGAGAAAGTAATGCGCAGACTGCTGTGCTCTTCAATTTAGCACATCTATACAAATTTTTACTTCGAACTGCTCGTCTTTCACGCAGGTATCAGGCGGCCCACATCAAAACGAGAAATAGTGTGGAGAGGGCTTTTGGAGTTTGGAAGCGCCGCTTCCCATGCCTAGATATGGGCCTCCCGAACCGCCCTGAGCGCTCAGTAGTTATAATAACTGCTTGCGGCGCCCTTCACAATCTCGCCGTTCTACGGAAGGACCCGAAGCCACCTGCTGTGGCCCTCCCCGTTATCCAGCAGCCACAGCCCAGCGTACAACCACAGCAGCTTCATGCGCCACCGCAGCTTTCTGCCGACACAGTGAATGGCTCTCGAGTCCGGGTGGGGCTTATAGCCAGATCGTTCCGCTAAATGTCCCAATTACCTTCTCCAAAAATGTACACGATACTTTTCTAGTGTTAGAGAACCGCCATATTTATGGCATTTGCAGCGTTTTTGTCAATTTCTTTGAACTGGGTTCTCTTATAGCATATAACGTCATCATCAGCTGAACCTCGTCCATGGGAGGACAAAGGCCTCTCCTGTATCTTTCCAATTAACCCTGTGCTGTGCCAGCTGCGGCCACCTTGTTCTTGCAGAATTCCTAATCGCATCAGCCCACCGTACTTTCTGCCGCCTTCTGCTATGCTTACCTTCTTTTGGGATTCATAATGTTACCAATGGCCCAACATTTATCTTGAATTCACATTACATTCCCTGCCCATGCCCATTTCTTCGATTCCAGCTTGGATATTACCAACTCGCGTTTATTCCCTCATTCATTCTGCACTTTAACCGCTACTTCTATCATTTTCCTTTCCATAGTTCGCTGCACTATATCTGCCCCATAGGTTATAGGCTTTGCCCCACAAGATATGGCTGTTGGGGAATTCTAGTAAACTGCCATTCATGGCTGGAGAGTGCCTGGCAAATGTGCTGCACCATCATTCTTATTCTCCTAGTTAGTTTACACATGTGGTGCAGATCTGTGGCCACTATGCTCTAAATGGGTGCGTTTACCTTACAACTTTAATGCTTTACTGCCTCTTGTCGGCTGTTCCGTTCTGAGTGTTAACATTACTGAAGATCTCAATATGCATTTTTACTCCCACCGTTCTGCTTCCCTTGCTTTGCTTGTCTTCGATCATGTTTGGAAGTTTGTTCTCAGCTACTTAGCAGTGAAATATTTTTAGAAAATCTGAGATTATTAAGGCATTCGCATTCAATTTCATCCTCAGTTGTTTCCTCTCGAGTTCTCTGAAAATATCCTGGAAGCGCGTGGCGAATAGTACTGGAGAGAACGTGTCTCCCTGCGTGACACCCTTCACAACTTGTATTTTGTCACTTTCCTCGTGAACCAATATGGCACCTTCCAATATCTGTCAACGACAGATTTCCTTTTGGCTGCTTTTAGGCTACTTCCCTATTTTACTGCTTGATCTTTTCCATATTATATTTCCTTATGCTGTTCATACATGTGCAAGTGTGTTAAATAAAGAACATTGTTTTTAAGAAACTGAAGGAACATGCAAATACTGTACGACTGCATCAAAATGACGACAGTGTTGGTAATTGTACACAGAAGTGTTCCGAGACAAATATGTACAAGTTAATGTACAAGTTAATTTTATTTCTCTATTTACCGCTTCAGTGCTTCTAGCTGCCGTTTCTTGATTTCAACATCCAGAGAAAGCAGCTTGTGCTGCATTTTGTTTTTGAGCCGCTGCTCGGCCAGCTGGCTCCTGCGGAGTTGTAGGTCGAGTTGGTGTAACTCTTCCTTGCGCCAGTCCTCAGCTTCAATAGCCTTAATTCTGGCTGCTACTTCAGAAGCCAGTGTCGCTCCACCGCAGCAACACGGGGGCCACCTGCCCTCGTGCGAGCAATTTGTGCTGGTGCGATGTCCTCAGACACGCTCTGGCACGACGGCACGACAGGCACGAGCACTGTTGGTCTGCCTGCACTGAGGCACTGTTCCTGAACAGGAAGTGCCTCGTCAGTTAGTGGTTGGCTGTTCAGCCATGGTGACGGTGCTGCCTGCCTTGATGTGGGTGCAGGAACCTCGCCTGCAAAAACATGCACACACCATAAACATAATAAGCCCATAAACAGAGGCTGTTCAGACCATAACAGGGAACCAAAAACAAATGCTTTACATGGTCGCGACTAGTGTAGACATCTAAAAACAAACTTCTCAACATATATGTGACATGGCGAAAAATGGACCCAGTACGAGCCCGCCAAGAAGTCCTGATAAATATGTGGCCCGCCTGCTTGAGCACGTGCACATACAACGAGCAGAAAATAACTAGTGTTTGCTGCAGTGCCGCTTGATAGCCGAGCACCAGTTGCGGATTGAATCTAGGATGCTGCGCCCACATATCGACAGGTGCGAGGAGTTGTGTAAACGCCCGTGTAATGCGGCATGTAAGCGGGCGTTAAAGAATCCTTTGCAGTTGAAATTAATCCATAGCCCTCCCCAACAACGTCTTTCTCAGCCCAGGCGCAGGTTTTGGACTTCGAACCGTGACAGCTGTAACTAGTATTTAAAGAGGGCAGCCTTACTTACTGGAAAAGTCGCCTTGGCTTGGTTCGTTGTCATTTACCATAGCCTCCAATAATGCAGCAGGTGGCAGGGACAGCACTGCCTCGCTGACATGGGCCCCGTCGCTGTCAAAGGGATTTGGCAGTCTGGTCGCCATATGGTCGGCGACTGCACCAACCAGTTCTGTTGCCGGACTCATTGGCCGGCATTCAAGGGTACCGCCACCTGCACCAAAATTCTTAATTGTGCATCTCCTACAGCACAATCCGTGCAGTGAAACACACTGAGGTGAAGTGCATTGTGTGCGCAGCACGGAATGCTTGAAACGAAAAAACAAACAAAATCGCTAACCAGTACAGTACCACCAGTAATGTTTTGCTCAAAAGTAGTACGCAGATTTTTCACAATTTTTCACAAAAATTCACAATAAGAAAAAAGATTGCACTTATACTTAAGGACGGAAATGCGAAAGCCTTCCCTTTTTCTCTTGCTCCCTCTGTTCATTTTTTTTAGTTGAAACTTCTTATTTCATTTAATTTATTTTGTAGTTGCTTGTTTTTCATTTTTAAATTTGTTTTTTATACTAAGTAAGCCTTGTCGTGCATTTACATCGTTTTTAATCGAATCGGTCACACAAAACCTGCTTCAAACACAGCAGTTTTTATTTCATTATTTCAATTTAATTAACTAATTACAATTCATCAACCAAACTTTTCCCTCTTCAAGATCTACTCGCGCACTGCCTAACTCAAACTTTTGCATATTTATCTCCACAGAAAGACATAACCGTGCAGACAGAATTCGCGGACACGTTTTGCTGATGCGAAGTAACCATATAATTTTTTCGCATTAATAAATAATGCCAAATTGTTAGGATTAAAATGATGTCAGAAGATGAAACGTGCGAACATGCAGGAAAATGTATGGGACAGTTTTTGAATGTAAAACTGTTTCGCTCACCTGTCCGAAAGGAAGGAAGGAAGGAAGGAAGGAAGGAAGGAAGGAAGGAAGGAAGGAAGGAAGGAAGGAAGGAAGGAAGGAAGGAAGGAAGGAAGGCCTCAGACGTTGCTGGCACATACCCACTACGGGGGAGTGGCCAAGACACAGGCGGTTAATTACTGGATACAGGAAAGTTTTGACGGGAAAAGGAGTGGTAATAGTATGTAGTCTGAGAGATTGGAAAAGGGAAGGAAAGGGGTCCAGGTAACTTGGAGATCAAAGACGGGAGAATTGCTTAATGTGCATAATAGTACACAATGCCTGTAATGTTGCAATGTCGTACTGATTGAGGGCGGGAAAAAGAAATTAGAATGGGAGTCGCTGCATTTCTTGAAGAAAATTTTGCACAGCAGAGCGCACACTCCTGTCGCTTCGTCCAAGCAAAGAAGCGCCAATGGAAAGAACAACCGCGGAAGACACAGGCAAGCCCAGTTGATGAAATGGAATCTGCAAAATACTCTTCCTCAAATGAGAAAAGCGGCAGCAGAACAGCAGGAAGTGATCTATTGTCTCAGGTTCGGCACAAAAAGGGCACAGTGGGGAAGCTGCCAGGCCAGATCTGTGAAGGTAGAAATTTAGAAGGGGAACCCGGCAACGCAATCGCGTGAAAGAGACCTCTAGTCTGCGTGAGCGCCAGTCTTTGCTACTCCAAGGATGCAGAAGATGCTGATATTCGGGAGATGATGTAAGAGCCGAGGCAGCAAATTCCTGAAATATTGTGTAGCTGCGAAACCGCACCGCAGCTGTATATGCACATGATGGCAGGACAGCAACAATTGGGCCGCTGAGAGAGGCTCTTGCTAAGGAATCTGCAACCTCATTTAAGTGAAAGCCCATGTGACCGGGTACCCAAAGCAACCTTACCGAATTTATATGGAGCGGAATCAGGAACTTAAAGAGGCGTAACGGCCGAGAGTCAGTGGGTGAGGATAAGGAAGAGCAAATGGACAGAGAGTCTGTCATAACCACGACCTGGGAAACTGTAGATTCTAATTTTCGTAAGGCTAAGATTACTGCTAATAATTCAGCCAGAAAAATTGGAGTGAAGTCAGGAAGACGGAGAGAAAAAGACCAATCAAGTGAAGGCGAAAAAATTCCCACACCTGCCTTTTCGCGATCCTGCGAGGCATCAGTAGCAATAAGAACATGAGAGGGAAAGGACCTTAGGTGGTCCTGCAATAGACCGTGAAGAAGTGGGAAGGGCTGCAGCTTTGCATTCGATGGGAAAATATCATCGAATTCAATCTGGACAGATGAGGAGTTGTTAAATATTTGGCGGACATCTGTGAAATGAATATTTATGCGATCAAGGAGGGACTGCACGTAACATATCTGCGGGGTATGAAATCGAGACCAGGCAGGGCTAAAAAAGGCGGAAGCGGAAGGTTGACTAAGAAATATTATACTGGAAACGTGAAGAGGTGAGTCGCACAATTTTAAAGATGTTTGAACTGTTAAAAGGCGAAACCTAGCTTATAACGAAGGCATTCGCGCCTCAAGGTGCAGAACAGCATTGGCGACATATTTTGGAAGCCCCAGACAAAGGCGCAACGCCTCACGCTCCAAAAGCACAAGAGGGCGAAGTTTATAGAGCAGGAGCTCCTGAGAATAAAACACACCCGAACTCCAAAATTGGGCGGACGTACATTTTATGAATCATCAGAAGCGTATGCCTTCTCATGCCTGACCTAGCACTACAAAGCCTGCGCAGGATGCCAATGGCCCGAACTCCTTTTGCAGAAACTTGCTCAATGTGGGGCCGCCAGGAGAGAGTAGAGTCCGAAAGATTTCCCTCGTTTCTTCAGACTTCTTCTTTTTCCACCGGGACTTCATATTATCCCACAGTTTTCGTAGCTGTGCTACACACACAGTGCGTGTGCCGGCCAAGCTATTAAAATCTTCGCAAAGCTGAGACCAGGCTTCATCCTTTGCCTTTTTAGTGGTATTGTCCGTTCGTTTGTTTTCTATCACGTCGCGATACTTTGCCATAATGTTCCTAAACACGTGGCGTACATCTACGGTGAAGATGAATCGCGGACCGGCGGGTCGTTTCTTGGCGCGCTGGGTTGCGTCCGAAGCGGATGCCGATGGTGTCGTGCTGAAGTCCGAAATGTCGAGATCGGACATTGTGCAACCAAAAGGAAAAAGAAGGGCAGACACAAAAACACGTGCACACACGAACAGTCGAACACGCGCAAGCACAGACACTGCAACAAAGCTGCAAGAAGCGAGTCAGGAGCACAGCAAACGGACCAAAACACGCGGCGAGCAAGCGGAGAAACGAAAGAGGGACCGTAACAAAAATGCCGCGCCGGACAGCTGCGACTGCTGTGGTTGCCAGACAGGTAAAGAAAACTGGTTATTTCTTCTGAAAGTACACGTTTTTTATGGAAAAACAAAAAATATGCATTTTATTTGTTTTTACCTTGCAGTTTACCGCTAATATAGACAAATGACTTCTATATTACCAAACAGGTGGTGTTTTAGTTGCAAAAATTTACAATACTCTCGTCATCGGCAGTTTCTTTCTTCTCCTCGAAAGCACTGGAGGGGAGGAGGGCTACTCGGCCAGCTCCTCGATGGAGGAATGTCCGAGGTGTGTTCAAGAAGCGCGACTGCTCCTCGGGCCGAGGATGAGCGCTCTCCTCCACTCCCAGGAGTGGAGGCGCAGCGTCGAGTGGAGGGTTGTTTGTGAATACGGCGGTTAGTGTCCATCGGAGACATCCTTGTAACCGTAACTACCCACTGATCACTGAACACAGCCAAAGGAGTAATACCTGAGCATGATTTCCTGAACCTTTCTGAAGAAGAGATGTTGGAGGGTCTGAAAGACCAGAACGTCACGGAGCTCCATCGTATCAAAATTCGAAAAGACGACAAGGAAATACCAACAAAACACATAGTCCTGACCTTTGCCTCCAGCCAACTTCCCGAAACTGTAGAAGTAGGATATCTTAAAATAAATGTTAGACCATACATCCCAAACCACAGACGCTGCTTCAAATGTCAAAGATTTGGGCATGGCTCACAGAGCTGTCGTGGCTGCCAAACATGTGCCAAATGTTCGTCA
Source organism: Amblyomma americanum (assembly GCF_052857255.1). Lineage (NCBI taxonomy): Eukaryota > Metazoa > Arthropoda > Arachnida > Ixodida > Ixodidae > Amblyomma > Amblyomma americanum. The sequence goes on along the minus strand of NC_135502.1, from coordinate 180,616,528 downwards.
ATCATGAATCCGTGGAATGCAATGCTTCACCACTGTGCGCGAACTGCGAAGAGGATGACCCCGCGTGCTCGAGGCCGTGCCCGACCTGGAAAAGAAAGAAGGAAATAATAACCATAAAAACAAAGGAAAACATAACTTATCAGTAAGCACGAAAAGCACTCCCCTCAGCCTTCCAGTTCACAGCAAAAACAAATTTCGCCGATGTGGTGCGCAGGGGAGGAGCACCACACCAGGCTTCAGCCACTGCCCAGGCAAAGCCCGACGCAGGGCCACCCCCACTCCCGACAGACGCAGCGAAGGCTGCCCTGCCACCTCTGAACAAGGGCCCGCCGGCCCCTCAGTCGGCCGCCCGCAAGGCTTCCCCACTCGGGAGAAGCCCACAAACCGTACACCAGCGGGTTCACCGCGGGAGTCCAGAGCCTCCAGTGAGGCGATGGACACAACTCAGAACTCGCCTTTGCTGCAGCAGAGGCACAGCTCCTTGGAGCGAAAAAGAAAAAACGACCCCAGTACTGGCACCTCAAAAACCGGTATCCTAAGTTTTATCTACACTCATCAAACATGGCGCTCCTTATACAGTGGAACTACGGTGACATAAGTAACACCAGTAACTACGGTGACATAAAAAAGCTTTTAAACACAATGTCCCCGGTGGCTTTATGCTTACAGGAGACCAACTTGGGTCTAAAACAAAAAAAAATATTTTAAACAAGTGCGACCGAGAGCAAGCAAGCAAGCTGTCTGGAGGTGTTGCTATTGTCATCCAGAATAGTGTTGCGACCCGTGAGATCAAACTTAAAACCAGATACGAAGCCGTCGCATTCACCATCCTTCATTTTAGAACACTCACAATATGTACCATATATCTTGAGCCACACCGAACAGTAACATTTCATGATTTAGAATTTCTTTTAGAACAGCTACCAGAGCCATATCTGCTAGTTGGTGATTTTAATGCCCACTCCGGATTTTGGGGAAGTTCCCACACTGACGCAAGAGGTCATATTTTAGAAGATTTTATTCAAAGTAATAATGTTTGCCTCCTAAACACCGGCAAAGATACATACTGCTCTCCGAACCCGGGAAAAATGAGTTCCATAGATTTGTCTTTTAGTTCGCCCTCTCTCTTCTGTGATTTTAAATGGGATGTCATTGATAACCCGTACGACAGCGATCACCTCCCTGTAATAATAAGCCTAACATCCCCACCGCAAGTCACCCCAACAAAACCCCGACTGTGGAAGTTACATTTAGCCGACTGGTCACATTTTAGAGAAAGGGCCAGCTTAGATAAAATAGTTTCAGACGATCTCAGCTTAGATGAACTGAATGAAGTCATCACAAACAGTATTTTAACGGCTGCACGCCTAGAAATTCCTCTGTCATCTCGAGTAGTAAAGCAGAATCACAAAATTTGGTATACACAAGAATGCCGAGATGCAAAAAAGAAACAAAACAAAGCTTGGGGAATTTTCCGTAGGTACCCAACGACGGAAAATTTTATAAATTTCAAAAAGTTCAGAGCAAAAGCTCGATATATTAGCCGTAATGCAGAAAACAGTTCATGGCAAGGTTACGTGTCCCCAATAAACAGCTCAATTACGTGAAAACAAAAGTAGGAGATGGCAAAAAAGATAAATGGCAGCTACTCCCCATTCACAGTTCCGTTTCTATCAACCCCTGGCATACAGACAAATTTAGAAGAACAGGCAGATATTTTGGGTGAATATTTTTCTGCAGTTTCCAGTTCATCTCACTACAGAGAATCATTCCTCAAATACACAAACACAGCTGTAAAGCAAAGACTGCCGAAAAGTGGCAGTTCAAATGAACCCTATAATTACCTACTTACAATCCAAGAAATTAATAAAGTACTGTCCGCTGGTAAGCAAACTGCACCTGGCCCAGATGAAATACATTATCAAATGCTGGCTCATCTCTCTGAACCGGCTGTGGAGGCACTTTTAAATTTTTTTAGCAAAGTTTGGGTATCGGGGAAACTTCCCGAAGCCTGGAAGATTGCCGTTATTGTTCCACTATTAAAACCCGGAAAACCCTCTACCCTTCCTAGCAGCTATAGGCCCATAGCTCTGACTAGCTGTCTAGCGAAATCTTTTCAAAGTGTATTGAATATCAGACTATCATTCGTGTTAGAATGTCGGGAGCTTCTGGATGTCCATCAATCTGGTTTTAAAAAGGCTTGCTCCACCACAGACCACCTGGTTCGTCTTGAAAACACTGTTCGTGAGGCTTTTATACACAGACAGCATTGCCTCGCTGTCTTCTTCGATTTAGACAAGGCGTATGACACAACGTGGAGGTTTGGGATTTTTCAGGACCTGGCTGAACTGGGCATCCGCGGCAGGACGTTGAACTGCCTTAAAGAATTTTGTCTAACCGTACATTTCATGTCCGCCTAGGCTTAATCCCTTCAAGGAAGTTTAACCAAGAAAACGGAGTACCTGAAGGATGTATTATGAGCACAACACTCTTTATTGTAAAAATGAATTCTATCAGTAAAATAATCCCAAGGTCCGTGATGAAGTTTGCCTATGTAGATGGTCTCCAGATAGCTTACACATCCTCGAATACATCAACATGCGAACGACAGATGCAGCTAGCAATAAATAAACTGGCAACATGGGCAGACCAAAATGGCTTCCGTTTTTCTCCACAGAAATCGGTGGCCATTCTTTTCTCACTCAGACGAGGCATGCAGATAGATCCCACCCTACACCTAAACGAAATAGACTTACCCGTGAAAAAAGAACATACATTTCTAGGTAGAACATTCAACAGAAAGCTCACCTTCCTGCCTCACATAAATGCGTTGAAAAAGAATGCTTCTCGAACCCTGAACATACTCAAAGCGCTGTCGAGAAAACACTGGGGAGTCAATAGGACATGTCTCTTAAAAATATACCGCTCTGTAGCACACTCTACCCTGTATTACGGATGCATAGTGTAGGGATTAGCGAGACCATCTTACCGCAAACGGCTAGATCCAGTACATAATTTAGGTTTGCGTCTCTCCACTGGTGCATATAGGACATCACTCATAAACAGTCTCCATGTATAAACCAATGAACCATCGCTTACAGATAGAAGAGCCATACTCACATGCTCATTCATTCTAATAATCCGTTCACTGCATAAGCATTTATGTTACCCTATCGCCACAAAGTGCCTTTCTAGAACACTCTTCAACAACAAGCCGCAAGCTACTCAGCCTCTCCTCTTGCGATTTGAAGAGATGTGCCGGAACCTTGGCATACTAGACGTATTGCCAAACATTGCCCGAAGGCGAGGTCCACTGCCGCCATGGCACAATTTCCCTGAAATATGTGATTTCACTCTTACCCAGTTCTGTAAGAAACAAATTCCGCAACAACATATATTACAACAATTCCTCACACTTGAGGAAAATTACGCTACTTTCGCAGCATTTTATACTGACGGTTCAAAAACATGTGCATACGTTGGAAGCACAGAGAAATTGGAATAAAATAGTAAGACTTCCACAGTGCGCTTCCATCTTCACTGCGGAATGTTACGCCGTCTGTGTAGCCATATAAAAATAGTAAATGAGAACCTCCCCACCAGTATTATTTACACAGACTCGCTAAGTGTGCTCACAGCCCTTCATTCCAAAATGCAATAACCTCGCTGCTTGGCGACCTCATACACAACATTACAACAGCCATAGCTCAAGGACAAAACATATGACTCTGCTGGGTACCAAGTCATATCGACATAAAGGGCAATGAAAGAGCAGATTTGTGCGCTGCTCAAGATTGTGAGAAGCAAATTAAAAACATAAATATGCCCTATAGAGATTGCATGAACTTACTACATAGTAATGCAAGGGAAAAATGGCAGTCCACTTGGAACAACGAACTAAATAAAAAACTACGTTTAATAAAACCAGTCCAAGGTGAATGGAAGTCATGTGTGCACCCGAAACGTTTCAAGGAGGTTATTATCTGCCGTCTCCGGATAGGTCACGCACACATTACACACAACTTTCTGCTAAAGAAAGAAGACATACCAGTTTTTACATGCGGAGATGAACTTACAGTCAACCGCATTTCAATTTCATGCTCTAAACTGGAAAAGCTACGGAAAAGGTGTTTTTATTCCTTTTATAACCAGTGCATTCGTTTTCATCCAGCACTGCTCTTGAGTGATAATGCAATTTTGGACATGTCTTGCGTTTTTAGATTTTTAACAGAAGCTGGTTTTCACAAGAATATGTAAATCATGACCCAGTACTTCGCCTGATACACCTCAGCCATTTCTCATTCCTGAGAAAAAGGGCGAGGTCTTTATTTGATTGGTTGGGAGCCTCGAGATCCTTGCCCTGCTAAGGATGGCCGCTGAGGTTACCCGACCATCTTTAGAAGTTTTTAATAGTACCCATTCCTAGAATCTTTTCCGTCATCATCATGAGGTAATTCTAACTACTTAAGCACTTTGCACCAGCGACGATTTTCACATTTCTATAAAATTATCCAGACATTTTTCCTATACCTCGAGCTTGGCGCATGATGGCCTTAGTTGCCTATGCGCCATAAAACCCAACGCAACACAACACTTGTTCTGAATAACTGTTTGCGCGACTTCATCTTAGGTATCGATTTTCTGTGTGAATATGGGTCGATTATTGGCCTACGGTATAACAAGGGCACGTTTTCAACTGAGAATGCTGTCGTCCTCAGCAATGCACTGCAACCAAGCCAGACGCTTCGTGTTTCTACGGACACTGTCACCCTGCCGCCTCGAACCAGCGCCTTCATTACGGTTGAGTACGAATCATTTCAGGGCAGTGACGCCATCGCCGAAATCAACCTTTCATTACTGTTGACGCAAGGCGTGTGCGTGGCCCACAGTATCATCCATCGTAACAGTGGCCAGTCACAAGTACTGGTTACCAATTTTACGCACGAGCATCGGCATCTTTATAACGGCACTTCCCTAGCCTTTGTCGAACGCATCTGCGATGTTACCGAGTGCTTCTCCTCAGAACCAGTGCAGCTCCTTTCTCCCTCGAGGGCCTCGATGCCAACTCCGCGCTGTCAATCAGCCAACGGGAACAGCTGTATGCACTGTTGCTCGAATTGAGAGAGTGTTTCGCCTCCTCGTCGAAAGTGCGTCAAACTACCATGGCCAAGCACCATATCGTGACGTACGATGACGAACACCCAATCCGCCAACTCCCCTATCGTGTATCATCTACAGAGCGCGACGTCATTAAGTCCTAAGTTAAGGAGGCGCTGGAAGGTGACGTTATCCAGCCTTCGAACAGCCCATGGTCCTTGCCGGTCGTCCTCGTTAAAAAGGAAGACGGCACTCTGCGTTTTTGCGTCGATTACCGGAAGCTGAACGCAGTCACGAAGAAGGACGTTTACCAATTGCCACGTATTGACGACTCTCGAACGCCTTCGGCGCGCTCGATATTTTCCGTCCGTCGACCTAAAAAGTGGTTACTGGCAAATTGAAGTCTATGAACGGGATCGTGAGAAAACGGCCTTTGTCAATCCCGACGGCCTTTATGAATTTTAAGTTCTACCTTTCGGTCTTTGTTCTGCGCCTGCAACCTTTCAGCGGATGATGGACACTGTCTTTGCCGGTCTTAAATGGCCGTGTTGCCTAATCTATCTCGACGACGTGGTGGTTTTCGCCGACTCGTTTAGTCAACATCTTGAACGCCTGCGGACGATCCTCGAAGCCCTTCGTTCGGCTGACCTCACATTGAAGCCCCAGAAATGCCATCGCGGTTACCAGGAGCTGAAATTTCTCGGCCATGTCGTCAGCACCGCCGGCGCGAAGCCCGACCCCGACAAGCTTGCAGCGGGTACGGAATTTCCACCCCTACGTGAAAAGAAAGCTGTTCGGCGCTTTCTAGGGCTCTGTAGTTACTATCGGCGTTTTATCGAAAATTTCGCTGGCCTCGCAGAACCGCTGACTCACCTCACCCGCGACGCCACACCTTTTGTTTGGTCCCAAGAGCAAGACGTGGCTTTCGCCGAGCTCCGCCTGCGTCTTCAAACGCCGCCCGTTCTGGCCGTTTTGATGAGCGCGGTCCCACTGAGTTACACACCGACGCCAGCAACATCGGCCTCGGCGCAGTTCACGTGCAACGCCAGGATGGCGTTGAACGAGTCATCGCCTATGCAAGCCGCGCTCTGTCACGAGCAGAGATCCACTATTCCACGACAGAAAAAGAATGCCTCGCCATTATTTGGGTCGCTGCGAAATTTCGACCCTATCTTTATGGCCGCCCTTTCAAAGTGGTCACTGACCACCACTCCTTGTGTTGGTTGACCAACCTGCGTGACCCGTCTGGACGCCTGGCGCGAAGGAGCCTTCGCCTGCAGGAGTTTGACCTCACCATTGTCTATAAGTCCGGACATAAGCATGAAGACGCCGACATCCTCTCTCGTGCGCCTGTCGAACTCGCAGCACCCGGCACGGACGACGACATCAGTTTTCTTGGGGCTATCCATTCTTCTGATTTGTCAACCCAGCAGCGCGCCGATCAGGCGATACGACCCCTCATCGATTATCTGGAAGGTCAGCCAGCCACCATTCCTAAATGTTTTTCTCGACACCTGTCCTCGTTTTCCCCACAACGAGGCGTGCTCTATAAGAAGATGCCTGGTTCCAATTCGCGAGCGTACCTCCTCATCGTGCCAACAACACTTCAAGAGGAAATACTTTTTGCGTGCCACGACGAACCAACCTCTGGCCGTTTGAGATACTCTCGCATGCTTTCCAGAATACGCCAGCTGTTCTATTGGCCCAAACTTTCTACTGTTGTTAAACGCTATGTGCTGAGCTGTCGGCAATGTCAGCGCCGTAAAGCCCCGGCCGCCAAGCCTCCGGGGCTCCTCCAACCTATTGCACCACCACGTGGCCCATTCGATCAGGTCGGCAAGGACCTTCTTGGCCCTTTCCCTTTGTCCTCAGGTGGCAACCGGTAAATCATCATTGCCACAGACTACCTCAATCGATATGCCGAGGCCAAAGCCTTACCTCGAGGCACAGCGTCCGAGGTTGCGCATTTTTTCATGAAACAGGTCGTCCTTCTGCACGGCGCCCCGACCTACGTCATTACCGACCGAGGGACCTACTTTACTTCCCAGATCATGGCCGAAATTTTTCTGCTCAGCGGTACGACCCACCGTAAAACTACTGCTTACCACCCGCAAGCAAATGGGCTGACAGAGCGGCTTAATAAGACCATGGCTGACATGCTGCCGATGTACGTCGATTTTCAACACAGGACTTGGGACACGATCATACCGTACCTGACATTCGCCTATAACACGGCAGTTTAAGAGACGACCCGTTTCACACCGTTCCGCCTTCTCTACGGCAGGGAGGTTCAGACGATGCTCGACGCAAAGCTCCCTTGCGCAACCGATGACCAACTTTCTGCTGACGTTGAGAAGTTTGCCCACGAAGCCCAGCAGGCTCGTCAGCTAGCATATATTCACATTGCACAGTAACAAGATAAAGACTGGCGCCGATACAACCTCCGGCACAGACAAGTCTTCTACAATTCCGGCGACCAGGTTTGGTTACGGATACCTGTTCGACGGCGAGGCTTGTCCGAAAAACTCATTTGCAGATATTTCGGTCCTTATAAGTATTGCGGCGCGTCAGCGACGTTAATTACAAGGTACTACTGGACGCGGCCCTTTCACAGCAGAGAAGCCGTCGACTACCCCGTCCAGAGATCGTCCATCTTTTACGCATGAAGCCGTATTTTTCACGGTGACCTCCCAGGTTCTTCGAGCCTTTCTTGTGTGCTTGAGTGTGCTCGTGTGTGCTTGTGTTCGCCCGCTCTTCTGCGCGCGTTGTTTTTTAAGAGGGGAGGAATGCCAAATGGCGCTGATGCAAAAAGACGTTGATGCTGGTGGCGCGCCGATTGAAGGACGTTGAAGTTCGCCGTCTCTCCCACCGAAGGACGTGCTGCCGAGCCCCCTCTGTTCACGGGTCCCTGTCTTGTCGCCAACACCTGAAGGAGGCGAGACAAATTTTTAACGTAACACTCCCATCGATTCTATCAAGAAAATCCCAAAAAATTCTGGAGTATTATCAAGGAACCACACAACTCGGCAACATCACTCCTCCACCCACAGTCCAAAATTGTGTCTACCAATCAATGCGCCAACATTGTAAATAAGACCTTCGCCAAAGCATTTTCTTGTGTCACTAATTCCCCTCTTCCCATCTACAATGGCGCTTCTAAAATTCCGAAGGATGCAATAATATTTGACTATGATGGTTTGTTGAACATAATAGATCGCTTAAAATTGTCCCCTTCCTGTGGCCCAGACAATATTAGTAGTAAGGTGCGAAAATCACAAAGGCATACTCAGGGATCGCATTATTCAAGATAATTGAACAGTCGCTTCTGCTTGGGATGTTGCCTGACGACTGGAAGATTGGCAGCGTTGTTCCGCTTCATAAATCCGGTGACAAACACGTGGCAATTCACTATCGACCAATATCTTTAACTTCTATTTCATGCAAAATCATGGGACACGTCATCTTCTCTCACTTAGCAAGCTTTCTAGAATCGACGTCATTTTTCTCTTCCTGTGAGCACGGTTTCAGGAAACATTTTTCATGCGAAACTCAATTAGTTGCGTTTACAAACGAGATTCATTATTTACTTGCTGAGGGGTTTGAAATTGATTACATATATTTGGATTTTCGGCGAGCTTTTGATAAAGTGTCCCGCAGACTTCTTCCTTATAAATTGAGTAAAGTGAATATTGACCAGTATATACTAGCCTGAATTGAATGCTTTTTAACAAACCGCTCCCAGTTCGTGAGCGCTAATGGTTACTTGTTGTCGTCACTCCCTGTAACATCAGGTGTCCCACAGGGGTCCGTGATCGGCCCACTTTTATTTTTAATCTACATTAACGATCTACCAAACAATCTTAAATCTTCAATCAGACTTTTTGCTGATGATTGTGTCGTCTAACGGGCAATAAGGACTACTAACGATATAGCTGTACTTTAAGGTGATCTTAATGCTATTTCTGATTGGTGCTCGACATGGAATATGACACTTAACACGACAAAATGTAAACTAATGCGTTTTTCACACCGCAGAATTGTATGCCCTCCCTCTTACTGTCTTAATCATGATCCACTAACATCACTAAGATCTTATAAGTACTCGGCGTTATTCTAACATCGAACCTGACCTGGAATAAACACATTATTTCTATTATTACAAACGCTAACCACATGCTAAGCTATATTAAACGCATTTCACTTTTTTATCGCACCGTCATTGCGAAACTAATTCTTTATAAAACACTTGTTCGCTCTAAACTCGAATGCGCCTCATCAGTATGGGGCCCACATACCGACGAATTAACCAATGCCTTTGAAGCAGTCCAAAATCGTCCGCACGTTTTATTCATGGTGACAATGGTCCTCTATCAAGCGTCACACTCATGGAAGAAATTTTATCGATAGCACCCTTGTCGATGCGCAGAAAAATTTCCCGTTTGTGCCTTTTCTTTAAAATTCCACCACACCAATCCACTTCTAAAAAATGAACTGATCACGTCACCAACACATGTATTGTCGCGCATCGATAATCCGTGCAAAATAGGCATCCCCCACTTTCGCTCTACATCCTATCAATATCCATTGATTCCTAAAACAGCAACAGAGTGGAATCGTCTGCCTGCCGCGCTGGCGCTTTATAACAATATCGAATATTCAGGAAAAACCTATGCTTGCATTATAACGTGTAGAAGTTTCTTCTACCTCCTTTAGTTTCACAGTTTTCAGTTATATTGTTGTGTGTTTTATGTGGCTTCATATTGTGTTTTACTCTCTTCGTTTCTAACGACAAACATTGACGAGTGTTGCCACTTATTAGCTATGTTTCCCATGCGATGTTAGTACTTTTTGTTACCCCGCGTTACCATGTGCTTTTCAGACGAGAATAATCCCCAGTTCACTCTTGTATTCCAATTTGCCTGTTCGATTGTTCTTTTTTGTTTTGTACTGTACCACTCCCCCCTATAATGCACCCTGGACCAAGAGAGTAACTGAAATAAAAAAATAAATAAATACATAACGTATTTGTCTGGGCTAGTCGGTACATGGCTCAAACCGAAGACACAGCGCACGAAGGACGGCACTAAGAAACAGACAAACACAGCGCGGTCCTCCGTGAGCTGTGATTTCAGTAAGAAACTACGCTCCAAGGCGACTCGCCGAAGACCGCTGTCTGGTGACTGGGTCGATGCTGCTGCAGATGTTATTCAGCCGCTGCACATAAAAAATAACGTCTTTTGAGGCAAACCTCTGCAAACAAACTTCTGTTATACATCACTAAGTTTGAAAGTAGACCTTTACGCTTCGTAAAAAATTGTTTTAACTCTTTATTTGTGACGTACGTGTCGCAGTATGCGGCATTTGGACGTCGCATGATTTCGGCGAGTTGGCCAACTGGCCTTTTTCCCTGCTTCTTAGGGTCTGACGCGGCGTTGCCTGCCATGTTAATCTCTGTTGTCACGCGATTGATCTTACGCGCTCTTAGGGCGGGCGGGTGCCGCGTCGTGCGGCACGCGAGGAAGACAGCTTCCCCTAGTGGAGCTGTGCCCTGCGCCAGGATGGCAGCCGCTAAAAGGCCTTTCACTTTTTTTCGGGCCGGGCACCACGACCCTTGACTTGACCAAAATTTTGGTCAACCGCTTCTCGAAGGCTCAGTTGGGTGGCGTCCAGGACTTTACTGGGGCAAGTTCGAGATCTTTTTGGAGACTAGAGCCGCAGTGGAACGGTTTCCGCAAAGTCCCGTGGTTGAGGTGAAGGGCACGGCTTTTTCATTTCAGTACCGGGGAGCGCGGGTCAAGCTCGTGAGAGCTCTCGGCTACTCATCGGAGCACCACGATTTAGAGTTGGTGACGGCGCTCCAGCCATACGGCAAGATACTTAGCGTATCAAGAGAGTCTGCGCCTGGTTTCCCAGCTGTCACCACGGGAATCCGGCGCACAACAATGGAGATGAAGACCGCGGTGCCTAACTTCTTGGATGTCATCGACATCACGGAGCAGCTAGAGTATGAGGGCGTGCTCCACGTTTGCCGTCGCTGCGGCGCCCAGGGGCACATGGGAGCCAACCGCGAGACTGCACAGCGCAGCCGCTTCGGAGCCTATGGGCATTAGATATGCGAGGCTCCATGCCCCAAGTGTGGCCAGGACCACGCCGTTAAGGCGTGCAGTACGCGCACTTTCGCGTCCGTGGTGGAAGGTGCAGAGGAAGAACCTGAACGGCCTGCAGCAATCTGGGAGCAGCCCCCGCCAGTGCAACTGTCAGGCATCCTCAGAGCGCAAACGACACCGAGCGTATCTGAGGAAGCAACGAACGGGAGCACGAACACAAGCGGTCCCATTGAAGATGCCCGCGGGCCGGCGGCGTAAAGCCCCTTTACGGCGGTGACCATCGCTGCCTCCCTGAGGGCACCCAATAAAAGCCAGAATAAGGCGTTGTCACTGGAGACCGCCAGGTGCCCTCATCCGCCGCTATTGGCGCGGAGCAAGAGAGTGCGCCCGGCAGAGCAGAACTCTTTCGCCACTGCGGAGACAATGAACGATAAAGATAATGACATGGAAGTGACGGCCGCTCGGCCAAAGCGCAAGCGCAGCCCACGGAAGCAGAAAAAGACAAAGAAAAGTACGACCACAAGCTCATCGAAATCATCGGATGACGTCCCACTCACCAAACGCGCATTCCTAAAAAAACCGATCCTGATTGACAGTAGCTCCGAAAGCGATACTGAAGTACCAGAACCACAATACCTCTGCCCGTTCTGCAACACTCAAACCTGCGATTGGGAACTGATCTCAGACAACTCCTATGAGTCCACAGAGCAGACGCCCCCCTCTCCCGCTAATGTAGGCGCGGAATCACTACCAAGAAGTGGCAGCGCACCCCCACCAGCGTAAAAAGGAGGCTTGATAAAACATCAAGTGATCGTTCCCGATGCACAGTGTCACATAAGACACGGCTCACCCCTTGCAGAAAGAATGTGGTGTATCGCGTTCCGCTGCCTTGTGGTCGATGCTACTACGGGCAGACGGGCAGATGTCTAAATGTGCGCCTGACGGAGCATTCTAACTCTCTGGGTGGGAAGGCGAACTCTAATCTGGCGTTGCACGTGCAATCTCGAGAATGCAAATCGGACGATGATCTGTCTCTTTGCACGCCTGACTTCAGCGACACTACTGTAGTTTATAGAAATGAAAAACAAATCTGTCGCGAGATAGTTGAAGCCTTCTACATTGCTGAGGCTAAGGACACGTGTGTGGCTAAGCCGTCGGTAAACCTTCACGCTAAGGAATTTGCCTTTTTAGATAACTTGTAAGACCCTGACATTGAAAAAGATTTTTGTGTGCCCTTTCACTGATACGGTTCATGTGCGCGCGCATCTCAGTGCGAGTCTTCGTTGTTTTCTTCCTTTCAATAAAACTTCAGTTGTTAGTCCTGCCTCGTCTTGTTTGCTTCTTCCTTTGTGTCGCGTCTTCTGGCTGGTTTAAAATGGACCCCCACCTCCTCCTCAGCCACATCCTGGCCTTTTCCCTAGTGATAGTCACGCTGAACAAAAGCTGCCAAACAGGCAGTAGTTATTTACATGGCCCGCAATAAGCGCATTGACATCCTCGCACTGCAAGAGACCTACATCCACAGGATGGACCAGATTGAGAATTTGAGTCGGGTGATTGAGATTGAGTCGGGTCATCCTCATGGGGGATTTCAATTGCGCATTGTTTGCCGAGGACCGCCGCTCACTTCGGGGCACACCGCGTCGGTTGGGGTGCGACTATCGAGGATCACTGGCGCTGGCACCTCTGTAGGTGAACTAGACCTCACCGATCGCTGCAGGCCTCGGAATACCTCCTGTAAACAGGCGATGAATAGCACTGGTGAGATTGTGTCTCCCTGCTTGACACCCTTTCTTATCGGAATTTTATTGCTGACTTAATGGAGGGCTACGGTAGATATTCACCCACTAAAGACTTCCTTCACCCCGCGACGCCAGGAAGATGCAGTGGCGCTGATGTCAGCAGTGACTTTCGCATGGTAGGCAAAACAGGTTCCGCCTGCCCGTGCATACCGCAGCTGCCTCAGCTACCGGCGGCTGCGCCATGCCTGCGCATTGCAGAAGCAGCATGTACTGACTAGCTGCATCACTGTTGGATCCGCGTAGTAGAATAAAAGTAAATTTAAATTCGCCTCGATAGGTTTCTCGCAGATAAGCACTGCATTAGGAAACTGGCTAGCACGGAAAAGCCGCGGTAGTAAAGCGCGAAGTCTGGGAGTCGATCGGCACTGCCACTCAGCGTATAATAGCATGCAAGTTACTGCGTTCATTCACCTGAACATCAGCATAGTACGCGTATAACTGCGCATAGAAAAAAGGATATATGTAGCTGCACACGTATTTACCACCTTGAGGCGGTGTGCACGGGGCGCCAGCAGGTTCACTCGCCCCCAAGAAATGCGTACTTTTGTTAACAGCAGAGCATGTTTTAATGGCGCGTTTTATGGCATTTAATATTTACTTGAAACTGTTTCTTAATATGACCGACGTAATTATTTGATTCGAGTAGAAAGAAGTGTCTGGTAAGTTATGTCAATCTGGCGCGGTCACGCTGACGTGCTTAGAATAGCGTACCTTAAGTGCGCTAAAAGCCACATGCTTTTTTATTGCATGATGCATGTGTCATATTTTGAGATAGTAGATGATAGGGAAGCTTGTTTGGAAAGAACCAGCCGCAGGCGTGCTACTAACAGACACGTGGCGAGATTGAGAGGGGACGCGGCAATGAAAACTGTTTTCGTTATTTATGCATGCCATATGTAACTAAATTTGGTGCAAATATGAAATTGCTACGCTAGTTTCAGTAATGCATTTTATTTTTAGCTATACCTGGTGCAGTTCTTGGGTAATTATAATTAACACACCCGTTAGGTCACCCCAAGGTCTTAAATAATTAAGTAGAAAGTGCGCAATTTTTTTTCTGCCAGCATGTTCACAAAGCCCTGTTCTTTATGATGTCGCAATGAGTTCTGTTTTTAGATGATCAATATTTATGCATGCATTGTTACATGAAAACGTTTCTTAAAAAAATAACTAACATAGTACTGCACGTGCAGGAAAAAAATTGAGATTTATTACATTCCTCAAAGTCTCAGGAATCGTTCGCGACAAATATAATCATTCTATTTTCATGCGCTACGAAATTACGATTGATTAAGTGATGCTATTTGCAAAAGATGTGAAAGGTCTGAAAACGAACTTTAAAGTTTATTCCCTCGTTTATGGCCTCTTCGCTTTCGCTTTGGTCAAAGAAATGCGGCACTGAAATCAAAGAATTTACCTCTCAATTTTCGACGACGGCGCATATAAAAAGCGTAATTTATAAATTTCTACTGAATATTTTGCTATAACTTTTCGTCACGAAACAGAAGAGCCCATGCAGGGCTAGGAAAGAAAATAATTTCAGAATCAAAAATTTTTACCATATCGAACAGTTTAACAAGGGGAGCAGTCGGTCTACCTGGTGCGTGATCTTGCAGCTAAAAACAGCGCTTATGCGAGACAGAGGAGATCGGGGACACGGCGCTGTCCCCACTTTTCGCACTGCGGGAGACGTGTGTCAACAAACGGTGAGCGCACGTCTGCTCCGCCGAAACAACGCCAGCACTTCCCCTCACTACTGTCCCGAAGTAAAATCATTCCGGCAAGTGCCGACAGTCGAAACGTTATTTTATGTAATGCCTCAAATCAACGGCAGAAACGCTTTCTGTTTACTACTAATTAACCATATTTACAATATACGGTGGCGAACTATTTCTCTGAATAAGCCGCACGTGGCCATCGCGACCTCGTGTACTTCGAGAAATTACTAAGTTGAAAGCATCAACTATTGCTGTGATTCGCAGAAATTGAAAACGCGCCTACAAGCCTTGAAAAACCGCACTCAATACCTCTTCGCGACGCCACTCCCTGGCCTTTTGCCTACCGCGAGCCCGCTAACGACTACAGCGCCACCTCGTTTATTTGAAAACATGCAGGAGGTCCATAGATATCTTCCAGTATTTTGCATAAGCCTCTTCTACACCCTGATTCTGATATGCCTGCATCACACGCAATCCGCTGGGATATATGAGAAAGTTCTCTCGGATTTTCCACGGCAGCCTGTTGATTTACACTGAACCCCTACAGCCCTACTCCATACTTTCCTGTTCGCGTCTGAGAACAAGCTATAGTTCCCTGTACAACGAAGTTACACTCAAGAGTTCATAACAAAAACTTGTCTAAGGCATTTGAAGATCTGTCAAACTGTATTAGCTTATGCTTGTGCTTCTGTCGAATCTCTATGTTCTGAAAGTATGGCGCCCCTTTCAGTTTTTGCTATCTTCTTGGCTAAATCAGTGAGGCCAATTCTCTTTTAAAGCCTTCCATGCTCTGCAAAGAGTAACAAAACGCACTACCGGACATTTGCTCCAAATCTCAGTTAAAAGAACTAAACCCAATTTGAATGAAATACGAGAAATCGGGATTTCCTATGAGCAGAATAACAATACAGAACTTTAAAAGCGCAATGTTCAAATGACATACAGGCAGTACAATAGCGGAAAAGGTTTTCGTTCTGGAAGCCATGGTGCTAAATATTTCTTTACAGAACAGCGCTGCACGAACACAAAGAAGGAGTACGACGGCACAGCGGTTGTGTCGTCGTACTCCTTCTTCGTCCGTGTTTGTGCAGCGCTGTCCTGTAAAGATGTGTTACCTCCAAGTCCGCTCTTCATTCCTCATGAGCTAAATATTTCCCTCACAAGTCTTCCCCAAGCCTAGAGAAATTTTATTAAGCACCGAAGCATTACGGTATTTGCACGATTGTAAGTCGACCTATTTTTCAAATTTTGAAAATCCGAAGTGGGGGTCGACTTAAAATCGAAATCAAAGCATGGAACCATAAATAAAGGCAAGACACACGAGATATCAGGCATGGTACAGCGTGGTTGCATTTTTGCTGCGGGGCTCCGTCGCATCGCTCTTAGTGTTGGCCTTGAGCAGCTGCTATATCAACGCGCAGAACCGGCATCCCCACCCCGCACATGGCTGCCAATGGTGGCTGTCGATAAGCAGCAAACCGGTACCAGTCCACTCCCCACACGTGGCCGCAGGTTGCCGATAAACGGCGTCAGCTCGATACCGCATTAGCGAGGCCCAACCACATAGCAGCGTTTTTTCGGCGTCGCGTCAGCGCCTCGTCCACGGGCGTCATTAAAGGCGAAATTCTAGCGCTTGGAGTGAGGCGACGCGGATATCTGGCGAGGCCTGATCTCAGCGTCGACGTCAAAAGTGCCTCGCAAGTGGGAACCAATGAGGAACGGCGAATCAGAAGTCGACTTCAGGAATCGGGCTTACCCGTCGGCGCATTTTGTTTGTGTGGCTGTCTTCATCGTGCAAGCATGAGGCTGTCAATCGACAACAAAACTCTGATAAGGAAAGTTGAATGCAGACCAGTGATTTGGCAAGTTAAGCACAAAGAGCATAAAAACAGATTTAAAGAGAATATTCTGTGGGCCGAAGTTGCCGCCGCCGTACTGCCGAATGTACCCAACGCAGGTAAGCCTATCTGCAATGTTCTACGGTTGACCGAGTGATGACTTTATTTCAGAGATTTTAATGCAGAAGCGTTGGAAATCTTTAAGAGACAAGTTTTTGCGAGATTCTCGTTGCAAATAAGAAGTGTCACAAATGTGGCGTGGGAGCCGAAGAGGCCGAGGTATCGGTCAACGGCGATGTGTCATGTCCATATTATGACCAAATGATGTTTTTGCGTGACAGCGTGGAAGGAAGGCCGTAAGTCTGACGCATGTTCGAATCAGTCCACGCAAAGAAAACCTCATCTGTTTTGATGCCTTCCTGTTGTTGGGTCTGATACTGCTTTGTGTTGAGATCTCCGCGGCAGAGAGCGACTGCGAATAATATTGTAACTAATGTGCTGGAAGGAATGTTTGACTTCATGTAATAAAATAGGGTGTCTGTAAAACCTTCGCTACACAAGGTTCATGTCACTGGTGCGGCCTGGTTGACAGAAGCGGAGTCATTAGTAGAGAACCAAGCGGGAGCACACGCACCTGCTGCGCTTTCGGTTCATGCCCCGTTGCAAATGCGGCGCCTATCACTCGCTGAAATTTTGTTCCCTCTGCACTTGGTCTCTTTTCTTTGTGTCGCTCAATGCCGAACTTACGAAGAGCCCAGGCCAGCCTCCCTACGATAGTGGATCACGATTAACAGTTGCTCTTAGACGTACACAGTAGCACTGTAGAATTTGCAATTGGCATGAAAATAACCGAAAATTTTAACCTCTTTGCTGCATGATGCAAGTGCATGCCCAAATTCTTTTTGGAAAATTTCACCAGCGAGTGTGGGGATTGGCTACTGTAGCTTATTTACATTTCTTTGACATTACACTTACCATGGCAGGAGTAATGTCTGGAGAATTCTTGCCAACATAGTTCTTCCTTGATTGTAAAAAGCAGGTTAAGTATTTGGGCTTCTTTTACTTTACTGAACAACACAATTGTACCACATCTCACCGGAATTCGCAATGTCCATGTCTTGCACTGTTTAATTTTACTATGCATAATTACAGAACACCCGGCAACTTGACAGCACAGGTTCTTCTTCAGAACATTGTCACAGGCTACTTTGACATGCAGCCTGTGTCAATTCCATCAAGTGAGAGCAGCCAGGGCCAGGCAGGAGCCTCTACAGCTGAACAGCCATGCATATGGCTATCCTGCCAGATGACCAGAGCTTGCTGGACGACCCACTGTCACCAACACCACCACCTCCTCCACCAGAAGCCAGGCCACTACAGAAGAAAAGAAAAGACGAGCCTTTCCGTGAACAGCTGGAACAAGTTTGAGCACAAATTAGAAATAATACACCACAGGATGTGGATGAACATTTCGCTATGTCCTGGGTGCACCGCATGAGCAGAGTCAAACCAGAATGGAGGATTGAGATGCAGCTGAGAGTTCTGCAGGTAATGCAAGAATTGGCCGAATAAACTGAAGCTTGTCTCCTACATCAAAATATCTCCATAGTTTCATGTTCTATCATTTCATCTTACACAGTATGCATATCTGTTGTTCTAGATGGGTCACGTGATGATGGCATTCGGTTAACTGAAAACTACAAAATCATTCCCTAAGCTGGGTGAAAAAAAAACAAAAACAAAAACCCGCCCTCTGGACAACTTCCTTTCCCATCAGTAAATAAAAACTGCATCAGTGATGTAAACAGTGCATCTTGGAGCATTTACGATAACATTTTCTTTTCAGGTCTGAATGCTTGGAATGTACTAAATTTAAATGCAGTAACTTGTATGCAGGGTGTAAAAAAAATTACGGCCAAGCCAGTTGCACTGCATAGTCCTCCTTTCCACACACGTAAACCAGTTGGTTTATTGCGTCAAAAGTTGGGAATATAAAATGGAACACTGAGTACAGCTTCATTCAGTTTGCGTTTTGTTCCAATTTTTGGTGATGTTCATGTTTTTTTGCAGATAAATTATGATTTAAAAGGAAACATGGTTTTCTGAAAGCTTGATTCGAACTTGTGATGTTAGGATTGAAAGGAATCAATGATCACCTAACCTTGGCCTTGGCATCACCAATTTTGCTAGCAAAATGGCCTGTATAGGCGGCGCATGCATGCATACTATCAGTGTCAAGTGAAGTGCGAAAAAGTGTAATCCAAGCGCAACCACTAAAAAATAATAGCTGGTGCAGAAGAAACAGAGGTAGGCTCCGTAAACACTCCAATTTGGGATTGTTACACCACAGAAGTAAAAATCTAGTGGTTTAGTGTGCATGGTTCCTCAGCCGAAATCTCGTTTTGCGGTCTTTTGTTCGACTGCCTTGTTTGTGTTTCATTTGACCTCTGACTGAACAGTCGTCCCTCGTTTATACGGACACCTTGGTTATCGGCAAAAATGCCCATAAAGCGAGTCGCCCGCAATAACTAATCTGGAAGAAAAAGTAATTAGACAAGGTAGTTTGACAAAGACCTGGTTCTGTACATATGTGTGGGCATTGAAGATGAAGTTGGACAAAATATCAGGAGCTAGAAGTGCATTATCCTGGTCGCCATCATATTCAAGCTAATGTGCAGTTGGATTTGCCTAGTGTAAATGACATGCGTGACGGCACATCATGGCTTAATAGCGTGTCTTCTGCTTCGACTATTCACATCCAATAAGCTGTTACTACATGCCTGTCCGTAGTCAGCTGACAGCTGCCGTATGCAGCTTTCAATGTAGTACAAGCTGCAGAGTATTTTTTGTCATCCATTCATGCAATAGAGCTCTTCTTAAACACACCTACTGTGCCCGTTGTCATAGTTAAGCATGAAACCGGAAAAAAGGCATCACTAAGGCATTTACATTGTGTTTAGACGGTGGCCTGCACTCGAAATATAGGCGAGAAAATATCTGTTTGGGGCAGTTCAGACCACGCAGGTAGCCACGAATTTTTTTCGGGGGGGGGGGGGGGGTCCAAAGTAATTTTCGAGCTTCCGGGAGGGGGGCGGGGCGGTGCTGTCAGTTGCTTTTTGCTTCAGCACTGCGAAGAGAACGGGGGCGGAGGGGGGGATGTTGAACTTGATTTCGGAAGGGCACTGCTGTCTATAATAATGTGGCAGAAGTACATAAGCCCCCATACCCCCTACTTTTTCACCCTGTCCAATGTTTCCATATTAAAAAGGCGCAAATAAGATAGCGACAAAGCTTGGTCCCCATAAAAATTGTCAATAGTTCAATTTGTCCATATTATCGGTCGACGTATTGATGGGACCCAACTGCACTGCAGTGACAGTGGTTGGGGATGACAACGAGGTCAATACACAACGGCTTCAATTTTTTTTCTTTCTGCCCCTTAATGGCAGTTGCAAACACTAAAAACCAAAAAATATGCTTTTGGCCTGGAGTTAATGTGGGTTATATTGCATGTTATATTGCACAACATACCATCACTGTAGAGGAAGAAGCCGCTGGTAACTAAGGTGCCTGAGGCAGGCTGGCTCCACTGCCACGGTACCTCAACAGAAGTGATGCAGAAATATGCCAGGAACAGGTTAGTGGCATCGGCAGCTTGGCACGGGAAGTTCCGGGCACGAGTACTTTCAAGTGGAAAGTATCTGGGCTCTGGCCCGTCCAGTGGCACAGATGCCAGACTTTGGCGCCATCGCCCTTGCACTACATTGCGAAAGTTGTCTTCTTTATCCACATACTCATTAAGTTGGAAATTCAAGGTGAGGATAAAGTTGTGGAGGATGCAGACGGCCTTGATTACGTAGTCCACGTTCTTTGGGTCGAGGTTGATTGTCCTCAACAGAATTCTCCACCTAGCTGCGGTTATGCTGAATGCATTTTCTGCACATCTGTAAAAAGAACATTGCCTCAAACTAAAGGAGGAAAGCAACACTTAAGAAAGTGCATGCAGCAGTAACAGATTCAAACTGCTGGTGAGATTGGAGTGTTTTAAGCACCGCGGAGATGTACTAACATAAATGTATACCCGATTACAGCATGCCAGCTGTACACGCACAGTAGCTGCTGCATGACAGGGTGGGGCATACATCACACCTGTACTGTTCGTAGACAGCAGGAATCATATTATCAGGTATATTCCATTTATTGATCCCTTAAAGGCCCGAAGGCATTACATAAGGGGGGGCATATTGGTTTCCAACGGCGATGATGGGAACATGCATAACAATAAAAAGAACAAACATACAAGCAAACATAAAAGGGGTTGTAGTCATATCAGGGTTTTCCAGCAAGTGATACATCATTTAACAAAGATATGTCAAGCAATACTCGCTACAAAAGAGCGCAAAAGTGATCAAGATTTATGTGAGGTGAATTTTTATTTTCTCGCGGAATGTTTTGTGATCAGTGCATGCAGCGATGTCGTTAGGCAGTGAATTCCATAGTGCTATTGCGTTGGGGAAAAATGAGTTGTTGTAAGCTGACGTGTGGCCACTGATGCGTGCTATCGGGTTACCGTGACTAAGCCGGGAGGACGTTCGTAGTGGGGCGGTTAATAGAGCGTGCCGTGATCTTGTGTTATGATAAAATGTATGAAGTAAGCATAGGCGGGAAACGACGCGGCGTGATTCCAGTGTTGAGAGACGGAGGGACTGCTTGAGGGCGGTGACACTGGCTTCTCTTGAGTAACATGAAGTGATGAACCGAGCTGCACGATTTTGAATTGATTCCAATTCGATGGTGAGATACGATTGCCATGGGTGCCAGATGGATGATGCATACTCTAATTTTGGCCGCACAAATGTTTCATACGCGAGTTGTTTTATGTTAGGGGATGCAGATTTCAGATTCCTTCTCAGGTAGCCAAGTGTGCGTGAAGTGTCGGAGCAAATGGTTCTAATGTGGGTGACCCAAGAAAGTGTTGATGTGAGATGTACACCTAGATATTTGTAAGATTTTGCAACGGTTATAGGGACTGATGAAATGCTGTAAGTGTGATTCGTCAAGGTGTGTTTGTGAGTGAAGGACAACGATTTGCACTTAGTAAGATTTAAAGGCATCTGCCACTTTTCACACCATGATGCAATAACGTCAAGGTCCAGTTGCAAAGTGAGGTTATCGGTTGGGTTACTTATTGCATTATAGATGACACAATCGTCCGCAAAGAGTCGCAATTTGCATTGGATATTAGAGGGCAGGTCGTTGATGTATATTAAGAAGAGTAATGGTGATAACCCGGCCCCTTGAGGGACACCAGATGTTACATCTGTTAAGGGTGACTGGATATTATTGGCGGATGTGAACTGCGAGCGTCCTTTTAGAAAATGTTCGAGCCAGCATATCAGATTAGCAGGAATTCCCAGGAACGAAATTTTCGCAAGCAGATGGTTGTGAGGTACGCGATCAAATGCCTTCGAGAAGTCTAAGAAGATTGCATCTATTTGGAGGTTATCGTCTATGGCCTTAAGGATGTCTTGGGTGAACTCTGCCAGCTGGGTTTCGCATGAAAATGATTTCCTGAAGCCTTGTTGATGAGGATAAAAGAAATTTATTGAATCAAGGTGAGACATTAAGCTTGATGATATAATGTGCTCTAGAAGTTTAGAAGATATGCTAGTAAGGGATATTGGACGATAGTTAGCTGGGCATGCGCGATCACCTGTTTTGAAAATGGGAACAATTTGGGCTATCTTCCAATCGTCAGGAATGTTTCCGGTGTCTAAAGATTGGGTAAATATTAGGTGTAGTATCTGGCTTGATAATGATAGAGTGTTTTTAAGTAGTTTACTGTTTATTTGGTCACATCCTGCAGATGATGACAGCTTGAGTGAACTGATTAATTTGGAGATTCCTTCGGGGCTAATTTGAATTTCTGGCATTTCTTTTTGACTATTGGTTTGCAAAACGTTGGGTGTAGAATTGCTGACAGGCGAAAACACAGATGAGAAGTAGTCATTTAAAAGTTTTGCGCATTGATTAGTATACATTTGCACGTTCCCGCTATGCTTAATATCAGCAAATAATGAAACAACATGCGGCTATGTGATTCCACACAATACAAGTCGCGTTCTCCGAAAAAAAAAGCTATGAAGCCCTTTTCTTAGCCATTTTTGTCCTCCAGCACAGACGCATACCATATATAGTCTCCTTATCTGGATGCACTCGTGTTTGCATATATATTGCCTTGTCTTTTGCATGTTTTATCTCCCTGCATCTACATTCCTTACACAATACCTGCACTCGGCACTTTCGAGAGAACATGAAGGGAATGTTTAGCTGTTCTACCTTTCAAATTGCACACATATCAGGTAAACACACAGTACACAAAGTCAGGAACCTGCAGTATCAAAAGCATAAGATTAAGCAGCAATTTTTTTACAACTACAGGCGATCTGCCCCTTTTCCGTAGATATTTATGACAGAAATAGATTCAGTTCGCGCAATCCATTTTTAAGATTGGTTCATAAAAAAATCATGCACCATTTCTCATTGCCTGCAACATGACTCCACGCACCTGGAACATTTTCAATTGGTATCATCCAAAATAAATGAGATTACATGCCTTGCTCTACTAAGCCTAGAACTGAAAATTCTCTCCTCATCCTGAAGCTGCTTAGCAGGGAACGGCCGCATGAAGTCCCTCCGCCGCTGGAATGCCTCGTCTCCAACAAAGGCGTATTGAGCGATCATTCCTGTTCCGGGTAGCTGGGACCGCAGTGGAAGACAGAGCTCGCCAGCAACCACAGCTTTTCCATAATCTGAATTCTTCAGGACGCCACCATCGGTCTGGCAGCCTTCGCTGCCAACATCAATGAGGACTTACTTATATTAGCTATATACGATGGCCATTAGCACAATAGAGAAATTGTGCTGAAATGCAGAGAAGTAGAGTTACCACAAGCACATAAGCCAGATGCAATGAATGCAGTTTTAGCTGCAAAAATCATCAATTAAACATTTTAACAGATTTGCCTGTCTGGTTGGGTTTGAAGACTTATAATAAACTGTACATCTCCAACCAAAAATTTAACTTTTGACCCAACGTTTCGAAGCCGACTCGGCTCCTTCATCAGGGGTGACTGAGGGCAGTAGCTAGCGTCTTTTAAGTATGGAGGGGAGGAGAGGGTCAAAGAAACGACAGCTGTGATGCGAAAGGCGTGGACGAGGGGGAGGGGGGGGGGGGGGGTTAGGCTGTTATTCACGCTGGCGCACTGCAGAGAGGTGGTGAATGGCGACTTCTTTTCATTGAGTCGAAGAGCGAAGTCCCTGGGCATATACTGGGGGCAGGTTTCCTTTTGTGCGGTTGATTTTGTTCGGGCTGGTTTGGATGTGCCAGGATTCCAGAAGGAGCCTTTTGTGGTAATTTGTTTCGGTTCCAAGGATGCGGGCTTCGAAACGTTGGCTCCGAAACGTTGGGTTAAAGTTAAATTTTTGGTTAGAGATGTATAGTTTATTATAAAATCATCAATACTGCCTACTCCCCTTAGCGCAGCATTAATTTTAAAATTACCTACACTGGATTTACGTAGAAAGTGGGCCTATATTAACGCCATCCCCGATCATGCAAGCAAAAATCAGGTGTACAGAAACCTTTCTGTGAAATTTATTACAGTCAAATACCATGTCCTTTAAGGGTGCTTACAGGCAGCAAGAATTTTCAGACACTTCAGGTATTTTATAGTCTGGTACAACTCTAAAATGAAGCACCAAAAACTTCTAAAACGGTCGTCCAAGTGTCATGAGGTCTATGTTTATCCCATTTCACGGAGGACCTGCTAGACACCCGTGATTCCATGCAAGGGGAACAGAACGCAAAATGTCAAACTGTCAACACCACTGGCTGGAGGGCCTGCGTTGAGGGGTGTTTTCCGCTTTGTTCTAAAGTTGTACCTGCGTATAGTGCAAAAAAAAAAAAGATGTAGAAAATGGAGCTGGGCAGGACACATGTCCCCCTCCCTTCTCCCCCCCTCCCCCCTCCAGTTACCTCACCGGGAATATCGACGCACCAACAGTGCAGATATATTTTTAGACAAAATCAAATATGTGAACGAGAGTGTAAACGTCATGGCCATCATCTTGCTCTAAAATATCTTTTTTAACACCGAGTACTGCAACAACTGGAAATACATATCGTAAATATCCTTTTGTCACGCTTAATAAAAAGAAAGTACCGGTACAGTGTGTGTGTTCTTTCCTTCCAATGATGCATATCACATTAGTAAAAAAAATTGCCGCAAAGAATTTACCTGCACCGGGCAAAATCATTTATAACTGAATTTCCTGTGCCATCCTGTTCCATTCTCAGCAACAAGAGCTGACCCATCGCAGTGGCTTAGCAGACAGGGCACTCAGGTACTGAGCCAGGGGACTGCAAGTTCAATGTCGCTGTCAGCGCACGTTAAAGAAGCTCAGGTGGTCTATATTAATTTAGAGCTCTTCACCACGGCATGCCTCTAAGTCCAAGTGTCGCTTCAGGACATTAAACACCCCAATTCTACCTTTAGTTCCAAGAGTGGATATAATGTCATACTGGGCCACAAGGCCTCAAATAAACTGCAATATTATTGTCGCTTGATGATATTCGTGCTTTTGTTTTCAAGCTGGAAAACCAGTGAAAACAATGAAGTCCCATTATATTGCAAGTTTTCTGTAACGCCTAAAGTGACCTGGAGTACAATTTGTCATAGCCACCGTTCGGGTGTTAAAGCTGAAACTGTATGAGACTAGAAATTGAATTATAAATTACTTACTAGGCATGTAATTCCACATGGTGCTTCATCAACACTTTTGTCTTACGTGCCCAGCCAAAGAAAACATGCCACCAAAAATTGTGTATCGTTTTAGGTGGTTCATGTCACAGCGTTAAGTGTTATTTAATGGTTGACTAAATAAAGCACTGCATTCATAGCAGTGGCAACACATCCAGGAAGCCCCTTACAAACGTACACGCACCACAAAGTAGCCTTGTGACCAGCAGTTCTAATGCATTACCTATCATACTGACACTTGAAACCATTTGGTCCGCCACATTAGAGAACCACACTGCGTGCCTCAGATACTCCTGACAGATATAAGCTATCACAGTTTTGCTCAAAGGTGCAACACTAAACCATGACAATTCACACTCATGAAAGGTGAATGTGTTACCCATAACTTGCGAATGCGCTGCACTGATCTCCGATTTCCCTCAGAAAACAAACCTAATTTCGCATCACTAAACAGTTAGATGCTTCAGAACATTGTCATTGACGCATCGCTTGAACACATATCACAGGTCTGTTTTAATAACTTTCACTGGTTAGGGAATGAGCTATACATGTAAGTATATGCAGCTTGCCAACAGTCCTTACGCTGATTGTAAAAATCAAACAGAACTTGTAAGTTGATTAAAGGCACAAAGTACTTGAATTTGCTTAAAACAATTTTTTTACCCTGTAGTTGAAGTAAACATTTCCAGAGTTAGCAGGGGCCGTGATGACATGTTTACCATCAACGGCCCCCAAACAGTCGGGAAACCGCCACCGTTTCTTGAAGCCTTCGGCAATCTCCACTCAATAACCTTCTGATGGCACCTGTGAAAACAGCACAAACAAAACAGTCTCATTTCTGTTGTAAGCGACTCAACCGTTCTTATGCCAACTGTAGGTAATGGTAAAAATAATGAAACAGATAGTACCTGACTGTAATTTTTTTTGCAAGTAAATTGCAACAGGTATTACAGATATGCTGCAGTACCAGGACTTCAATGCAAAGAAGCTATTCCCAGCTCAACCACACACTCCTTGAGCACATGAGGCCTTCATAATGAGCACAGGATTGCTTGCGCTGCTAATGCGTAACGGAGAGTGTGAGAACTGTGCAGACGTTTTTACGGCATTAAGGGCTTCTACACGCAGAGCTGACAACGAAAAGGGTGTATATGCCGTACGGCTGCACTTGGGTGGAGGCAAATGAGTAATTACTCTCTTATTACAAATAGACTCCACGTTGGGCTATACCCTAAACATTTGGCCAACACTGTTCTCAATTCGAGTTATTGACCAATTCGCTCTCGCCCTATCATAAGCTTGCCGCCCCGGTTACCTTAGTTCGCAGAGCGACTGGTCTGGTGAAGCAATGGTCCCGGGTTCGAATCCCGGACCAGAACGAATTTTTCGTTAAATACAAAGTTCCGAAGAAAGCTGTATAGCTTTCCTTTCTAGCCGTATGGGTACGCATGGGTGCATGCCAATGAGTAATTGCTCTCTTATTATGCACCAAAGAACAATGACAATATACTACTCAAGATAATGAAATCATGATCTCTTCAGATAGTTAAAAAAGATAACATCAGTATGCCTATTGCCTGTTATTAATTAGTCAACACAAGAACAGCTTCGTTACCAAAAAAAGGTTTAATGCTACTAGATGATCCTCACATTCATGAACTGGTCCTTGAGTCTGGCCCGGATTATCCGACAACAGAAGTGGGTGGTGACACGAGCTGTTTGAATGCCAACTCTGTAGGCCAAGGCAATATCCTTGATATCTTGTCCTGCCGCTATGTAGCTGGGGAACAAGGATAAGTTTCACAGTATGAATCCTCTTCATCCGTTTTTCAGTTGCCTTTTTAAAGTGCTTTCTTTAAAAACAGCAATGTGCCAGTCACCTGTGCAATTGACATTTAAAATTTACAATGTGACGATCGCGGTCAAGTTTTTTTTTTTTTCAAAGCCATTTATTTGCACTATATGCCATAATGCACAACTCATTTTGGCTACCAATATTTTACATTTCTGTGCATGTGGCCTATAGGTTATGCACGAAGGCTGCCCAAAACTTGTCTTGCAGTACTAAAGCAGTGGAGAGAATTGTGCTACTACATCAAGATGGCCTTGCACCATTTAGTGGACAGAAAATAAACTAGTTTTTAATTCATCCATACACAAGAACTTCTTTGAGTATTCCCAAAAGGAGAATTCATCTACTGTGAGAATACATACTGTTTATAATATCAGTATGATGTGTAGATTATATCTGGAACTGGTAGTGCTACCAAGTTGCCCCACCATCCTCCTCAGTATATGGGCTTAACATAACTTCATTAAACTAACCAGTACTTCAATTTTAAGGTATTTTCACAGAAAGATTTTGGGCGTTTATGCATTGTATGTCTTGAAAGTTTAAGAATAAGAGGAAGGTGGAAGGAATCATGAATGCCAACCACTGTCATACAAGAGGTGTGGGGCGTACGTCTCAAGAAAACCGCGAATATTTCAGAGCACTACCTAAGTAGGCACTGCGGTTAGGAGGCGCTTTGTAAATGTTTGGCGCAGGTCATATAACACTTTACAGTGCTGGGGGCATAAGAAGGTTGGCTTGGCATACTCATGAATTAACTATTAACTAATTTGTAATGTGCATGTTGCAAAATACAAACACAAGTCACGCAGGTTGCAGGAAAGGTCAAGCTTTGTTTTAGGAGTAAGACTTTAGGAAAAAGCTTTGTTTTAGCCTTAAACGTACCATACAAGATAACAGAATCCTGTTTGCGCCACGTAAGGCACAATGTCCTCCATATATTCCACTACTATTACCGTTTTTACGTGTCATGCCAGTTGTGAAAATGTAAATACAGTGTGTTTTGGCCATTTACTAACATCAAGGTGTTTGCGAGCCGTTCACCCGGCTCAAGCGGCTCCCTCACGACGTACTGCCGCGTTAAGTCATCGGTCATGAATGACAGCAGGGTGTCAAACATCTCCGGTGACATTCTGTAGTATTTAAAAAAAATCGTGGTCTCCTTCCCTCATCTGTTGCATCTGCAATAACAAGACAGCAGCTTATGCAATGCATAGCGCTCCAATTCTAATTGATACTTCTATATATACCGGCTGAAAATTTGGAAATGAAAAGTTGGTTATAATGGAGGAAACGGCGCAGTAACTCTAGGGGCAACACTTAAACCATGTCGTGAAGGAAAGGATGAAAAAGTGAATGATGGAAGAGGCGCCTTAGCGGAGAACTTCGGATTAATTTCGATAGTAAAGATCACAAAGCACACAGGCGCCTTCAATTTTAATATTTTTAGCGGCTCTTTGTTAATAAAAAAAGTAACAATGGAAAGAAAAGATGTTACCTCCTTCCCACATCCGTTGCATCTGCAATAACAAGACAGCAGCTTATATAATGCATAAAACTCCAATGCTTGTTGGCACTTCTGTGTATTCTGGGGACTCGCCCCGAAGTCCCCTTTTTGTTTGCTTTCCCGCGATGTACCGTGCAGCAGCATCCTCGCCTCGAGGAGGGGCGCATTCCCTGGTTAGTTACCTTGTGGTGTGGATAGTTGGGGGTGTGAATAAATAACGGTGCTGAGTATCTGAGAGAGCATGAAAAATATGTCATGAATAAAGCTAGTAGGAATGCAGCTGTCTTGAAAAATAGGGCACTGTGGAATTACAACAGGTATGAAGTTGTAAGAGGGATCTGGAAAGGGGTGATGGTTCCTAGCCTAACTTTCGGTAATGCAGTCCTGTACACGAGACCAGATGTTCAAGCCAGGATAGAAATCAAACAACGCGGCGTAGGGAGGCTAGCTTTGGGAGTACATGGCAATACAGCAAATCAGGGGGTACAGGGTGATATGGGATGGGCGTCGTTCGAGAGCAGAGAAGCTAGCTGTAAGATAGCATTTGAGGAGCGATTGAGAAAAAATGGGGGAAAAGCATTGGGCTAAGAAAATTTTCAGGTACCTCTACAAAAGAAATGTTGACACGAAATTGAGAAAGCGAACTAGAAAATTGACAAGCAAATAACTGGACAGCTGTAGGGAGGCAAATCAGCAATTATCGATTAAGAAAAAGGTTAAAGAAACAGAGAGAGCTCTGTGGAAAAGAGGGATGCTGACGAAATCTGCACTAGGAACATACAGGATCTTTAAGCAGGAAATTGCCAAAGAAAATATCTATGATAATTATAGGGGAAGCTCTTTGTTGTTTGAGGCCAGGACGGGAGAAATTCTAGAATTTCAGGATGCAGGAGTTGGGGTCCTTTCCGTCTGCCGCTGGAGTAGAGAGGTCAACGGCTCGTGTGTTGCTACTGAGTCTGTAATAACAACTTTTTCTGGCTCTTCCTGTCCTGACGAACTAAAAATTTGGCCGATTGTCTACCGTGTGGACCCCGCCCTCTTTCGGCCACAGTGACAAAGCATGCAAGTCGGAGACCCGCTGCCGTTTATGTGGAGAAGGTCATTCTGCTTATAACTGCACCTCAGAGCAGCCCCATTGTTGCCTCTGCAGCAATATCCACTCAGCTGATGATGCCGACTTCGCAAAACGTAGTGAAGATCGAGCGTAGCTTGTTGGATATTTTCAAAGATAAGCGGTGCTCAAGAGCCGATGATTACGCTGTTTTTAGCAAGGAAAAAAGACTCCTATGTTAGTCTTATGCGCGCTTCTGTTGGGGACTGAGTCCAACTTGACTGCCTTAGTTGTGACCACAGTAGAAAAATCCCTTCATAAAGTGGTTAAACAAATGCTAAGCACTCTTTCTGATGCGTTGGCTCAGTTTGTTGCAGTTCAATCTGTGTCACCATCAACATCCGTTCTGGCAGCACCGTCTGCATCTGTTTCAGCTTGTGCAGTTAGTGCTAGCAGCTAAAAATCACCTCCTGATGCTCCCCATGTCCCACCTAACGTATCTGTTCCTAGCAGTGCATATCACTCTGATATCTGCAGAACAGGTGTCGAAATGCCGTGCCCTACGCAGAAGCGCCGTGCTTCCTCGCCACCATCTAATTCTATTTCTCCACAGATTAAAGCTAAAAAAGGACCACCCAAACTTCTTCCCCCTGTTGATATCCCCCTTAAAGAGGCGATTGCTGCCTCTTATATCGTTCAATAATCATGACAGGTATCAAAGTGTTAGAATGGAATTGCCGCTCCGTATTGTCATCTCTTCCAGATTTAGAAATACTTATTCGTAAACATATACCTGATATTGTGCTTTTACAAGAAACGTGTTTATCACCTAATAAATCAATTTCAATGAGAAACTTTTAAGTTTTAAGGTCAGATCGCAGTATTGCCAGGAGGAGGGGTGGACTAGTAACCATGCTATCTAAACATATATGTCATCAGGCATCTATCTATAAGAAAATTCTTCTCCCTGAATGTGACCTTTTAGCGATCAAAATTTCATTTCCGCATTGTGCCGATATTACAATTGCTAATTTCTATTTTCGTTTAATTCTACACAGGACAGACTGTTTAGACAGCTTGGTAACTGGCACAAGCAGTGCAGTCATCGCAAGAGATTTTAATTCTAACCATAGTGACTGGGAAAGTAATACTGATTCCTGCGGCCAGATTCTCTGGTCGTGGCTGTCTGCAAACGCTGTACGCTGCTGCAATTCCAGAGAAATAACCTTTATGCGAGAGTTGGCTCGTTCAGCCATTGACTTAACTTCATCACCAAGTAGGCTGAAGGTGACTGATTGGTCGACAGAGGATTCGGATACATCTAGTGACCACTTTCTTATAACTTTCACTATCCGGTTATCTCCGCTCAAAACTAGTTGCGCAACCCATAAATTTGTCAACCACAATTTTTTATAAAAATCTGATGTCCACCTCACTTGCCTCTATAGTTAGTACAAGCTGGGATGACAGAGCTCAGGAGACGGCTTCATTTTTACAAAATGCAGCAGAACACTCAATATTCACTGCGCTCGCAGCAGCCTCTAATAAACAGCCGTCTCCTTGATGGGCAGAAGAATGCGAGGCCTATCGTCGTAGAAGAGCGGCCTGGAAGAGGCTATCTTACAATTGGAGTCCAGCTAATTGGTTAAATTACAAATTCTTCTCTACATCTTTCAAACGAACAACTGCAAAACCCAAGGAGGAGTATAACAAAAATTTAAACACGTTCAGTTCAGTTCAGTTCAGTTCAGTTCAGTTTATTACCTTAAGGACCTCCGTGGGGGTATTACATAAGGGGTGGATTATACAAAAAAAAAATAAGTACAATGGTTGCCATGTGGGTTCAACATACAATATGATCTGTTAGTGCTTTGGAAAAGTTGGATGGGCAGGTGATAGCGGCGATGCTGTGGAAAAGGCCGTTCCAATCTAATGCTGCTCGGGGGAAGAAGGAGGCAGCGAACGTGGTCGTATGGGTCCGAGGCCGGGCAACTTGAAGAATGTGACCAGTGCGATGCGATATGCGAGTTGGTGATGTGATATAGCCTGCGTAACCGTGGGTGCTGTAAAAGAACTTATGAAACAGGTTTAGGCTGGCAATGCGGCGACGAATAACAAGGGTTGATAAGGCGGATTCTGCTTTTAAAGACGACACGCTGACTTGGTATGAATAGGTATTGTGGATGAATCTAGTGGCACGGTTCTGGACGGATTCGAGGGCATTTATGAGGTATATTTGATGTGGATTCCATATGGGGGATGCATATTCTAGTTTCGGTCTGATTAGCGATTGGTAAGCCAGGAGTTTAACTTGTTGGGGAGCGTGACGTAAGTGGCGTTTCAAAAAGCCTAGTGTTTTATTCGCGGATGATATTACATTAGAAATATGTGTGCGCCAAGATAAATCATGAGATAGCGTGACTCTTAAGTACTTAAATGAGTTAACTGCTTCTATTGGGATTTGAGCTATATTGTACGAAAAAATAAATGGTTTAGTGCGACGGGTGAAGGATACAATCTTGCATTTCTGAGGGTTAAGTGTCATCATCCACAGGTCGCTCCATTTCTGAACGTTAGTTAGGTCAGTCTGGAGGGCTTCTTGGTGGGAAGAGTTATTAATAGTACGATAAATGACGCAATCATCTGCGAACATACGAATGTGACATGATACGTGGAGGGGCAAGTCATTAATGTATATTAAGAATAATAACGGTCCGAGCACTGATCCTTGGGGGACGCCTGAGGTTACTGGAATGTAATCAGAAAATTCGTTATTAACTATGACTAATTGGGTTCGATTTGTTAAAAATTCCTTAATCCAGTTTAGAATGCTAGGTTGAATATTTAGGTAAGAGAGCTTAAGTAGTAATCTCTGGTGTGGTACTTTGTCAAAGGCTTTTGCGTAATCTAAAAAAATAGCATCAATCTGTTGGTTGCAGTCAAGGTTAGCATGTAAGTCATGAACAAATGTAGCCAGTTTTGTCTCACAGGAAAAGTTTTTATGGAAGCCATGTTGTGATGAATGAAAGAAATTGTTGGAATCGAGAAAGTTCATGACTTGAGAATAAATTACATGCTCCATGATTTTACAAGGAATGCTTGTTAGGGAAATGGGTCGATAATTTAAGGGCGAGTTTTTGTTACCGGACTTGAAGATTGGGACGACCTTTCCCACTTTCCAGTCATGCGGTATGTTACCTGAAGAGAGAGACTGAGAGTACAATAGTGATAAGTAGGCCGCGGAAATGTGCTTAGTATTTTTCAGAAATTTCGAGTTAATTTCATCGATCCCGGCTGATGACGTTAGCTTGATGTTTTCGATACGAGATGATATACCATCTGCGAAGAAAGAAACTGGATCCATGGTTGACGCTGTGAAGGAACTTATGAAGGCGTTAGCAGGTAAATCACACTCTTTCGCAAAAACAGTTGAAAAGGCTCTATTGAAAATGTCAGCACATTCACAATCGCTGATGGTTTGACCCATATCGTTAGTAAGAACAATTGTGCGTGTATCCTTCGGGTTTACTACGTGCCAGAATTTTTTAGGGTTGTGTATTAGCATTTTTGGCAAGTCAGAGTGGAAAAAGGTGTCTTTTGCGTTGCGGATAGCAGCAAGGTAATCACCTTCGGCAGTGTAGTACTTTTCCCATGATGCTTGGCTTGGTTTCCGCTTTGCTGCCCGATAGTGACGCTTTTTCTTGTTTTCCAGGCGTTTCAGGGCCGTAGTAAACCACGGTTTTTGCTGGTTAGCACGGAAACTAGCTACCAGAATGTACTTGTTTGTTAGTTCGTGAACTTTGTCCCTGAAAATCGTCCAATTTTCGTTAAGAGACTTTGTGTAGAAATAGGTTTCATAAGTTGTAAAAAAACCAGTTAGTTCTTCATTTATTGCTTGAAAATCACCTTTTTCATAAATCACCTTTTTCATAAAGACGAATTGTTTTCCCGGAAACTTGACGAAGCATGGGTGTAAAACTGAAGGTAGCATGAATGACTTTATGATCACTTATTTCCCTTAGGTATGTAATACTTGTTGCGCTATCAGGGCTGTTGGTTAATATCAGATCTAGAGTGTTGGCGGAATTCTGCGCAATGCGCGTTGGCTCTAATATTAGCTGAGTAAGGTTGAAGTTAAGACAGACATCGACAAAATTTTTTGCTTCTGAAGAATTTGTCATGGAGGTGTAGTTACGCCAGTCAATAGTGGGAAAATTGAAATCACCAAAAAGAACAATATCTGCGTTAGGATACGATGATGTCAGTTCACTCAGCACATTGTTTAGTTTGTAGGAAAAGTCCGGATCATTTTGCGGTGGCCTGTAACAGACTCCTACCAGCACAGTTCGGGGGGCAGCGTGGCAGAGCAGCCATAGCAGTTCTAAGTTAGAATCTACATTGATTAAGGATGCTGAAAACTGCTGATGTACGGCTATGAGCACGCCACCGCCACGGGCTCTTTCCCGGTCTTTACGGTAAACTTTAAAGTTGGGCAGCGCAGCTAAAATTTCGGTATCACTGATATTGCCTGTTAACCACGTTTCTGTAAGAATGAGAAGGGTGCTGTTGGTTGATAAGACAAGACTAGATACGATTTCCCGTTTCGGTAAAAAGCTTCGTATGTTAGTAAATACTGCAGATAAGGTAAGATTAGTTCGGGGGGTGTGCTGTCGGGGAGTTGCTTTAGAGCGAGCAGAGTGTGATTGCTATGGCACTTCTTTTACCGTTTCCGTCAAGTCGTCGAATATATACTGCTTGGGGCCTATGTACAGTGTTTTAAAGCGCAGTGCGTATTTATCAGATGTTTCTTTCGCGAAACATAGTAAATGTTTGCGTGCCTTACGGACAGAATGTGAAAAGTCTTCTCCTATGCTGTAGTCGGTGTCTTTTAGTTTCCGGGCGTTTTTTAGGATGGATTCTTTTGTCTTATGGAAAGTGCATTTAACGATAATGGGTCGACATCGTTCACTTGAGTGACGGCCAAGACGATGTGCTCTTTCTATTTCTTTTGGGTCTATGGTGATGTCCAAATTTTCACTGCAAAGGCGGGTGACCAGTTCTTCAGACTCAGAGGACGTTTCCTTTGAGCTAGTATCAGGTAAGCCATAAAATAGCAGGTTGTTGCGGCGCGACCGGTTTTCGGCATCGTCTACTCTGGATTCGAGGTTACTGATTTGGCTCGCCGACGTGGCGGCATCAGTCTTAATGGATTCAACTTCTGTTTTAAGTGATGCGAGGTCCTGATAGTGGGTTTCTAATTCGGTAATGCGCTTACCTAATTCGGTGATCGATTTGTCTGTCGCTACTAACCTGCTGCTGAGGTCTTTTACTTCGCTGATTAACGTGCTTTGGCCCGATGTTAGTTTCTGTAGTTCTGCAAGTATGGCGGCAGTGTCAGGACCAGGGTTAGTTTCTATGTCACCGGATTGCATAAGCAACGAATGGACAACAGCAAAGCATTCAACGACAATACAAGTACAACACTGCGGGCTCGGCAGCTGAATTAAGAAGTAGTTGCTCGATTTCTTTGCAAAAAGAGAGTATGATTTTCTAACCTGCATGGCGAAGACAAGAGGGTTACTCGTCCGCGCAGTGGCACAGCTGCCGAGCCCACAAGGCGCCGCGGTCCACGGGCGATCTTTTATAGGTGGCGAAAAACATGATGTCTGCGGCGATTGTATTTCCCACGACGAACGGATGGTCCCAGAGCCAGGTGGTGGCGAAATCCAGGTAAACGTGACGCCAGCCGCTGTTACGGAATTGGTATCAGCTTCATGACTGCCGTAGTGATGACGATAACGTGGCCGCACGTCAACGCAGGCAGCAGCCAGAACAGGCAACAGCACATGTGTGAACACAGGAAGGAGCACCTGCATGGCGAAGACAAGAGGGTTACTCGTCCGCGCAGTGGCACAGCTGCCGAGTCTACAAGGCGCCGCGGTCCACGGGCGATCTTTTATAGGTGGCGAAAAACATGATGTCTGCGGCGATTGTATTTCCCACGACGAACGGATGGTCCCAGAGCCAGGTGGTGGCGAAATCCAGGTAAACGTGACGTCAGCCGCTGTTACGGAATTGGTATCAGCTTCATGACTGCCGTAGTGATGACGATAACGTGGCCGCACGTCAACGCAGTCAGCAGCCAGAACAGGCAACAGCACATGTGTGAACACAGGAAGGAGCACCTGCATGGCGAAGACAAGAGGGTTACTCGTCCGCGCAGTGGCACAGCTGCCGAGCCCACCCATGTATCTTTCAAACACTCGTAATCGGAAGGCCATGTATAGATTCATGGAATGTAACAAGAGTTCTGTACTCCCTCACCTCACTAGTTCAACAGTGTTATCACCACAAAATGCTCATGATACCCTACCGCGTATTGCTCAGGGATTGGCGTTTCGTTTCCAAACGCAGAGAAACGTCCCTTTGTGCACAATCTCACCCTCTTTGGATTATACCGAGGTGGATGCATCAGAGCTCCTCTCAGTCCTGGCAATGCTGCATCCTGCAGCTCCTGGACAAGATGGTGTCACTGTTAGTATGATTAAAATTTTAGCCCAGGATTTTAAAAGCGACCGCTTAAATATGCTCGTTGGAAAATGCATGAATTCCAAGCATTTGGACGACAGCGAAAACTATTTTATTGATGAAAGATGAAGGGAAAGGATACGTCTTAGATAATATTCGGGCAATGGCTCTAACTTCAAATCTAGTCAAATTAATAGAAAAAATAGCGCACAGTCGCCCCACAAAACATGTTCATTACGTCAACGGTCTCAGCTCAGCCCAGATTGCCTTTCGTCGCGGATGCTCTATATGGTCCGCGCATGTGGATCTAGAGAGCAGAATCCAGTCCTCGCTACGCATAAGGGAAGTTTCAGCTTTAGTGACTTTTGATGTAGCAAAGGCCTATGACAGTGTGGAACATACTAGTTTACTAAAGAGACTTGATCAGTTACATCCTCCAACCTAAATTTATGCGTGGATATCTGAATTTCTGAAGGACAGATACTTTTACTCCACAGAGGGAACCCTATGTTCTAATAAATATTATCAGTCAAGAGGTGTGCCGCAAGGATCGGTGCTATCCCCACTGCTTTTTAATAGTTTGGTCAGTGGCATCCCCGTTCGCCCTAATATAACAGTTTTTGTGTATGCAGATGAGAGATTTTTACGCTTCGAGCAGGGATATCCATTCTCTTTACCAGATTCTGCAAGGATATTTTGATGCTCTTGGTACATGGTTGCACGGTATTAATTTATCCCAGAATGTTGACAAATGCGGCGTTTTGGTATTTCCTCCAGACGCGCCTTTGCACATTTCATTAGTCCATCGCTCTAACCAGATTCAACAAATGGAATCCGTTAAATATATAGGTGTTACTTATCACCCACCATTACATTGGAGCCTTCATATAAAGAACAATGTGTTTAAAGGAGAACGCGCTCTAGGCCGGCTGACAAGAATCGCCATAAAAAGTTGGGGATGCGCCGCGACACATTATTGTTACTCTACAAAGCCTATGTAAGACCCAAGCCGCCGCGGTGGCTGAGTGGTTATGGCGCTCGGCTGCTGGCCCAAAAGACGCGGGCTCGATCCCGGCAGCGGCTGTCGAATTTCGATGGAGGCGAAATTATAGAGGCCCGTGTACTGTGCGATGTCAGTGCACGTTAAAGAACCCCAGGTGGTCGAAATTTCCGGAGCCCTTCACTACGGCGTCTCTCATAGCCCGAGTCGCTTTGGGACGTTAAACCCCATAAACCAAACCAATGTAAGACCCATACTTGAATTTGGTTGCTTTCTGTTCTCTAGTAGCGCAAACTACAAGATTCAACCCTTAATCTTACTGGAAATCCGTGCTCTACGTCCCTGCCTAGGTCTCCCAAAATCAGTTTCAAACGCGCTGCTTTATCTGGAAGCCCGTGTCCCTGATCTGAATTCCCGCTTTCAAATACTCACGGTGCGAACTTTGCTCAGGTCGTTGGACCCGTTGACTGATGTCAGTACTCCTATTTGTGTGTCTGAGCCGGCCTTATTCTTTTCTCATCGTTGGCCACGGTATCAAATGCCACAAATTCTGTTAATAACGCAGAACCCTTTAACACCGATCGGTGTTGATCTCAGTTCTTTGCAGTGGGTTGTTGACACGCCCGCAGCAGTGGAATTCCATTTTGACCACATCTTCCCATCTCATGCTAAACACATGCCCGAAAACATTTTAAACGGTCTTCTCTCTGATCTCATAAAAGAATACCCCCATGATACGGTGCTTTCTACCAATGTCTCCGTGAGCTGCCAAAAAGCTGCAGTTGCCATCTTTCTTTTTCGACATTGTTATTGCGCTACTCATGGTTTACACAAACAAGAACGACACATACAGACAGGGCGCAAACTATTAACTGATTTTATTGCGTGGGAAATTCGTTTTATATGAACTTTCAAGATGAAAAAGACGGGACACAAAAACAAGTCGCTTCATAGAAATAAGTTGAATCTTCTGCTGACAGGCATGCGTGGAGGAAGCAGTCTTTTAACTTCCATAAAAAGTTAATCTCTCGCTTCGTCAGCGCTACCGAAGGGTTGCTTAAGGAAGTGCCTTCCTTTTCAGACGTCATACAGAGTGCTTTATATAGCACCCATTGCATTTTATCTTGGGATCGAAGAATGACAGTGGTGCTATCAAGCAATGGCTTAGTTTTTGCACTTGGAGCAATGCGCCGCCAGATTACCCGATGCGGGAGCCAAGCCGCATAACCTGCGATGCTCCCGCGGAGCCGTTCATTTAGACATCGTCCCGTCTGACCGACATATGCCCTGCCACATGATAACGGTATCTTGTACACGACTCCGGAGTTACATGTCACAAACTTGGTCGCGTGCTTGACCCCACACGTGCTCTCACTATTCCTTGGCTGTAGGTTGTTCAGTTTAGCACAAAAACTTCTATTTCTTTGGCGCAGAGAACACATCTGCCACATTATGCTTTTCAGCAACTTTCTACGGCCTATGCGAGACGGCATGTACATAAGGCGATACAACCGGCTTCTTATTTTTGTCCCGCTCTTTTTTGTCCTTTTGTTTCTCTTTTACGGCTGTCTTTAGGACACTATCAGCCACTGATACAAGCATCTGTATGGGATAGCCCGCTGCTTTCAGGCGTTCAGCTTG
Source organism: Amblyomma americanum (assembly GCF_052857255.1). Taxonomy (NCBI): domain Eukaryota; kingdom Metazoa; phylum Arthropoda; class Arachnida; order Ixodida; family Ixodidae; genus Amblyomma; species Amblyomma americanum. Next base: position 180,577,565 of record NC_135502.1, on the reverse strand, counting down.
CAAGTTGATGTTGTCACTAACTTGTGATGAAAGGACTTTTTCACTGCCTGGGTGAAGGAAGACATCGTAATTCCGCGCTTTATGAGCTTCGAAGTACTGCAGGTACTGCAGGCTCGAGGTACTGCAGGTATCTCGAGGTACTGCAGGCTTCCGCCCTTTGGGACTTCATGCGTAAACTCGTCCAGGGTGCGCTGTTTCAAATTGCTCCAGGATGTCGTGCATGAAGCTTTTCGTCACGCCTCCCTGACGAGAGCAGACTAAGAAATCATCAACATACGTGAAACATTTAACGACACCGACTGTCTTCAAGGTTTCAGCAAGCAGTCGGTCTCCTCTGGCCAGGTACAAGTCACAGAGCACAGGCGCTATGCAACTACCAATACGTATCCCTTCTTTCTGGGTGTACACTTCCCCGCCGAACTCGATGAACAGAGAAGACAAGTATTGCGCTATGAAAGCCAAAAAATCCAAGGTGCTAACACCGCTTCCATTCATAAATTTCACTTCAGCATATTAAGCCATTGCTTCCTCCACCACGTCAAGTACATGTTTCTGTGGAATATTGTAGAATAAGTCATTTACATCTATCGACAAGCAAGATTCCTTTGGCTACTCTTGTAGAAACACGATCACCTCGTCCGAATTCTTGATTAGAAAAGGGTCTTTTACGGACAGTTTGTTCAGGTTCTTCTGCAGGAATCTCGCCAATATTTTTGGCACGTACTTCTATCTTCCACTATTGTCCTGGGTGGATTGCCCTGCTTATGCGTCTTTACCGAGGAGAAGACATTCAAACACAATGCCTTGCATTCCTTTATGTCATTTGCTAGTTTTTCTAAGCCCATGGACTCACATAGCTGAAATGCTTCCCTTCGAATGGCTTTTCGTCTTGTTTCGTCCCAGTTCTCTTCTCTCTTGAAGTTCTTGAGTATCGCTTCTGTTGTTTTCGCTTTGTGCAGTCCTGCATCAATGACAGCCAACTGTCCTGTTTCATCTGACATCAGGAAGCTTCAAGTCGTTTTCTCGAAGGAATTTCACAACTTTTCCCGGGTTCAAGCGAGGCCACGTAGTAGTGACTTCCCTTTCTATGCACTTTTGCGCCTCCAATTTGCATGCATCTCTTTCTTCCTTGTCGGCTTTGTTGGCTATTGCATGGGACATACCTAAGAGTTGGAGTGACTTTGCGGTAAACTGAACAGCGTACTTCGGTCCCTTGCTCAAAGTCGCAAGAAGTTTTGCCGGTATGCTGCTCCCAGTTATATTTACCACGTCGGATTTTTCCCGGGCCTTTTTTCTCCTCCGCGGTAAATTGCGAAGGGAAGCTTCCCATGCTCGCTGGTCTAGCACTTCTGCCAAGTCAAACAACTACCTCACAATCTGCTTTCTACTCCTTGAATTCAGCGTTGAAGCGCAGATAACCCTGATGTAGTCTTGGTAGATACGCACTCGTCTCCAGATCTCTCCTCGTAAAAGTTTGCAAACGCGTCTCGACGTTGTCTCTCTTGGTGCTATGAATCCGAACAGGAGCGAAATCACGGGTCCACTCAGTCCATACACAAGGCATACGTCAGTGTTCGTGTGCAGCTTCTGGCTTCAGCGATGAGCGAAATGAAAAGAAACACTTGTGGGAGGGGGGGGGGGGGGTAAAGTAGGAACGTGAAGGCCCGATATGTACTAGAAATGAAACTAAGAAGAGCTTTAAATGGGCCTAGCTGGTTTGTAATCTTCGGCATTATTGCGCTACTGATGGTTTACACAAACAAGAACGACACATACAGACAGGGCGCAAACTATCAACTGATTTTATTGCATGGGAAATTCGTTTTGCATGAACTGTTAAGATGAAAATAAAAGGGACACAAAAACAAGTAGCTTCATGGAGATGAGTTGTCTAATCATCTGCTGACAAGCATGCGTGGAGGATGCAGTCTTTCACTTCCTTAAAAAGTTAATCTCTCCATTCGTCAGCGCTACCGAAGGGTCGCTTACGCAAGTGCCTTCCTTCTCAGACGTCATGCAAAATGCTTCATACAGCTCCCTTTGCATTTTATCTTGGTATCGAAGGATAACAGTGGTGCTATCAAGCAATGGCTTACAGTTTTTGCACCCTTCTTTTTTGTGTCCTTTTTTCATCTTAACAGTTCATATAAAACGAATTTTCCACGCAATAAAATCAGTTGATAGTTTGCGCCCTGTCTGTATGTGTCGTTCTTGTTTGTGTAAACACTGAGTAGCACAATAACAATGTCGAAGATTACAAACCCACTAGGCCCATTTGAAGCTCTTCTTGGCATCTTTTCGCAGGATTTGGCATGGAGCTCCATATTATATACCTATATTTTTTGCGAAATTCTTGGCCCTTGCAATGGCCTTGCACAAAATTTCATGTCATGTGTCTCACGTTATTATCCTCGCTAATTGTTTGCCAGTTTTAGTCTCCCTTGAAACCTCACAGATTTTTCGAGCCGTTTCCTGCGATTTTTGGTCCCATGCACTTTGAAGGAGGTCCGCTTTGTCTGGATCCCTGGCCATTCAGGTACTCATTCAAATGAGGTGGTTGATTACTTAGCAAGGTCAGCTCTTGATGGGTCAGTGACACATCCCGTCCCGAATTCCAGCCCGCTGGTGATTTTCAGGTTTGAATTGTTCCAAAACATATCATTTCATTCATTTATTCAATACTGCCAGCCTTGGTAGGCCCTGGAAGGAGGGTCAATAAAACGAGATACAAGGCATGGTTACATTCAGCACACAAAATAAAAGATAAACAAACCGGAGACAACACATGCATGATTCGAACAAAAAATAGGTAAATTGAACACAATTGTTTTTTTCGCCCGAACTGGGCATACAATATTAAAAGGTCGTTATAAAAACTTAGCAATGCTCTCAGTGCTTATTTCTCCACTCAAAGGAACCTGGTTCCACTCAGTTATTGTTCGGAGAAAATAAGAATATTTGTAAAAGTTTGTTCTGGCACAATAAGATGTTAAGGCCTGGGCGTGACGATGTCTCGTTAATCGCGTCACTAGTTGTTTTAAGTAAGGGTCCGGGTTCATTGATAACTTGTTATTTTTCAACAAAAAGAAAAATTTTAGTCGCAAAATCTTTCTTCGAGTTTCCGGTGTCTGTACGCCATTAACAGTCATTAAAGTTGTAGAGGAGTAGGTAGTGCGGAATTTAGAAAAATAAAACGAACTGATTTCCGCTGAATCATTTTTAACGCATAGATATTAGTTTTAATAAAAGGATCCCACACTGTGCAGGCATATTCTAATTTTGGTCTAATGATTGATGTATAAGCTAAAAGCTTAGTTGCGGAAGGGGCTCGTTTTAATTTGTATCTAAGAAAACCCAGTTAACGGAAGGATGATGCACAAATGTTAGAAATGTGAGCATTCCAACTTAAGGTATTAGTTATTGTTGCAGCAAGGTACTTGTACTGCGTTACCTCTGATAGACACCATGATGATAGGCGGCACTGATAAGATAGACTGTTTTTTGCTAGTTATTCTCATGAATAACTGTTTTTCAACATTTAGTTTCATATTGTGTCTGCAACACCAATCGTTAATGCTGTTGAGGTTAAAGTTAAGCACAACTTGGTCCTCCGGAGTTTTAATTTCTGTGAATAAAACGCAGTAATCCGCGAACAGCCTAATTTGAACTTGTTGTGTGATAACGTTAGCAATATCGTTTATATAGATAAGAAATAATAACATACCAAGGACGCTTGCCTGAGGGACTACAGATGTTAGCGGGAGGGAGCGCGAGGAGTGACCACCAACACTAACAAATTGGGTTCTGTCAGTGAGGTATGCAGTAATCCAATTGATTAAGAAAGAAGGTAGACCAGCGAATTTGAGTTTACAAATTACTTTGCTAGGTGAAACAAGATCAATCGCTTTCGTAAAATCTAAAAAAAATTACATCTACTTGGCCTGATCTATTGAGGATTTCTGCGAAGCTGTGCACAACTGAAGGTAATTGAGTTACAGTTGAGTAACCTTTCCCAGAACCATGCTGAAGTGGAGTTAGAAAACCTTTGTTATTTAGAAATTCAATTACGTATTTGGCAATAATGTGTTCTAACATTTTACAACATGATAGCAACGAAATGGGGCGATAATTCTAGAGGAGAGTGGAGTTGTCTTTTTTGAGCACAGGGACTATACGAACCGCTCGCCAGTCAGAAGAAAGGTTTGCCGACGAAATGGACGCTCGGAAAATAACGGCTAAGAACATCGATAACATTTCAGCGTAACGGTGTAAGAATACATCGGGGATGTTATCTGGTCGTGGAGACGAACGTAGTTTTAAGTTATGAAGCATTGCACAGACACCAGGCAAAGACACCAAGTTACACTCATCATCGTTTTGTTGGTGGAGGACATCGCTTTGCGCATGTCTGACTGGAATGGAAAAACACTCTGGAAATATCCATTAAAATGATTCGCGATTACTTGCTTGTCATTAATTATAGCACCGCCATGCAGTATTTGATCTACTGGCTTTCTCTTTTTGGATAAATGGCTCAAAAATTTATCAGGCTTACTTTACAAATTTAGGCAAACTAACCTGAAAATAGTGCAGCTTGGCTCTGCTCACAGCCTGAGTAAGTGTGGCCCGTGTACGATCAATGATGCGCTGGCAGGCGCCACTGCGTTTCAAACGTTTCAGATTCCTTTTGGTTTGTAAGATATATTGTGTAATCCAAGGTGTTGCTTTTGTACGCTTCCTGATTTTGTTTGGGATAAAATTGTCTAGACAATGACTGCATATCTCCTTAAACAAGTGCCATAGTACAGTGACGTCAGACCCATGATAATCACTTAGTCGAAGATCAAGATAGGCTAGCACACTTTCGTCTCTTGCGCGTGTAAAATCTTTCACAGTTTCACGTTGTGCAAGAGCAGAGTTGTCGCTAAAAGATGGTAGCGTGCCGAAGTTTCTGAAGGCAAGAAGTGTGCCCTTTGCATTACAACCTGCGGTCGAGGCCGAGCTTAATAAGCTGGAAGGCATGGGAGTCATTTCACCAGTTGCGACGAGCAGCTATGCCACACCGGTTGTACCAGTAGTAAAGAAGGACGGTGGCATAAGACTATGCGGTGATTACAAGACCACCCTAAATCCTTGTCTTGAAACTGACCGGTACCCACTGCCGAGAGTCGATGAGTTGTTTGCGGCGCTCGCAGGGGGCCAAGAATTTTCTAAGATTGATCTCAACCGAGCCTATTATCAGGTGGTGGTGTCGGAGTCGTCAAGAGAGTACTTGACAATCAATACCCATAAAGGACTTTTTGCGGTAAACAGACTACCGTTCGGGGTTTCATCGGCACCATCCATTTTCCAAAGAATTATGGACACAATGCGTTGGCGTCATCCGCGATACTGGCGCATTACGACACCGATAAGCTTTTGCAAGTGGCTTGTGACGCTTCCCAGTACGGCGTGGGTTCAGTACTTTCTCATGTTGCGGACGATGGAAGCCCTCGCCCGGTCGCTTATGCGTCGCGCACATTAAATGACGCTGAGAAAAAATACAGTCAGCTAGAAAAGGAAGCACTTGCCATCATTTTTGCAGTCAAAAAGTTTCATTTCTACATCTGTGGAAGATGTTTCACATTGATCACGGATCACAAGCCGTTACAAACCATCCTGGGGCAGAAGACAGGCATTCCACCGATCGCGGCAGCACGCTTGCAGCGATGGGCCATCACTTTGTCTGCTTACAACTACTCGCTCGTGTACAAAAAGTCAAGTGACAACGCAGAGGCAGATTTTCTTTCAAGGTTCCCTCTCCAGGGCCAGCAAGACGGCACGTCCGAAGGCGAGGAATCATTTTATGCATTGCGCCTGGAGTCGATGCCCCTATCCGCCAAAGAGATTGCGCGTGCCACATCACGTGATCCCATGTTTAGTAAGGTGCTCCAGTTTACTAGCACAGGTTGGCCATCGTACCTGCGAGATGCAAGTCGAAAGCAATTTTTCGACAGACGTTTGCAGATCAGCGTGCGTCAAGGGTGCCTCATGTATGGCATGAGGGTTGTTACCCCGTCTACTTTTCGAGAGTCTGTTCTCGACGAACTGCACCAAGGTCATCCTGGAATCGTGCGGAGCAAGGAATTGGCTCGCAGCTACGTCTGGTGGCCGTCAATTGATGCAGATTTGGAGACAAGAGTACGAAGTTGTCAAGCGTGCCAGCAACAACGTAAGGATCCATGTAAGGCACCTCTGCATCCTTGGGCATGGCCGACCGCACCATGGAGGCGAACTCACATGGACTTCGCGGGGCCTTTTCGAGGAACCACATTTCTAGTGGTAGTACATTCCCACTCGAAGTGGCCAGAGGTGTTCGTCATGCGCAGCACAACGTCCGAACGTACTGTTGCTTGCTTGCGTGAACTTTTCTGTAGATTCGGATTGCCAGAGACGGTAGTGTCCGACAATGGGCCACAACTGGTGTCCGAAGAGTTCAAGGCATTCATGCGGGACATCGGGGCCAGACATGCCGTGACCGCCCCTTATCACCCAAGCACAAATGGTTTGGCAGAACGTTTTGTGCTAACATTGAAGTCGACTCTGCGCAAATCACCTCCAGATGAATCTGTCGAAGTGACACTTCATAAATTTTTGTTGGCATACCGAAATAGGCCTCATCCTACGACAGGAGAGGCACCAGCTAACCTCTTGATTGGTAGAAGATTGCGTACTAAGCTGGATGCAATCAAGCCGACGGTGGAAGGGAAGGTTTTGCGCAGTCAGTTCACCCAAATGCAACAAAGGAAAAGCAACAGAGACTGTTTTTGCATTAATTACAGTGTTTTAGTTCGAAATTACAGAGGCTCGCCGAAGTGGTTTCGTGGAACTGTCCTCAAGAAAACTGGACCAGTCTCCTACAAAGTCCTGGTGAGCACGCCCGGAGGCAAGTTCATCTGGCGTCGGCACCTCGACCAACTGCTGGGTAACACAAGCCCTAAGGTGACACCAGGGTCATCCGACGTAGACAACGTGGAGGGGTTCCTGCTTTTCCCTCCAAACCAAACAGGTGACCAGCCAGCATCAGAAGAAGCGGTGCCCTTGCAGCCTCCCGAAGTACCTCCGGCGCCCGCTCCTACAGCCGAGACGTCGGCTCTTGGAAGGCGCTACCCGTCAAGAAATCGCCGTCCACCCGAGCGATACGAAGCTGGTTTTTAACTATTGCATAAGGATACAATTGCACCCTCTAAATAAAAGGGGAGGAGTGTTGTGTAATCGTCGCGGCTAGAGCGATAGCGGCGGCGCGACGATCGCGAGAGCTGGCTATAAGGTAAGCCGCGCTGTTCGGCCACCGGAGGATTCCACTACAAGCTGTGATGGAATAAACCACGTTCGGTTTTCCGCCCACCTGGCCTTCGGTTGCTGTCCCCGACAAACTCGATAGACAGGAAGTCGCGTGAAGCATTAAAGACACATGAAAAGCACATCATTTTCTGATCAGATATGCCAGGCTCAACAGTCACTTCAAAATTTTCAATTGAACGGCTAACAAACACTAGATCCAGTACAGAACTAGAGGAGTCAGTAATACAAGTAGGCTCGTTGGCTACTTGTATTATATTTTAGCAAATATTATGTCAAACATATATTTATAATAACTGTTGTGCATGCTGTCAAGGGGTGGTTTGTTCCAAATAGTGCCAGGCAAGTTGAAATCCCCTGTCACTATTATTTTGTCGTGAGTAAATGTAGCCATATATTCACACAAATTATTCATAAATTGGGGGTAAGAATCCGGTGCTCTATATACAGCAAATAACAAAATACTCTGCCCAAAAAATTGACTTTTAAGGTGACACTCTCGTGATTGTCAATATGTTGTAAAATAAGTGCAGACAATAGTTTTTTTTTACAAGAACAGAACTCCGCCCCCTCTTGACTCTCGATCACGGCGAAATACGCGAAAAGTGCAAGGAAAAATATCATCATCAATATCCTCATGTAACCAAGTTTACGTTATTACCACTATATGTGGGTTATGTTCTGAGAAAATAGCTTCCAGGTTTTCGCTTTTGTTCACGATGCTTCGCGCATTTAAATTCAGCAGGCGTAGGTCTTTGACTTGCGGGGTGACACGTCATTGACGAGGTGAGTTTTCAGTTCTGGCCAGCTTAAGTCTTCCTTTTTTTTCTTGTCTCATATGAAGATGTTTTTTTCCGATCTTCAGTTTGTCATTGACTAAAGACACTTTTTGTTTCAGTAGTCTTTCTTCCTTAGCGCTTTCCCACAGAAGTTTTCGCTTCCTGAGCGTATCTCTAGAACAGTCGTTCTGCACTATTTTTCCACCCTTTAGCTTATAGCAGTTATGCAGCACTTCTTGCTTTTCGTTGTAATTCTGGAAAAATACGATTACTGGTCGGTTGCCACTACCTCTCCCTAGCCTGTGAATCCTGCCAACAGGAGTGCAATTTACAGTAAGTGTCGTAAAAAAGTTCGGTGATAACTTTCGCTTTCAATACAATGGCGTCCTCATCTTCATCTTCCTTAATGCCAAAGATAACTAAGTTTTAGCGCCTACTGCGATCCTCCATTTCTGTAACCTTCGCGTGAAGAAAGTTAACTGTCTTTTCCAGGGCGTCCACAACGGCTGCTTGCTTTTCCAGCTCCGTATACCTGAGATTCATATCGGAAATAAGTTTTCTCATCTCCGTTTGTTCCGTCCTGAGTGCAGCTATCTCTTTTGTCAGTTTATTTTGTCCTAGCAGCCGTTTTTGTTGGAGTTCAGTAGTACTGACATCGTCTAGATCGGGACCTGGGTTTGTTTCGACGTCTCTGCACAAAAGCAAGGTGCATACGTAGTAAACATCATGCACAGAACAAATAAGCTGTTTGGGGCTCGGCACGACCAGAAGATAGCGAGAGTCGCTTTTCATGGCAGAATAATAGCTACCAACCTGCACAAGACAGCAGAAAGGATTCTGTAGCCACATGCCGACGCTGGGTCCGCCGAGCCCAGTGAAGCAGAAACTTGCTGGCCGGTCTTTTAAAGGCAGCTCTGACGAAGTCACATGTCTCAAAGGTGGCGCTGCAGATGTGACGTCACAGGGTACGTAGTAGGAATGTCCATGTGCCGATGACGTGGTTGAAGCAATGCTGTATGTGTGCCCTGATGATGGATAAGGTTGCGCATACGCTCCGGTCAGACCAAGGAAGATAACCTGCACAAGACAGCAGAAAGGATTCTGTAGCCACATGCTGACGCTGGGTCCGCCGAGCCCACTGAAGCAGAAACTTGCTGGCCGGTCTTTTAAAGGCAGCTCTGACGAAGTCACGTGTCTCAAAGGTGGCTCTGCAGATGTGACGTCAAAGGGTACATAGTAGGAATGCCCATGTGCCGATGACGTGGTTGAAGCAATGCTGTATGTGTGTCCTGATGATGGATAAGGTTGCGCATACGCTCCGGTCAGACCAAGGAAGATAACCTGCACAAGACAGTAGAAAGGATTCTGTAGCCACATGCTGACGCTGGGTCCGCCGAGCCCACTGAAGCAGAAACTTGCTGGCCGGTCTTTTAAAGGCAGCTCTGACGAAGTCACGTGTCTCAAAGGTGGCGCTGCAGATGTGGCGTCAAAGGGTACGTAGTAGGAATGTCCATGTGCCGATGACGTGGTTGAAGCAATGCTGCATGTGTTTCCTTATGACGGATAAGGTTGCGCATACGCTCGGTCAGACCAAGGAAGATAACCTGCAAAAGACAGCAGAAAGGATTCTGTAGCCGCATGCTGACGCTGGGTCGGCCGAGCCCACTGAAGCAGAAACTTGCTGGCCGGTCTTTTAAAGGCAGCTCTGACGAAGTCACGTGTCTCAAAGGTGGCTCTGCAGATGTGACGTCAAAGGGTACATAGTAGGAATGTCCATGTGCCGATGACGTGGTTGAAGCAATGCTGTATGTGTGTCCTGATGATGGATAAGGTTGCGCATACGCTCCGGTCAGACCAAGGAAGATAACCTGCACAAGACAGCAGAAAGGATTCTGTAGCCACATGCTGACGCTGGGTCCGCCGAGCCCACTGAAGCAGAAACTTGCTGGCCGGTCTTTTAAAGGCAGCTCTGACGAAATCACGTGTCTCAAAGGTGGCCCTGCAGATGTGACGTCACAGGGTACGTAGTAGGAATGTCCATGTGCCGATGACATGGTTGAAGCAATGCTGCATGTGTGTCCTGATGATGGATAAGGTTGCGCATACGCTCCTATCAGACCAAGGAAGATAACCTGCACAAGGCAGCAGAAAGGATTCTGTAGCCACATGCTGACGCTGGGTTCGCCGAGCCCACTGAAGCAGAAACTTGCTGGCCGGTCTTTTAAAGGCAGCTCTGACGAAGTCACATGTCTCAAAGGTGGCGCTGCAGATGTGACGTCACAGGGTACGTAGTAGGAATGTCCATGTGCCGATGACGTGGTTGAAGCAATGCTGTATGTGTGTCCTGATGATGGATAAGGTTGCGCATACGCTCCGGTCAGACCAAGGAAGATAACCTGCACAAGACAGCAGAAAGGATTCTGTAGCCACATGCTGACGCTGGGTCCGACGAGCCCACTGAAGCAGAAAATTGCTGGCCGGTCTTTTACAGGCAGCTCTGACGATGTCACGTGTGTCAAAGGTGGCGCTGCAGATGTGACGTCACAGGGTACGTAGTAGGAATGTCCATGTGCCGATGACGTGGTTGAAGCAATGCTGCATGTGTGTCCTGATGATGGATAAGGTTGCGCATACGCTCCAGTCAGACCAAGGAAGATAACCTGCACAAGACAGCAGAAAGGATTCTGTAGCCACTTGCTCACGCTGGGTCCGGCGAGCCCAGCCAGGTTACGTGATCTCTTACTAAATACCACTGATAGCACTTAGCATATAATTGGAACGTCCGTTTGTGTAAAGCCCGGCTGTGTGCGGTATCAATGACGCGGTTGCGGTGCAGGATTCCCAGTTTGAATTTATATCTATGCAGATGTGGGTCAACACCGACAAACCTATATGACGCATGCGGGGAAGTTGAATGTGTATACCATTTTCTCCTCTACTCTCCAAAGTTCGCACTTCGGAGAACGATTTGCCTGGAGGTTCCTCTCTCTAGGTGAGGGCTCCCGTTATCTCTGCCAGTGTTATTATCATTCGGTGCGAGCGCCAAAGGATTTGCATTGGGTTCAGTTTGTGGGATTCTCCATGATTACATAATTGCAACTGATAGGTTGATTTCCTAATTCGTTTAAAATTCATCGAACTCCTTTTTAACCAAAATGCTCTCTGTTATTTTACTTTAAATATTCTGTCGTTTTCACTGATAGATTTTTCCAAATTCACGCTTGGTGCTAAAATTTTGTCGTACTATCTAATGTAAAGTTCCTTGTTTGTGCTCCTACACCTTGGCCAATCCCCCCATTTGGGTATGTGTCATGTTTTAAGAGGAAGAAGAAGGTGTGCGCCGTGTCGGTTTCGAACGCCGGCGGCGTGGCGGTCGTTTCCAGTCGACGGCGGCGGCGGCGGCGCCGGCGGCGTGGAAAGTTAAACCACAAATTTAAAAAGCTATTTTGCTACAGCCTTCTTTGCTAAACTCGTTGATATTTTAGGGCTTCTCGTACTAAGGGCTCAGAACACAAAATACAGAGGGGTTTAAAGGTGAGAGAAATGCAAAATGTTCAGTAAACCTGTTTTTTAGGCGCCATATATTTAAAAAAAATTAGGCACATACCACAACCGCATGTTGTGATTATATATTTCTTGCTCACGAACGTTCCGAACCTTTCTTGTTTTCTGCGTCGTAGTCGCAGTTGTTTTTTTTTTGCTATCCTTCGGTTATACAGGTATTTTTCCATTGCGCAGTGTGTCAATTCGTCTAGAATTGTTAAGCCGGTACTGACGCACGTGACACTCGATATGTTAATCGTACTTCCACTTGTTGTAATGACCTTGAGGTTATACATTATTCTTTACGTAAAAAGAAACAGACCTCTTTTATAACCAACTTTTGTTTGGTTCAGCCCTTTACTTGTCAACCAATCAGTAGATGTTATAACACAAACATTTCCGTCTGGACAGTTTGTGAAATCACTTACTCTTAATATTAATCACCATTTGTTTAAAGTAGCTGTTCTTATAAGGGCCTTTTCCCGGAATAAAAAAAAAGTAAAATACTTCACTTTTGCAGCAGGTGAACATTTGTATCCGAGATTTGTTACGATACATGAATGCCTTTTTGGGACATAATACTGATTCCCCCCGCCGCCACAGTGCCCGCGACCCTCAAGTCGTGATTTCGACGATCCGAAACTGTTGTTTCTTCTCGTTGGGCAAAGTTGCGCATTTGAAGAAGTTTCAGAATGCAACGTTGCGTAGTCTGGTGACGATACGCATGCGTAGACGCGCGGGGAGCAGAGTTGATTTTGTTTGTTTTGTGTTGATTCATTACAACACACTTGACATGTCTCCTTGACATGCTTACATGCTTCAGACAGGGAAAAGAATTAAACAAGACCAAACCAAGTCTCAAACGCCGCTAGATTTGCGGTGAAAAATATATTAATATTTAGAGGGCGCACCGATCAGTATGCGGCGGCGTGCCAATGCCTCGGCGCACACCTCTAGCTCTAAGGCATTGAGTTTCTTACTATTAACTAGATGGAAAGCTCAGAGTTCGCGCCCCGCCTATGGGAGTTTGCATGGAGCTTTCTCGAGACACCCTCAGCCACCATGGGCGCTCTAAGCATCATAGGGCGGAGAGCTACAGACTTCAGAACCACAACTTTTGACCAAAAAATAATGCAATCACAAACATTGTTCGATAATCAAGAACGTCCTAACATTCAATATCCTGTCCATGAATTACAACAAACGAGCAGAAAAGCATGTGTATGTAAAGTTTGCCCAAAATAAGCGATGTCTTGCTCTCCTATTGTTCGAGTATTGCAGACCACAAAAGCCAATATTTTGTGCTTAACCAGCGCACTTTTAAAAAGAAATATGTTTTCAGGAAAAATGTTGTCGCTTAAACAGTTTAAAAGGTTTTAATGAAATTTCGGAAAACAAACATTTTATTGGCGTCGTGTGCTGTTGCGTTTTCGCTACTATGGCTTATGCGCGCTACGTTCGCGCCAGTCACCTGCGTGCGGGGTGCGCCGTGAACGAAAGAGGACATCTCAGTAACGCCACTCTGTTTTCTCGAAAAAACCTACTGTCCCGCACCAAGTAGCTCATCGCCCCATGATGCTTTGAGCGGCCATGGTGGCTGAGGTGCAGCGCCGCCAGCTTTCCATCTGGTTAATAGTAAGAAACTCTGAAATCAGGTATTTGTCTGGGCTAGTCGGTACATGGCTCAAACTGAAGACACAGCGCACGAAGGACGGCACTAAGAAACAAACACAGCGCGGTCCTTCGTGCGCTGTGCTTTCAGTAAGAAACTCTATGCTCCAGGGCGACTCGCCGAAGACCGCTGTCTGGTGACTGGGTCGATGCTGCTGCCGATGTTATTCAGCCGCTGCACATAAAAAATAACGTCTTTTGAGGCAAACCTCTGCAAACAAACTTCTGTTATACATCAGTAAGTTTGAAAGTAGACCTTTACGCTTCGTAAAAAATTGTTGTAACTCTTTATTTGTGACGTACGTGTCGCAGTATGCGGCATTTGGACGTCGCATGATTTCGGCGAGTTGGCCAACTGGCCTTTTTCCCTGCTTCTTAGGGTCTGACGCGGCGTTGCCTGCCATGTTAATCTCTGTTGTCACGCGATTGATCTTACGCGCTCTTAGGGCAGGCGGGTGCCGCGTCGTGCGGCACGCTAGGAAGACAGTTTCCCCTAGTGGAGCTGTGTCCTGCGCCAGGATGGCAGCCGCTAAAAGGCCTTTCACTTTTTTCGGGCCGGGCACCACGACCCTTGACTTGACCAAAATTTTGGTCAACCGCTTCTCGCAGGCTCAGTTGGGTGGCATCCAGGACTTTACTGGGGCAAGTTCGAGATCTTTTTGAAGACTAGAGCCGCAGTGGAACGGTTTCCGCAAGATCCCGTGGTTGAGGTGAAGGGCACGGCTGTTTCATTTCAGTACCGAGGAGCGCGGGTCAAGCTCGTGAGAGCTTTCGGCTACTCATCGGAGCACCACGATGTAGAGTTGGTGACGGCGCTCCAGCCATACGGCAAGATACTTAGCGTATCAAGAGAGTCTGCGCCTGGTTTCCCGACTGTCACCACGGGAATCCGGCGCACAACAATGGAGATGAAGACCGCGGTGCCTAACTTCTTGGATGTCATCGACATCACGGAGCAGCTAGAGTATGAGGGCGTGCTCCGCGTTTGCCGTCGCTGCGGCGCCAAGGGGCACATGGGAGCCAACTGCGAGACTGCACAGTGCAGCCGCTTCGGAGCCTATGAGCATGAGATATGCGAGGCTCCATGCCCCAAGTGTGGCCAGGACCACGCCGTTCAGGAGTGGAGTACGCGCACCTTCGCGTCCGTGGTGGGAGGTGCAGAGGAAGAACCTGAACGGCCTGCAGCAATCTGGGAGCAGCCCACGCCAGTGCAACCGTCAGGCGTCCTCAGAGCGCAGACGACACCGAGCGTATCTGAGGAAGCAACAAATGGTAGCACAAACGCTCAGCCTCTGCAAGCCATCCTCCTCTGACGCCGCTGGCGAGGGCCCTTTTGCGCACTGACTCTGGAGAAAAGGCCCTCCACAGTTGCCAGAATGCCAACCAGCGCTTGGATCGTGGTGCTTTTTAGTCTGACGCAACACAGCGAGAGACCGAAACCGCAACCGAAATCCGGCTAAGACATCTATGGCTCCAATTGAAGATGCCCGCGGGCCGGCCACATAGAGTCACTGGAAATTTTTTTTCCAGTGAATCTGAAGGGGGGGGAGGGGGGGCGCTGCAAGCAGCCGAGGCGAGCGGACGCGTGTCACATGCGCTCCGCAGTTTTTGGGCTTTTTGACCCGTTCAACCCGACTGGAACACCAAAATTTTGGCTGAGATTGACGCCGGAAGTGAAGAGGACCACGAGGACCCCAAATTCAAGCCGGTGGGTCCAATATTTTGAATTTTATTGGCATTTGAATTTTCCACGTGGCCGACCAGACGTTAAGCCTAACGAGGCTTAGCAAGAGAGGGGGGCTCCGCGGCCTCCCCGGCCTCGGCCCGAGGTAGAGAAGACCCGAAGCGATGTCCCGAGCAAGCAACCCCAGCTACGACCGACCCTCAGCGACAGGCCTGACAAGATTTTCGGCCGAATCGCAAGAAATCATTGAGGAAGACATCCAGGACACCACCGAAGCGACTCCCGAGAACAGGTCCGAGGCGGACCCGCGGCGACGGGCAGCCAAGCCCTAGGAAGCAGCACCCCATCGACGCAAAACTCACAAGTAAGCAACAATGGCGGAACCGACGCAGATTGGAAAATCGCCATGTCGAGAAGGCAGACGAGACGCCAACGCAGCGATAACAAGCAGCAAGTTTTGGCGGGAAAGAGCTTAGGGAACGGGCCTTCCCTAGGCGCGGCGAAGGTCACAGATGGAGCGCCAGCTGCGCCGGAGAGGAAACAGAGAGGAGGAGCGCCGAGGAGGAGACTGCCGCCGCCCCCCAGAGACGACCTTAAAGTTGTCCTTCGGCCGAGTGGACTCGCTGTTAAACACTTGCAGACGCACCAAGTGGCGCGGGCGGTGGTCGCGGCTACCGAACAAGGGTGTAAGGCGGAAGACCTCATCATCCGCCTGCGCAACGGATCGAACATCATCATCACCACCGACAACGAAGAAGCGTTCATGATTTGAACAGCGCGAACTACAAGGGACAAGAAAAGAAGGGAAACAGGACAAGCGCTGACTCGCAACTAAAAGGTTTATTCAATGAAACCTTCTTATATGAAGAAACAATCAAAGGGAAAAAACAACACAAAAAACTAAAAACATGAAACGCAACATTCGTCAGGTGCTCCCGAGATAATTCATCTCCCTATCGCAAAGGAACACAGAAGGTTTGCTGACGCACTTCAGTTGATCCCCTGCGATGTGAAAAGCCTCGACAACTTCTCGTGTCGTCTGATCACTGTGGGTGTATAGCACACGGGTTTGATTGAATAATGCAGTGCATTTTTTCTTTTTCTTTTTCATGACTTTACATTCTAGACAATGTTTGACCAAATGCGAAAGGTCATCACCATTGTTTAAGTTGTTCCTGTGCTCTTGTAGGCGCTTGTTAAGGCAACGCCCTGTCTGACCAATGTAACGCGCTCCACAGGAAAGGGGTACACTGTATACGACACATGTTTTACAGGCCACAAACTTATCCCTGTGCGCAACGCCACATCCTTCTTTTTTCTCCTTGGCCTCTTTCTTTCTTTCAATGGCAGGGCATATCTGTTTGAGCTTGACGGGGGCTGTAAGGAACACGCCAACTTTGTACCTACTTGCTACGTTCTTTAGTCCGTGGGAGACGCGGTGAACATATGGCAAAACGGCAAATTTCTTCTTTTCAGGCTGGACGTCTGTCGTAAGCGGAGTGGCCAGACGCTTTAATGACTGAATTAAACGAGAACACGCCCCTGCTATCATCTGGTCTTGATATCCAGCAAACTTAACCCTAGACAACTGGGTCTGGAAGCTATCTTGAATGGTGTGATGACAGGACTTGGTCAAAGCACTTCGCAAGCAGGAACTGATAATGCTATTTTTTACCAATTTGGAATGACCGGAGTGAGAATTAAGAAGTGTCTTTGACGACCTCGGGTTATACTTCCAGCAAACATGGTTCTGCTCGAAATGCAGCCGCACGTCTAAAAACTGCAGTTCGTCGTTAACTGGTGCCTCAAACGTGAACTGCAACCCCGACCCACACTCCCTGAACACTTTTAGAATGTCAACCATTCGAGCCGGAAAACGCCCACGTTCTACAAAAATAAGATAGTCATCGACATATCTGACAGTCTTGAGATGTAGGCCAGACAGGTTCTTTTCCAGATCCCTGTCAACGTACAACAGAAAAATGTCACTTAAGACAGGGGCGACGCTGGACCCGATGCACACTCCTGATTTCTGCGCAAATAGCCTGCCTTGCCATCCTATGAAAGTGGAATGCAAATAAAACCGTACCAATTCAAGGAAGTTTTCCACAGACATCCCGCATCGTGTTACGAACGCCAATTCGTCATTATCATCTGTAATATACCTTTTCACACGCTTTAAAAGGCAGTCATGTGGAAGGCTATAATACAGGTCTGTGACATCGATACTGAAGGCTGCACAGGCACTCGGGTTGTTCTCCTTCAAGAAGGAAACGAGGGCGTCGGAGTTGGGGATCTTGAGAGGGTCGAATGCATCCAAGGACGAAAGATGCCGTTGCAAAAATTTTGACACGTGGTGTTGCCATGTGCTCCTTTCCGATACAATCGCTCTGAAGGGTACATCAACTTTATGCGTCTTCGCGGTGAAAAATATGTCCAGGTGCAATTTCTTGCACTGCCCAACCTGCTTGGCCAAGCGTTCGAGGCCGAGAGTGTTCAGAAGGGAGACGCCTTGCTCCTTGACCTTGGCCTCTTTCAGCGGAGACAACTCGAAGTTCTTCATGACCGCGGCCAGGGCTTTTTCTTGGAATTGGCTTTCAGAAAAGATGGTAAAACAGCCTTCCTTGACAGACAACAGGACCCTTAGGTCCTTTGAACACATCCACTTCGCTATGGTGCCGACTGGATTGCGTTTGGCTGCTTTTGTCATGGTGCGCTCTAGGACTTCGACGCACTCTGTAATGCAGCGGGGCCTATCATTTTCTTCCACCTTTTTGGCTATTGACCTTGATAAGGTGAGCTTTTCCCCCTTGTCTAGTGTGGGTTCAAAGGCATGCTTCGGGCCTAGCTTGAGTACGCTGCTGATGCTCTCGGGAATATGTTGGTCAACAAAAAAGAAAACCTTGCCTTCTTGTAAGCCGCTCTTCTTATTCTTGGTCGGTAGTCGAGGACGAACATTGTTCCAGAGGAACTCGGTGAGACGATCAGATGTGGCACACCAACCACGGTAGGCACGGCCCATGCGCTGACTACCGTAGATGCGCCCGCAGGAAACAATCAGGCAGTCCTTGAAGTGACGGACTTGTCTCCACGACTCAGAGGCCAGGATGCGGCACAACCTTCGGCTGTGTCCTGAGGACGGCTGAAGGAACCCAAAGGTAACCACGAGTTCTGGAGGTGTTGAGCCGAGTCTCGCATACCACGATGCCTTCCTTGCTTGGCATACACAAATGGCTATGAGCGGCGCGAGCAACGCGGGGTTGTAGAAGGAAATGTTAGGACAGTGAAAAGAGCCCGTTGCATAAGAAATATGGTTTAGCAAAACGTTCATTTGGGCGAGTTGGTAGATATTCATGATTTGAACAGCGCGAACTACAAGGGACAAGAAAAGAAGGGAAACAGGACAAGCGCTGACTCGCAACTAAAAGGTTTATTCAATGAAACCTTCTTATATGAAGAAACAATCAAAGGGAAAAAACAACACAAAAAACTAAAAACATGAAACGCAACATTCGTCAGGTGCTCCCGAGATAATTCATCTCCCTATTTTTCACCGCGAAGACGCATAAAGTTGATGTACCCTTCAGAGCGATTGTATCGGAAAGGAGCACATGGCAATACCACGTGTCAAAATTTTTGCAACGGCATCGTTCGTCCTTGGATGCATTCGACCCTCTCAAGATCCCCAACTCCGACGCCCTCGTTTCCTTCTTGAAGGAGAACAACCCGAGTGCCTGTGCAGCCTTCAGTATCGATGTCACAGACCTGTATTATAGCCTTCCACATGATTGCCTTTTAAAGCGTGTGAAAAGGTATATTACAGATGATAATGACGAATTGGCGTTCGTAACACGATGCGGGATGTCTGTGGAAAACTTCCTTGAATTGGTACGGTTTTATTTGCATTCCACTTTCATAGGATGGCAAGGCAGGCTATTTGCGCAGAAATCAGGAGTGTGCATCGGGTCCAGCGTCGCCCCTGTCTTAAGTGACATTTTTCTGTTGTACGTTGACAGGGATCTGGAAAAGAACCTGTCTGGCCTACATCTCAAGACTGTCAGATATGTCGATGACTATCTTATTTTTGTAGAACGTGGGCGTTTTCCGGCTCGAATGGTTGACATTCTAAAAGTGTTCAGGGAGTGTGGGTCGGGGTTGCAGTTCACGTTTGAGGCACCAGTTAACGACGAACTGCAGTTTTTAGACGTGCGGCTGCATTTCGAGCAGAACCATGTTTGCTGGAAGTATAACCCGAGGTCGTCAAAGACACTTCTTAATTATCACTCCGGTCATTCCAAATTGGTAAAAAATAGCATTATCAGTTCCTGCTTGCGAAGTGCTTTGACCAAGTCCTGTCATCACACCATTCAAGATAGCTTCCAGACCCAGTTGTCTAGGGTTAAGTTTGCTGGATATCAAGACCAGATGATAGCAGGGGCGTGTTCTCGTTTAATTCAGTCATTAAAGCGTCTGGCCACTCCGCTTACGACAGACGTCCAGCCTGAAAAGAAGAAATTTGCCGTTTTGCCATATGTTCACCGCGTCTCCCACGGACTAAAGAACGTAGCAAGTAGGTACAAAGTTGGCGTGTTCCTTACAGCCCCCGTCAAGCTCAAACAGATATGCCCTGCCATTGAAAGAAAGAAAGAGGCCAAGGAGAAAAAAGAAGGATGTGGCGTTGCGCACAGGGATAAGTTTGTGGCCTGTAAAACATGTGTCGTATACAGTGTACCCCTTTCCTGTGGAGCGCGTTACATTGTTCAGGCAGGGCGTTGCCTTAACAAGCGCCTACAAGAGCACAGGAACAACTTAAACAATGGTGATGACCTTTCGCATTTGGTCAAACATTGTCTAGAATGTAAAGTCATGAAAAAGAAAAAGAAAAAATGCACTGCATTATTCAATCAAACCCGTGTGCTATACACCCACAGTGATCAGACGACACGAGAAGTTGTCGAGGCTTTTCACATCGCAGGGGATCAACTGAAGTGCGTCAGCAAACCTTCTGTGTTCCTTTGCGATAGGGAGATGAATTATCTCGGGAGCACCTGACGAATGTTGCGTTTCATGTTTTTAGTTTTTTGTGTTGTTTTTTCCCTTTGATTGTTTCTTCATATAAGAAGGTTTCATTGAATAAACCTTTTAGTTGCGAGTCAGCGCTTGTCCTGTTTCCCTTCTTTTCTTGTCCCTTGTAGTTCGCGCTGTTCAAATCATTAATATCTACCAACTCGCTCAAATGAACGTTTTGCTAAACGAAGAAGCGACCCAGAAGATTAGGCGCATCACGCAGCTGAGCTTCGGGGGCAAGAGCTACGCTGTCAACTCCCACGTGGCAGCACCGGAAGGCACGCTGTGCGGGATCGTCCACGGCGTGGACCCGAGAACCGCACCGGAAGAACTCAAGACCAACCTCAGAGTCCGCACGCAAGGCGTGAAGATCCTGGCAGCCAGAATGCTCGGGAGATTCAGCACGGCCGTCATCACCTTCGACAGCCCCATTCTCCCGAAGCAGGTTGCTGTACTACGGCGGGGAGATGTGGTGCTACCCGTACCGGCCCACGAGGCAGGTGTGCTAGGCCTGCGGCCAACAGGGGCACCAAATGGACGTCTGCCCGAAGCCGGAAACCAGGACCTGCAGGCAGTGCGGATGCCAGAATCCACCGGAAGTGCACCAATGCACACCCAAGTGCCTGCTGTGTGGCGGCGACCACGCGGTGGGCACGAGAGACTGCAAACAACGCCTCAAGTCAGCGAACGAGCTGCGGTGGGGACCCCAGCGGCGCAGCCGAAGCCGCAGCCGGGGGAGAAGACCAAGACAGTTCCGGGACGAGAGCCAGGACCCGGGCCGGAGCAGAACACGGAGCCGCGGCAGGAGCCGGAGCCGAGGGTCCAACCGGGACGGGTCCTACCCACCCCTGGGCAACGCCGGCAAGCAACAGCCGCAGCAAAAGCAGCAGCCGTGGCAACAGAGGAAGAAGAGTGGCGGAGGTGTTAAGGTGAGCTGGGGAGACGGCCCTCCCAAATCACTTTTTGCTCCGCACTCTAACACAAACAACATACAAACCACACAAGACAAACAACTATTAGAAGAGATTACGAGCCTCAGGCGCGAACTCGAACAAAGTCGCGAGGAAGCGAGGCAACTAAAGAAACAACTAAACGACATTATCAGAGAGAAACAAGAAATGAGGGCGGGTTATTCGCCGGCTAGAACGCCGACTCCACCACCTCAGGCGATGGAGATGGTGCAACAAAACAGCGAAGGGGTAAACCCCATTGATGATATCAAAAACCTCATAATGAATTTACAGGGTCAGATGCAGCAAATGCAAAGTGAAATGCAACAGCCACAACAAAAGTTTGCCCTGCACGAACAGAGCTTTCGAAACTATGTAAAAAACCAGACCACGCAAAGAACCACCAATGACGCCAGAGACAGACTATGCAACGAACGCAGGTTCGGCGCAGAGACCCCCAACACAAACAAAAATAACCAAACTTGGCAGAACAGCACCAACAACTAGAAATTTGGCAATGGAACTGCAGGGGGTACAAGCGTAAGCAAGGCCTCTTGCAGCAATTCATATACACCAGAGGAACCCCACCGGATGTAATTATGTTACAAGAAACAAACAGCACACCAACACTCAGGGGCAACACGTGTCAGGAAAGCGGCCGCACTGCAACCCTCATAAGCAAACAAGTAGTAGCCATAGCACACAAAGAAATAGAGGACACCCAGATCGAACACGTAATTACGGAGATAATTCCCAAAAATAAAAAATTCCAAAAGCACCTATATCGTAAATCTATACAGCCCACCCAAGCAAACAAAAGGGAACTTTATTAGGCTCTTTGCAGAGGCGAAAAAGTTGGCGGGGCAAAACACCTTAATCATAGCGGGCGACTTTAACGCCAAGAGTCTGAGATGGGGATATTACAAAGAGGACAAAAAGGGGCGCGGCATCTGCAAGGCGGCTGAGAACGTAGGATGCGAGCTGCTAACCGACGAGAATCAACCTACTAGGGAGGGGAACAGCGTCAGTCCAGACACTAGCCCCGACCTAACCTTCATAAGGGGCGCCAAACAAGCGGAGTGGGAAAACCTACTCGAGAACCTTGGAAGTGACCACCACATAATAAGGATCTGCACGGTGGCGGACAACGTCAGGAGGAAGATTGGCACGGCTCGGCTAACGGACTGGGACGCCTTCAGAGCGCACTGCAAACAGCTCGAGTGCGACATCGGTTCTGCGGAAGAGTGGAGCCAACAACTCAGACGAATCCAAGACCTATACACGAAAGAAGTAGACAGAACGGAACAAACGCCGGAGGTGGACAAGCGCCTCCTCAAGCTATGGGAGGCGAGACGCGGGCTCACCAAGCGGTGGAAGAGACAAAAACTCAACAGGAAGCTAAAGAAGAAAATTGCCGATATAACCAAGCAAACGGAGCAGTACGCGACGCAGCTGGCCAGGCAGGGGTGGCAGAAATTCAGCAACTCGCTAAACGGCACCCTCAGCACGGCCAGAATGTGGCAGATCCTCAAGGCCCTCATGGACCCGAGAAAACACAAATCCGAAGGCAGCAAGTCGATACAGAGGCTGGTGCACCAAGACGAAGGCACGGACGAACAACTACTCGAAGAGGTCCGGATCAAGTGCTACGGCAAAGATCAGGTCGACAGCTACCGAGAAGAATACTGTGGCGAGGAGAACCCGGCCATGGACCGACCCATCACGAGAGAGGAGGTCGTCGAGGCGATACGATCGGCCACGAAGAACACGGCGGCGCGGGAGGACAAGATCCGGAACTCGCTAATAAAGAACCTCAGTGACGAGGCGATAGATCAGCTTACGACCTACCTCAACAAGCTCTGGCAAGAGGGAAGAGTGCCGGCGGAGTGGAAACACGCCGTCGTCGTGATGATTCCGAAGCCGGGCAAGAAGCTCCATATCGAGAACCTTAGGCCGATATCTCTAACGTCGTGCCTGGGCAAGCTGTACGAGAAAGTGATCACGAAGAGAATCCAGTCGCACCTGGAGAACGAACAATGGTACCCGGACAGCATGTACGGGTTCAGAGCCAACCTCTCTACGCAAGACGTGCTGCTCCAACTCAAGGAGGAAGTGCTCGAGACGATGCCGAAGGCGGGCGAAAACGTCGTCATGGCCCGCGACATAAAGGGGGCTTTCGACAACGTAAGCCACGCGGCCATCATGGAAGGCATCAACACCAACTGCGGGAGGAGAACGCACGATTACGTCAGAGCCTTCCTGAGCGACAGAACGGCGACAGTGGGGCTGGGTGAGCTGAGAAGCGACGTCTTCCCCACGCCGTGCAAAGGCACACCCCAAGGATACGTCATATCGCCCGTCCTCTTCAACGTGGCAATGATTGGACTCGCAAGACGGCTCAAGGAGATCCAGGGCATCCAACAAGCGATGTACGCCGACGACGTCACGATATGGGTCAACCAAGGATCACTCGGGGAGAAGCACGAAAAACTACAGGAAGCGGCAACTTGCGTAGAAAATTACACCAGAGAGAGGGGCCTAAGATGCTCGACGGAGAAGTCGGAACTCCTAAGGGTCGGCAAGCATCCCACCCAAGCGACACTGGAGGTCGTTCTCGAGGGACAGAACATCCCGGAAAAGAACATGATAAGGATCCTGGGCATGTGGTTGCAAAGAAGCCGGAAATACAGCCACACCATCAACCTGCTGAGCAAGGCGGCAGAGCAGGTTGGCCGTATGATCAACAGAGTCTCCCAAAAGAGATACGGAATGAAGGAAGAAGACACTCTCAAGCTAGTCAACAGCCTAATTGTCAGCCGAGTCACGTAATCCCTGCCGTACCACGCGACGACCAAGGCGGAAAGAGAGCAAGGCGACACCATTCTCAGTAAGGCGTACAAGACTTCTCGGCACCTACCCAAGAACACGTCGAACGAAAAGTTGCTCCAGCTAGGCATCAGCAACACCTTCAGCGAGCTCGCCGAAGCTCTGCTGGGAACGCAAACCACGAGACTCAGAGGCACCCCTACGAGACGAGCGCTCCTAAGAAGGTTGGGTCGGGACACGAGCGGACTAGTAGACAGATACGCGGACGTACCGGACCACCTTAGGAAAACCATTAACGTGGGACCATTGCCGAAAAACATGGACCCCAACGCTAGCCCAGTTAGACAACACCGTATACACGGACGCTGCCGTATATCTGCGCGAGAGAGAACGCGTAGCCGTGACGGTAGTGGTAAACAAGGAAGGAAACATGATCACGTGTGCCGCGGCAAAGGTCGCCGGCACAGCGGAGGACGAAGAGATTGTCGTTGCGCTGGCGGCAGCAGAAGGCTACAGAACGGGCCGATTTCTCAGCATACTGACGGACTCGAAGGAGACGTGCAGGAACTACACGAGGGGCAGGATCAGCAGAACAGCCCTTAGAATACTCAGCGGGGTAACCTCTGCCGAGGAGAAACCCAGGCATAACAATCTGGATCCCGGGCCACGCGGACATAGGGGGGAACGAAAGGGCAGACAGCCTAGCTCGAGGTAACGCATTCCGAGCAGGGCAGTCAAATGCTCCGGAGCTCCGCCTACAGGCTTGCGAGGGGGGATACGCAGAGACCCTGAACTTGCATAGGGGAGCTAGGAGATGTTCCCGACATAATACAGAGCCACCTACCCTTGGTGCGATGTCACACCTACACTTTACCATATCACGTGGGAGTGCGAACGCAACAGAGCATTCCACCAACACAGGCACCCGAGTGCGGAGCAATGGGAGAGTCGGCTCACCAGCGGCGAGCTCACGACCCAAAGGGCCTTAGTGCAGCACGCGAATGATGCAGCACGACTCAGTGGAGCCTTGGATTAGAGGCCCACCCTTGCTGACGAGAAGCCTCAAGTCGCCAGCGCCAGAGAAGACGACGGAGACTTCACAACCGCGAAACCCTTGAAAGATCCAATAAAGTTTTCACTCACTCACTCACTCCAGTGACTCAATGCACGCCTCCTCGAGGAGGAATGCGTCCTGCAAAATGCACTGGTCGCCCTTAGAAAGCTCAAATCTCCCAACATGACCGGGAACACATGGGACAAAATGAAGGGCGCAGTGAGAGAAGCTTTCCAGGACTGGGGAAAGCGGCTGGCACGCGAGGAACGTTTGGAAGTACGCGTTGTCTCGGACGCTATATTTGTGCTCTCCAGTCTGCTGCCGCAAGGACCAAGCATTGCACGAACGCTGGTGGCGCTCCGGAAGGAGCTGCACCAGTTGCTAAACAGGCGTTGGGACAAACTGCGCGCAATAGCGCGCTGAACGGTGGGAATACTAAACCTAGTATTCCAGGCACCTGCTGCGTCGCCGTCTCCACACCAAGAGAAGCACCTTGACGGCGGTGCATGACCCCACTTCCGGAGCGGTCACCTCGGCCCCAGAGGAGGTACTGGAACAGGCGCGCCGATTCTACGCAGAGCTATATGCAGCAGAGCCACGCGACGCGGGGGCGTTCGCCCTCAACAGCCCGCAGGTTGCACACACCATCGATGGCACATATTTGAGAAGCGAGGAATTGCTGGCAGCCTTAAACGAAATGAAGCCAAACTGAAGTCCTGGCACAGATGGCCTCACGCCCGCATTTTACAAAAAGTTTTGGCCAGTGCTCAAGAAACCCTTCGCGGACCTAACCACCAGAGAACCAGAAATGTTTAGAGGATATCCACAAATGGTCCCAATATAAAACATCATTTTGAGAGACCCATGAAACATCCGTGCGAGCATTTACAAGAGATCATCTGTTAGTGGACATCCATTTGACTTGCATTTTGTGATATGGTCAGAATGTTACTTTCTGCACATCGCTGAGACTCCAAGGCCACATTCTCACAGCCGGTTTTTCGCTTCCTCCGTCGAGCGGAGGCGACGGAGGGGGATGTTTTTGGACCGGTTTCCCCTCCAAATCCGGCGGCCGGTGCCGCTGGGCCCTGCTCTACGTTTCCGTCGAGCGGCGGCGACGGAGCCCCGCCCCACAAAAAAAGTGCCAGTCACAGCGCGAGCTCGCCTCAAGTGACCCACGGCTTGCTTGTTGCAAGCGAGAGATGGCGCTGGCGAGCGTCGCGGCTTCCTTATCACTGCTTCGGCGGCGGCGATGCGCCGGAGCGTGGGTGCGCGGGCGCAAAAAAAGAAGCCCCCTCTTTTCTTTTCGCCGTCGGGAGATGCACACGTCTTGCGCCCCGAAAAGCGAAAAAATAGATTTTGGTCCAAATCAATGAAGGTCAAATTTCGAGGGTGGGATGGGCAACATTTCGGAAACGACCCGGGTGTAATTTGGAGACACCATCGCATTGGCCATAGTCAAAATATGCTTGTCATCTGACTTAAAGCTGTTGCTATGAAATCGCTAAGTGCGAAGGTCGCTTCAATGTCATATACGCATGCCGGACTGAAACTCAAGTTTTCTCTTGAATAGATACTGCAGAGTAGGCCACACGACCCTCAGCAGTACTGAACCCATTTTACGCGCCTAGCACAATCCTTCAATCGTTAAAAACGTGGTTACATTTAGCTGGACACCTGTTCTATTTACATGGAGAGAGAGAGAGAGAAACGTAGCGCAAAAATTCATTCCTTTACTCAACAAAACATTGGCTAGTTCGAGCACATACAGTAAATACACAACTGTAATATACAAGCATTTGTAATAGACATGGCTGTACACACAGATGCATATCAGAATAAAATGCATTAAAACATACAGGAATGTCAGCAAAACTATCTGGTATGGAATGTTACTAGCATTACGAATTTATCTCTTTCAGGCACTCATTCAGTTCTGCTATCGAGAAAAATCTGAAAATTTGCATGTATATTACCCGATACTGGTAAAATATTCTCCAAACTCTTTTGCTAGCCTAATTCTCGAACGTTAGTATAAAGAACAATCTAGCAAGCCCTGACAAACCATTCCTGAATTGATAACAGAGTTCATTACCCGCTAGACATGTTCGATTTCGTTAATATTGGCCAGAATAATGTGACTGCAGTGCGCGCAGCGCTTTAATAGTAGCTTGCTATATTCGTATAAATATATTTTGGTGCTATACGCGTGGTGTTTTGCTGTGGAAACTGTGAAGTTGCGCAAATTTATTCAACCAACTTCAAACTTTTGCCACAGCTTTCAAGATCGTATTGTTTTTTCTGCGATAATAGTCAATCAAAGCAATGCAAGCAGACGACAGACGACTTTTACTGCACCTTCAGCATCCTCTTCGGACCCCGCCGCCGTCGCCGCTGTTTTTTTTTCCACGCGGTAGAAAAAAAAAGGCATTGGCGTAGAGTCACGTGGGAGAAGCGAGCGCCCGCCACAACTGGTTTGCCGGTGTCCGGCGCCTCTTTCGATTAGAACACCGCGCCGCTCCTTTGAATAATAATAATAATTGGTTTTTGGGGAAAGGAAATGGCGCAGTATCTGTCTCATAAATCTTTGGACACCTGAACCGCGCCGTAAGGGAAGGCATAAAGGAGGGAGTGAAAGAAGAAAGGAATAGGTGCCGTAGTGGAGGGCTCCGGAATAATTTCGACCGTTGCTGCCGCGGTTTTCGGCTCCGTCGCAGCCGCGCCGCAGAGGAGGCCGGCTGCGAGAATGTGGCCTAAGGGCGCGTTCACACTTGTCCAAAAATCCGGCGAGCGAAGCGGATTCGCTCGCCGGGAAAACTAGGACCTGTACTCATCTGTTGACGCGAGACGAAGCACTGCATTAAAAACTTGTGAAACGCGGCCGGCAGTAAAATGCGTCAGAGCCAAAGAGAGACTACGCGTGAGCGGCGTCGCTCTTCTGTCGGCTATCTGCACACCCCGGCGAGTTGTGATTCTTGCTGGGAGTGGAAAGGGGGACACAGCGCCTGCATTTATGTCACTCTCCTGAGGGGATGGTCGCTGCGCTGGGGGCGGTGTAAGGAAGGCACACCCGGCGCCGCCGCGGTTCCTTTCCATGTCAGGTGGGAGGACAGCGATAGGGTGCTATCCCCCCAGTGAGAGTACAGACCTCAACCGATCACCATCGTTCAGGCGCTACCCTGGGCAAGACCTGCCATACCACTAGGGTGACGGTTTCTTTTTGTTTTGGTGGGCGGGCATTTCCCTGCCAATAGGCTCATGCAATCGGGCTCGTCTCCACCGGAAGGGGGGCGGGGGGGAGGGGGGTGGCGCAGTGCCAGTGCTCCACGCTCGCACCGCCGCGGGGGACCAAAGTCTGGCGCGAGCAAGTCCGCTAGTATTTCATTATAATGCGCTTGGTGCTTTCTTCCTAAAAAAGTATGCGCAGATTGCACCATTCTGCCACAGATTTTCCTCTTGTCAAGTGCTGCTTTTCTCTCTCCAGATGAAACCAAAGCTCCTTGCAGACTTTGGCCTTGACCTCCTGAAGGCTTGGTGTCTTGCTGGTGTAGGCCGCTCGGCATCTTGGGCTGCGTTCCAATACTCTAGACGTCGAACAAGACGTCTAGTGTGATGTCTAGGAAGCAGTGTACATGTCCATGTATTGGAACTTGTCTACTGCTCACGCCGCCTCGCGGAATAATAATGGAACTAAAGCTTATGAACAGTTGTACTACTATTTTTCACAAACTGAGCAATAACGATAATTAAAAACGTGTTTTCAACAAGTTTACACATTTCTTCTGCAATGACTGCGCGTAAACCGCACTGGTGGATGTGCCTATCGGTCAGTCTACTTGTAGCAGACGGGGCCGCTCTCCGAAGACGACGCTAAAGAGATATGCGATTATTCTTTTATTATTGATGCTAAACTGTACATGCTCCTCGAACGTGCTCGTCCAGACGGTCCTGTAAACATAAGAAAGAATACGAAAGACTGTAATCAATATGCGCGAAATGCGATACGGCTAATATACACTTCAACAGGAAAACACATGCATGACATTAAACCTGCTGTCTGCCGTACGTGGCACTCGGAGACAGCGAGAGACCTAAATACAGCAGCGATCTTTAATCCTGCAAAGACTAAAATCAATTCGCAACATGCCGGTGCGTTTGTTCTGAGAGTGTAGAGATAAAAAAAGAATGTACGCGAAAGAGTTCATGCAACTAATACAGCAACAGAAGAACACATTTGTTAACCGTCACGCCAGCCGTCTTAACGCCCGTCGAGGAACACAACGACAGCGACGAGTATTCTCTAAAATCAAGGTGCTAACGATGCCGGCTCACGTAAACAGACCTACAGCGTCCGCTGCTGTAGCAAAGCTCTCAACTGCACGATTTTCTCCTGCGTGATTCACAGCTAGGAATCGCACGTCCACGAAGATTAATTAGCCACTAGTTTGCGTACCAAATAACATGATGAAATGACTCACATTGAGCACGACTCGCTCATCCGCGGAAAGCAAGTTAGCCTGCATCGATGTGGACCTCGGCGAAGCAGTCTTATTAGACTGCTTCGTGAGAAATGGAACGCGTCCCAAGATGGCGGCTGTCCGGCTAGACGTCTAAGTAGCTGTCCACTTGGGAGTATTGGAACGCACCCCCTATCACTGCTTCGGCGGCGGCGATGCGCCGGTGCGTGGGTGCGCAAAGGAGACCCCCCTTTTTTTTCGCCGTCGGGAGATGCACGCGTCTTGCGCCCCGAACAGCGCCCGTTGGCAAGAGACAGAGAGCGGATGACGGTTTTATTTCATATGGCAATATACGAGGCGTTCCAGGTAAACGAGTCTCCGATGAGTTTTGTGTTTGCACTGGGCGCGGGATATACGATAAGCGAATTTGCATCTGTTGCGCTCAAGTAGCACCACTGTTATGTATTTGGATTTCTCGCGCTATCTTTTAGAGCTTGAAGAAAAAAATGACTCGGACGGTACCTTTCTGCGAACAAGAAGTTAATATTTAAAAAGCTAGCTAGTCAGTGCGAAAAAGAAAGTTAGGCAGATTTAATCATGGTTATACCAAAGGTCGAGCGAAAGCATTTTGGCAATGGCCCAGACCATATTTGGAGGTCGTCGTCGTGTCGGACACGCTCACTTATGGTTGCACGCTCAGTATGGTTGGTCCAATTCGGCCGAGGTCAAATTTCGGGGCTGGCCAGGGTCAAATTTAGAGACTGCCATTGTATCGAGCACACTGAAATTAGCCTGAAAATAGATTTTGGTCCAAATCAATGAAGGTCAAATTTCGAGGGTGGGATGGGCAACATTTCGGAAACGACCCGGGTGTAATTTGGAGACACCATCGCACTGGCCATAGTCAAAATATGCTTGTCATCTGACTTAAAGCTGTTGCTATGAAATCGCTAAGTGCGAAGGTCGCTTCAATGTCATATACGCACACCGGACTGAAACTCAAGTTTTCTCTTGAATAGATACTGCAGAGTAGGCCACACGACCCTCAGCAGTACTGAACCCATTTTCCATGCCTAGGACACTCCTTTAATTGTTGAAAACGTAGTTACATTTAGCTGGACACCTGTTCTATTTACCTGGAGAGAGAGAGAGAGAACGTAGGGCAAAAATTCATTCCTTTACTCAACAAAACATTGGCTAGTTCGAGCACATACAGTAAATACACAACTGTAATATACAAGCATTTGCGATAGACATGGCTGTACACACAGATGCATATCAGAATAAAATGCATTAAAACAGACAAGAATGTCAGCAAAACGATCTGGTATGGAATGTTACTAGCATTACGGATTTATCTCTTTCAGACACTCATTCAGTTCTGCTATCGAGAAAAATCTGGAGTTGCGCAAAGTTATTCAAGTAACATCAAACTTTTTCCACCGCTTGCGAGATCGCATTTTTTCTGCGATGATAGTCAAGCAAAGCAACGCAAGCAGACTTTCACCGCAACTTCGGCATTTACTTCGGACCCCACCGCGGCTGTTTATTTTTTATTTTTTTCCACGCGGGAGAAAAAAAAAAGGCACTGGCGTAGATTCACGTGGGAGAAGCGAGCGCCCGCCCTAACTGGTTTGCCGGTCTCCGCCGCCTCTTTCGATTAGAACACCGCGCCGCTCCGTTGCTGCCGCGGTTTTCGGCTCCGTCGCCGCCGCGCAGTAGAGGAGGCCGGCTGTTAAAACGTGGCCAACAGTGGACTTTCGAAATGTGAACGTTCACAATTAGACACGGTTAAATTAGGCAGGCTCGTGCGCTCGACCATCATAAGGTACTCGACTGCATGTGTTCCCGAAAGCTTTTCAAACGGTTTATGCTGTTATATATGCACTAAGAATCTCCATGAATGGGGCTCAGAAAGGCGCCTTCTTTAGAAGCACGTTTGTTTCCACGTAATTTGTCTTCATAATGTTTGCGCAAAGGCAGCAGAACAGACTAATATGGTATTTTTAATAAAAGGTGTTAGCAACATGATGTGCTTTCTTGGAGTTCTCGTTTCTGCCATCACAAGTTCATAATTGACTGAAATATTTGACTGAAATAGTGCCATTGGCGCTAACAGGAAGGCCATGTGTGGGGAATATATAAGCCCATTGAATGCCACTACCCAAGTGTTTGTGAGTGTGCAGCTCTTCGATAAACTACATGAAGCTATTTGTTTCATAGTGTTTGTGGGTATAGTGTTTCGAGTATGACTGATTGATTCACTGGATTGCCGCGGTAGTGTTGATACTAATTAAATCAATAAACTGTTCAAACGATCACACCTGTCCGAGTGAACCGTTTCTCTTGTGATTAGCCTATTGCATTTAAAAAAATTTCTTTTCGATTTGCCTTTGCAGATTATGCAAAGAGTATCACAAATATTTGTCACGCATCTGTTTTTTTCCCAACTTCCATCACAATTTGTCCGAAAAACTTTTGGTGATATTTTGTAGGTGTCCATTCCGAGGCAATAGAGACATCCAGACATAGAATGGACAAAGTGTGCTCATTAGGAAACATCCTGTGTACATTAAATATTTTGGGCGGTACATTCTGTCAATGTCTTTTGGATCTAAAATGGTTGTCTGGATTTCCAGGATGAAGGGAATTCAGGGCATGCAGATCTATCACGCTGCTAAAGACGGACTACAAGATAATCGCTAAGTGCTTGTCGGTGCGCCTAACACCGGCGCTTTCCAGCATCGTTGGGCCGCAGCAAGCATGCTGCGTTGCTGGCCACTCGGTGCAATTGCACGACATGACACTCAGAGACCTAGCTCCTTCTATGGATGAGTTCGTGCAACTTGGGCGGAATGGTCCTCTCGCTCGACCAAGAGAAAGCATTTGATAGGTTATCACATGATTACCTAATGCATCAGCTGGAGCAGGCAAATCTGCGTGCGCTGCTTATCGCCATGATACGCGCCCTATACGCAAAGCCACGTGCAGCAGTGAAAGTGCAGTGACGCATTTCCAAACAGTTCGCGGTGACGCGGGGCGTCAGGCAAGGTTGCCCCTTGTCCCCGCTGCTCTACGTCATCACGGTCGAACCGCTGTTGCAGCGCCTCACCACCGACCCCCTCCCTGATCGGGCGAACCGTGCTCCCTGTGGGCCCGCCCAGCATCCCAGTCTATGCAGCGGCCAGTCTATGCAGACGACGTCAAAGTAGTCGTCCCAGATGCGAAATCCGCAGAGAGCTCAAAAATTAGGAGCTAGTCACTGCGCCGCAAGTGGGGCGTGTTTAAACAGGGGCAAGAGCTCTGCAATGCGCCTGAACTGCTGAAATCCCCGTCTAGATCCGATCAGTGCCCGAAGTGCGCTTACTGGGCTACCATTTTAACCAGCAAGGACCCTCGGCGCGGAATCGGGACATCACCGTAGAGAAAGTGAACAAAAAGATGGCAGACATGGGAGTGCTGCGGTGCCAAATCACCGCTCAGGCGACCATGGCGCGCACCCTCCTAATGGCGTTGATAAGCTTCACGGCCAGCATTTTGGACGTGCCTGTAGCCACGCAAAGGCGACTAAACACCAGCATCTTTCGCTTCCTGTGGCGGGGCGCGCCTGACAAGGTGAAGCGGCAGGTAGTCAGGCTGCCAAAAAAGAAGGGCGGACGGGGTCCCTGAACTCGGCGCGCTCGCTCGAGCACTGCACGTAATGTGGACAGACAGCTCGTGCAGTGGCATGTGACATGCCTCTTACAAAAATGCTGACCAGCTATTTTCTATCAACACGGGTATCAGTGTTCACGCAGAGGCAGCTGTCGCACAACAGTCCCTACGCTGAGAGTGCGCTCACACTCCACGGAACGGCAGCGAAAGACTATAGAACACACCAGACAGCAGCTCGGAGATGAAGCCCAGGAAGCCGCACTAAAGGCCCTCCTCGCTCTACTTACCCCTCCCCTTCCGATCGAGTCACCTGTTGAGAGATTGGATGCTGACGGAGAGGCCCATGTGGACATTAAAGGGACACTGAGGAGAACCCTATCGAAATTTTTTTGTTAGCAATACCGGATAGTTCGGCATTTCATGGCTTTGTTGACGCTTGTCCGGGAGCGAAAGATGCATCTATTTCAAAGAAATTTGGATTCGAAGTTGAAAAATATTTTCCCGCCGCTCCGATTCAAACTCGAGAACTCTTATGACAACACGGAGAACTCTTATGACGACACAGAACGGAGTGACGTGAAACGTGACGTAAACGGAGTCTCCGTGATTTCTGGTCGCTAGCGGTGCGGTCTAGCAGCTGCCGAAATGAAAGCTACCGCCGCCGCACGTTGAAGGCATCTATCGGGGGTCGCCACTGTCACCTCGTTTACGTTTGCACCGGCGTCTTGCCAGAGTTACGATGGATCCCGTTCCCGAACCCGACGACGTAGTTCTCGCAAAAACTCTGGCCTGCATTTCAGCGACCTCAGCCCCACAGAGCGTGCGATGCTTTTGAGGGAGCACGGTTAGGTTAGGCGCCGGCGGGTGGTTTCCCCCTTCCTCAGAGAGCAGCCGTTGCAAACTAATGGTGTCTTCGACTGGTGGCTTTCGATCGCTCTAGAGCGCTCTGAGAGGCGACCGCATATTCGGCTGGTCGAAACCGACCGCTCTGACTACATGCGGCAGGTTCTTTCCGAGCGCTCGCCTCCAGCTCAGAGCGCTCCGACGCGCTCCGAGAAAAAAGTCGGAGCGGCTCCGAGATGAGTCCACGTGACAGAGCCACTTCCACCATTTCGCGAAAGCGGTGCGAGGCCACGGCGTCTCCTGCGCGTAGGCAGAAGCAAGTGTAGGCTTTTATTTGACGCAGCCACGCTTGCTGCGTTGTGTTTTGAGGGTACCGCGCAGTGTGAGGCAAAGTGTTCAAGAAACGCCGGATAAGTATATACGCTAGGAACGCGGTCTGTGTTGTCGCATGACAACGCGATTCCAGCAACAGCTCAGACGAGGACGACCGTGCACAAGGCGATGTTCGAAAAATGAGCGTCCCGTGGGACGGAAAGCCGGGGTAGCGATCGATACAGGCTAAGCGGTGACCGCGATGCAAACTGTGTGCGACCACGTGCGGCTAAAGGTAATTAAGGGACCTTACGTGCGGCTACTGTTGACATATCAGCAGCGATGCCGCGTCATGGTTCCAAAAGTTACGTCCTCTTTCTGCCTCCTGCGCTTCCGCTCTGAAAACTCGCTGACTATTCGGCTTGACTAGTCTCGCTATGCGCTCCGAGCAAGAGCGGCTCCCACTCTGGCCGATCCTAACCGGAGCGCGGGAGCGACCAGTCGAAGGCACCATAAATATCATAACCCCAGTGCGGGGAGTCGCGAGGGGTGCGTTGCGCCCATCGGAGGTTGGCCGGGGCTTGGGGGCCAACGGATTGTGATTCCTTGAACGGAGCGGTTGCACGGCGCAGCAGGCAGCGTCAAGGTCTCCCATGGTTGCAAGGGCCGAGTTGTTTATTTATTTTTTTGCAGAAACAACAACAAATGGGTGCTCGAGGGCGGTCGCGTTTAAAGTCGGCGGCTTGAAACCAAGGCCGGCGCACGACGCTTCAACGGCTTCCGCTAGATCCAACGGGTCCACTGAATCTGGCTCTCTCGCCAACTTGCATGTAGTACCTTCAGATATGTACTGTGAATGGATTAAAATAGCCGAGCTCGAAAAGAACAGCTCCGCCGAGCTGCCGCAGCTATTCAGTATAACGCGCACCTCGCCGCGGAGCCAAATCAGTCTGGCCGGGCCGGCGGCGGCTGGCGCGAAATAGATACATGCTCCAATCTCCCCGCCAATGCGGTCAGAGTGCGCCGAAGCCGCCGAACGCGTCGGCGGTCAAGCACAGTTGGAGTATAGAGGGTCTCGCTTTGACCGACGTGACTTCGCCGAGCAGGGCGCGCGCGCCTCGCCGCAGCATAAACGCGCCCTAACAGAGCCTGCGCTTAACCGCTAACCAACGCATTCAGCGGCGGCATCCATGGGAGCCACTGAAACCCCCCGCCCACTCACTAAATAAAAGAAAAGAAGTCCGGTGCCGAGGTTCGGAATCGAACCAGGGCCTTCGGCGTTTGAGGCGGAAACGCTACCGCTCCGCCTCGACGGCTCAAGTTACAGCCGTCAATAAAGGCGCATCTAGTGAATGCACTCTTCTGACGCAGAAATCTCCGCGCTTTCGCTAGGTATATCCTGGCCTAACAGAGCTAGGCCATCAGCAATTTTTCTGAACTGCCTTGTACCTTGTCTCCCGTCCCTAATAAACGATTTCCGTTAAAGGGACAGCGAGGAGAACTCTATCATTTTTTTTTTTGCTAGCAAAATCTATAGTTCGGCATTTCATGGCTTTGTTGCCTCTTGTCCGGGCGCGAAAGATGCATTTATTTCAAAGAAATTTGGATTCGAAGATGAAAAAGTTTTTCCCGCCGCTCTGATTCAAACTCAGTGAACTCTTATGACGCCACGGCAACTCTTATGACGTCTCAGAACGGAGTGATGTGGTACGTGACGTAAACGCAGACTCCGCGATTTCTGACGGCTAGCGGTTCGGTGCGCAACCTTCCTTTGCCAGCCTCAGAGATTCGCGACACCAAGTAGGATGGAAAATTCCTCCAAGGTGGCGTCTCTTGTCCTATGGCGTCACCACGCTTGTACTTGCGAGATTGGCCTGTGGTGGCGATACCTGTATTTTGGTTCTTGCTATTTTCTACCTTACAAGAACTTTGTTTTCAGTAAGAGCGGCGTTTTTGTTATCAGGAGCTGGTGTTCTATCGATACAAGCTAACTTCAATTTCTCCTCAGTGTCCCTTTAATAACCGGACACTCTTGATGCGCGGTGCGCGTCTTTTATGAGGAGGTTTGCCCGAGGTATACTCCCAATCCGCCGCCCCACGTTTGTCTCATCAGCATCCGGATGTATCAACGCATGCCCCTTCTGCGGAGTAATTAAAAACCCCGAGCACATCTTTTATGACTGTTGTGATGACCCCCATAATGCGCAGGTCCACACGGGACGGAGAGGCAAAGAGACACCGTATGGCTCAGTTTAAACAAACAGGTATATTCAATAATTACACATGATTAAGGTTATACATCAGAGGCTGGGGCGTCCGAGCTTACGTGCCGACGACTTCATGGGGGCGATGGAGTGGCTCCGGAGTTGGGCTCGAGCGGTTGCTGGCAGAAGCTGCACGCCGTCGGGCTTCGGCGCTGAAGGCCCTCTTGGCGAACGATGTCGTCCTCAGCTCAGACTGGCCTCCATCCGTTTACACGTGCTTTTAAGCACTTGATTAACAAAGGACTAAGGGCGGTCACTTCCAGTGGCCCGCCCAAAGCATCAATTCTCCAATCAAAAATAACATGCGAGATGGGGACAACCCCTTGGGTTGGGCTTAGCCTCGAACCCAGAGTCTGTTAACAATACAAACTAAATAAACAAGAAAAACGCCACCACTCTCTCTCAAGTGAGAGTATACACAGGCTCTCTCTTCGGAGCTAATCCTTGCCTGTCCGCCATGACAGGTGTCCGTCACGGCCCTTCTGGGAATGCGCTTTTGTTCACGAGGCACGGCGGGAAGCTGTGGGTGCCTTCCCGGCGATAGCCCACGTCGTAAGGGGAAGGAGGGGGGGCTAGGGCTTTCACTTGGGCGCACAAACAACACCGCATCGTGGTCTCGCCCCCCCTCACGTGTTGAGTCCGAGGGAAAGAATGTTGTCTTCGCGGTAGCGCATAGCGTCGGCTGTGGTACGGCGCGCTCTGGCCCGCAGACAGCTCCCTTGTCCTGGAATGTGCCCGGGAGGGCCGCACCTGGAACGGCCACGCAAAT
The DNA here is from genome assembly GCF_052857255.1 of Amblyomma americanum. Classification (NCBI taxonomy): domain Eukaryota; kingdom Metazoa; phylum Arthropoda; class Arachnida; order Ixodida; family Ixodidae; genus Amblyomma; species Amblyomma americanum. The sequence continues at coordinate 180,540,351 of NC_135502.1, read as the reverse complement.
TGGGGAGGATAAAGCCTGTTTCCCCGCGGCGGCGGCGGCGGGTCCGGTTGTTCTGGTCGTCACTCAAAGAGCATGGCTGGGTAATTGATGATGCCGCTGTCACGGCGGCGGGTCCCTTCGTCTACGCCGCGCCGTGGAACGCGGAACCTCGCAGCACACACAAGGAAAGTACCTCGTTGCACACACAAGGAATGTACCTCGTAGCACACAAGGAATGTCACACTCGCTCGCCCTCCAGAAGAATGTTCTCCGAACATTTGAGTCCCTGCAGCTCCCCTTGTCTTTCTGAATCGCCTCGCACAGTGCGTCCGGCAAAACACTTTTCGCTGCACTCAACACCACTGCACAACACCATATGCCTCCGCTGTCATAACTGGCGTCTCCAGGGGCAGCACTGATCTTCTTTTACAGATAAACATGAAACTCAGCACCCAAGCCTCTCCTTTCTAGTCCAAACTGGACGAAATAAATTTACCACAGTTACAAAGGAGCTCCAACTTCTAGCACGATCACGGCACAGACAAAAATATAGATAACGAAAGGAAGTAGGGCAGGTTCTGCATGCGCTCCGCATGCTCTCCTGTGAAGGTGTTACTTAATGACAGAAAGGTTTAACTACCAACTCCGATAACTTAACACATAAGCACATAGCAATGTTATGAGCTGCGGCATTACACAATTCTAACCAGTTCACAACTCCGCTCTGTTTACGCCATTAGTCCGACTTAGCTTTCCGATTTCGCAGCGGATATCGGCCTTCATGAGTCATACTAAGTAAGTCTGTGCCCCTTTGTCTGCTTTGGGACTCGCGAGGGCTCGTGGCAGGAGCCTCTCCTGGCGTTATCTGCGCGGCAACCTCGCGCGCTTCTTCTTCTAGCAATGCATGAAGTAAATCCGGTGGCATTCCGGCCGTCACCTCGGGCGCCTGCCGAACAAATGCAGGAGAGGGCGTTTCTTGCGAACTATCTGCGCGCTCCGCTTCACTTCTGTCCCCATCAAAATCCGCGCTTTCCCTTTCCTCATTTCGTGAATACTGAACCGGTGCCGACTTGAGGCGATTTGCGTGTATCCTTATCAAACGCCGGTTCACGTCTCGGACTCTGAAGTTTACCGGAGAAAGCTTCTCGACAACCTCGCACGGTCCTCTCCACTTCGTCTGGAACTTACGAGCTAGCCCAATCTGCCTTTGGCAGTTTTCAATGTACACGCTGTCCCCCACATCAAACGGCGCGTCTCTAGCACTGCGATCGTGCACCTCCTTCCTGCGCTTCGCCGCTTTCTTTAAGGACTCCTTTGCGATGTCCCTCGCCACTTGCAAGCGCGATTCTAGCTCAACCTTATAGTCGTCCAGTGAAGCGTATGGGACACGACGGGGGCCCTCTGGCACTTCACTAGGCTGGTCCGGGTCTCGGCCGTAGAGAAGAAAGAATGGCGATTCGCCCGTGCTCTCGTGTGCTGCGGAATTGTAGGCAAACATTGCATACGGGAGCCACAAGTCCCAGTCCCGCTGGTCGCGCGAAACAAAATGCGACAGGAACCCGGCCACGGTTTGGTTCAGTCGCTCCACCGCGCCGTTGCAAGCCGGATGGTACGGTGTTGTCTGCTTCTTAGCGATCTTAAGCAGCTCGCAAACTCTCCTCATTAGCTGCGACACGAAGTTCGTTCCCCGATCTGTCAAGAGTTGCCTCGGGGGTCCATGTCGGAGCACGATCTGTTCGACAAATGCTCTTGCAACCGTGTCTGCCTTCTGATCTGGGAGTGCTACCGCTTCCGCGTATTTTGAAAGGTGATCGACAAATACTAAAATGTACTTGTTTCCGGAAGTGGTCGTGGGCAAGGGGCCCATTATGTCCATACCTGTCCGCTCGAAGGGAGCCGAAACCTCAGGGAACGGCTGAATTGGAGCTGGTCTTCGTCCCTTGGGTGTTTTTCTTTCGAGACAGGAATGACACTTCGCACAGTAGTCTCTAACATCCTGTCGCATGCCACTCCAAAAGTACAAACGCTCCACACGCCTGCGTGTCTTCGCTACGCCAAAATGACCGGCGCATGGCGCATCGTGAAACGCGCGAAGAACCCTTTCTGTCCACGACCGAGGTATGACGACTCTCTCCCAAGCGGTTTTCTCTGGTCTCCCTTTCCTGGTTGGCCTCGTGCGCCGACACAGGGTGCCGTCTTTGCCAATGAAATAACCTAGCTGTTCGGGGTGAGACGGTGCGCCCTCTAAGCTTTCGATTATTCGCTTCAGGTCAGGATCTTTGCACTGCTCTGTGCGTAATTCGGCGGGGTCGACTACGGGGACAAACTCATCTATAGCTGCCACGGCAGCTGTGCGGCTGAGTGCATCAGCATTCAGATGTGTCTTTCCTGACTTGTGCTCAACTTCAAAGCAGTATTCCTGCAGGTGTAGATTCCATCTAGCGAGTCGCGAGCTAGGGTCCCTGACACTCATCACCCATTTCAGAGGATGGCAGTCTGTGACTAGCTTGAATTTGCGGCCGTAAAGGTAGCATCTGAAGTGCTTTACTGCCCAGACAACGGCGAGGCACTCCCTTTCCGTAGCTCCGTACTTTTGCTCTGTGGGGCTCAGCTGTCGGCTAGCAAAAGCAACGGGATGTTCTTTGCCCTCGATAACCTGAGATAGCACGGCACCAACTGCGAACTTTGACGCATCTGTGGCCATAACGAAGGGCAAACTAAAATCCGGGTGGCGCAACAGCGGTGCACTCATTAGCTTCCTTTTCAGGGCCCCAAAAGCATTCTCCGCGTTTTCTTCCCAGTGAAAGGCGACATTTTTGGCTGTTAAGGCGGTGAGCGGCTTAGCGAGCTTGGCGAACTCCTCTATGTGCCTTCGGTAGTAACCGATCAGGCCGAGAAACTGCCGGACCTGGCGGACGCTAGTCGGGGATGGAAAATCCGAGACACACCTTAGTTTCTCAGGGTCCGGTCGCACGCCGTCAGCTGAAACAACGTGCCCGAGGTATTTCACCTCGTTTTTGAGGAATTGGCACTTAGAGGGCTTCAGCTTGAGACCCGCTGCTCTTAGTCGCACCAAAACCTGCTCAATATCGCGCAAATGGTTATCAAAACTGTCACTGTATATGATAATGTCATCCATATACACGAAGCACAGCCTCCCCAGAAGACCTGCCAGGATAACATCAGCGGTACTCTGCCAGACAGCAGGGCTGTTGGCCAGACCCATCGGCATTCTTTTCCATTCATAGTGCCCTGAGGGCGTGTTGAATGCCGTTTTCTCGCCATCTGCCGGATCCATCGCTATCTGCCAGAATCCCGCCGCCATGTCCACTACCGTGAAGTACCTGGCAGAGCCCAGCTGAGAAAGCGTCTCCTGTATATTGGGGATGGGGTATGGATCGATGCGAGTTACGGCATTTAGTTTGCGGTAGTCCACTACCAATCGATACGAGCCATCTGGCTTTTCCACCAATAGTGCTGGTGCTCCCCAGGGTGACTTTGAGTGTTCGACAATGCCGCGATCAATCAGGTCCTGCACCTGCCGCTCCATCTCCTCACGTTGGGAGTAAGGAATCCTGTACGCACGCTGGTAAACGGGCGATGAAGTGCCGGTTTCTATCCTGTGCTTTATAACGCCACAGCAGCCCAAATCCAGGTTGGACGCGGCGAATACCTCCGAGTAGTCGTTCAGCAAACCAGCCAGAGCCTCCCTCTCCCTGGATTTTACGTGAGAAAGATCGAACGACACCTTTGGAGCAGCCGAAGGACTAGCATGCTCTACAGTTGCGAGTACCGTATCGGTGGGCTCACGTTGCTCTATCGCAGAGGTGAAGAAAGCCAATGTTTTGTTCTTGGGAAGGCTCAGTGGCTGCTGGCTACAGTTAACCACCCGTAGGGGCACTCTGTGGGCGTCATTAACTGTCACGAGGCACGCGGCTGCCTTCAGGCCATTGCTGAGAGAGTCGACCGGCTCAAGCACTCCCACGGCGCCGCTCTCTACATCTGAAGGCACAAACGCGTACAAAATGTGCTCCGACCAAGGAAGGACGACCGCCTCCTCGACCAGCCGGACGGCAACCCGCGAATATACCTTCTCCAATGATCCCACTGTTTGACGGGTGTCAATATCGGTAATGCGAATCTCAGCCCCTCTCCTGTTCAAAAACGGAACTTTTGAGCCGCCCGCATTAACCTCTTCCTCAGAGAATGAGACTACTACCTTCCCTTTTCTCAAAAAATCCTGCCCTAATATACCTGACACTCCGTTTGGCAGAGACACCGTGTCCGGGCATACGTAGCAGGGGTGCTCCAATGCAATTCCGCCGAGAGAGAAGTGTAACCGGTAGAGTCCACTTATGCCAAGATGATCCCCCGTTATGCCTACAAATTTGGTTGCCATACCACCAGACGCTTCCAACACCTCGCGGTCCCCCTTCCTTCGAAGCGTGTTAAAACTGCTCTCCTTAAGCAATGTCACCTTTGACCCCGTATCTATCAACAATTCCATGCAACAACCATTTAACTTGCAACGCACAACAGGGCATGCCTCGTCGGCCACACAAACTACCACCACCTCATCATCCACTGCTCCCTCCCCACGCTCCTCAGGCTGGGGAGGACTAACTAGTTTTTTGTCTCGGTATCTGGAGCCCCGCTGTAGGCTTGCTTAGGGCGTGTCTCGCCTGCTTCTCTTTGTGGCTCCCCACGGCGCACGTTTTGGCAGAACCTGGCGATGTGTCCGCGACCCTGGCAAGCGAAGCATACGATTTCTTCAAAATCTCGCATACCGCGCCTGTAGCTTTGTGGCGGTCTCCGGTTTCCAGCGAATGGGCGCTGTTGAGCGCGCGCTTCAACCTGGCGTTCTACCTGCTGAGATAGCAGCTGTTCCAAGCGATCTAACCGCTCTGTCAAGAGAGCAACCTCAGGGTTGAGCACCGCTCTCTCTATGACGCGTACTCTCGCTGCGGCTGTCGTTAACGCCTCATTTCGTTCCTCATCCAATGCGGCCTCCACGGCTTGGTCGAAATTGCTCGGCTTGCGCGAGAGCACGAACCGGCGCACGGGGTCTTGCAGACCAGCCACGAACAAAGCGGTCATTTCCTCTTTAAGTAGATCCTCCGCGTATTTCTTCCTTAGCTGGTCTCCTTCCTCCTCCCTGCTTAACGTATCGCGTGCTAGGCGCTGAAGCCGCGACGCAAATGTTCGCACGTCCTCCCCTACCATCTGTCCGGCGTCACGGAACCTCTGTACCCGCACGTGACGTGGTTCAGTGTCGAAATGCTCAAACGCGAGCTTCTTAAATTCCGCAAATGATTTTGTGGATTTTACTTTTTCGTCTCGCCATGCAAAATCATGAGCAGCTCCTGCCATCTTACACCTCGCCATTCCCAGCATTTGAGCATCGGACCATCCCCCCATTTTCCCAATCTCTTCTAGCATGGAAAAGAAATCGCAGATTGGAACCCCTGTCTTATCTCCTGTAAACGTCGGAATGACGCTTCCTAATGCCAGCATGCTTGCTCCGAGCGACGGCTGTGGAGTGGGAGCTCCCTCAGATAGACATTTTTTTTTTCAAGCCCTCCGGTGCCTCAAGCCTCTCAAATGGGGGTAAAAGTCCCACAATCAGTCCCGTGATTCCCTTTTGATTACAATTTTGAAGTCATGAATGTCGCAGCATTCAGAGGACATTTGCTTTTGAGACCCCACTTCTGACACCAGTGTGATGACCCCCATAATGCGCAGGTCCACACGGGACGGAGAGGCAAAGAGACACCGTATGGATCAGTTTAAACAAACAGGTATATTCAATAATTACACATGATTAAGGTTATACATCAGAGGCTGGGGCGTCCGAGCTTACGTGCCGACAACTTCATGGGGGCGATGGAGTGGCTCCGGAGTTGGGCTCGAGCGGTTGCTGGCAGAAGCTGCACGCCGTCGGGCTTCGGCGCTGAAGGCCCTCTTGGCGAACGATGTCGTCCTCAGCTCAGACTGGCCTCCATCCGTTTACATGTGCTTTTGAGCACTTGATTAACAAAGGACTAAGGGCGGTCATTTCCAGTGGCCCGCCCAAAGCATCAATTCTCCAATCAAAAATAACATGCGAGATGGGGACAACCCCTTGGGTTGGGCTTAGCCTCGAACCCAGAGTCTGTTAACAATACAAACTATATAAACAACAAAAACGCCACCACTCTCTCTCAAGTGAGAGTATACACAGGCTCTCTCTTCGGAGCTAATCCTTGCCTGTCCGCCATGACAGGTGTCCGTCACGGCCCTTCTGGGAATGCGCTTTTGTTCACGAGGCACGGCGGGAAGCTGTGGGTGCCTTCCCGGCGATAGCCCACGTCGTAAGGGGAAGGAGGGGGGGCTAGGGCTTTCACTTGGGCGCACAAACATAACACCGCATCGTGGTCTCGCCCCCCCTCACGTGTTGAGTCCGAGGGAAAGAATGTTGTCTTCGCGGTAGCGCATAGCGTCGGCTGTGGTACGGCGCGCTCTGGCCCGCTGACAGCTCCCTTGTCCTGGAATGTGCCCGGGAGGGCCGCACCTGGAACGGCCACGCAAATTGGGGAGGATAAAGCCTGTTTCCCCCGCGGCGGCGGCGGCGGGTCCGGTTGTTCTGGTCGTCACTCAAAGAGCATGGCTGGGTAATTGATGATGCCGCTGTCACGGCGGCGGGTCCCTTCGTCTACGCCGCGCCGCGGAACGCGGAACCTCGCAGCACACACAAGGAAAGTACCTCGTTGCACACACAAGGAATGTACCTCGTAGCACACAAGGAATGTCACACTGTCTACTTCCCACCGCGCTCCTGGACCGTCGACATGTCTGCGCTCCCAGGGATTCCTTGCTGCTCGGTCAGGTATCTCAAACCCCTACCAAGTGAAGGCTTATTGGCACGCGCGAGGAAAGCAGCCACACCATGTAGGCTGGACGTCACATCATGAATGTGAGGTACCGGATAGCGGTCTGGCACAGTTGTTCGATTGAGGGCTCGATAGTCGCCGCAGGGTCGCCAGTCTCCTGGTGTTGACTTCGGCACCATGTGCAGTGGAGACGCCCATGGGCTAGCGGACGGGTGGATTATGCCGAGCTCGAGCATGTGGTCGAATTCCTGTCGAGCTGCTTGCAGCTTTTGCGGGGACAAGCGGCGTGGGCGTGCGTAAACTGCTGGGCCTGTGGTGACAATGTGGTGGCATACATTGTGTTTGACGGCCGCGCTGGCCTGTGGTGGCCGCGTCAGTTCGGGGAATTCGCCGAGGATGCCGGTGAATCGTGTAGCGCCCGGCGGTGCTACGAGCGTGGGGCTGAGGGGAGGATGCCTGGATGGCTTCCCGCGCACTTCTGCGTGTGACAGGGGGTCCTGTAAACGCCGGTTGCGGACATCGACAAGCAGTCCGAAGTTGCGCAAAAAGTCCGCTTCTAGGATGGTAAATTTTACGTCAGCCACGACGAAAATCCACCGAAATGTCCTCTTGAGGCCCAGGTTCAGCGAGAGAGAGCGTTGCCCGTACATCGGTATCGTCGTATTGTTGACAGCTTGCAACGGTGCTGCGCACGGTCGTTTGCGATCGGCTGGCGACGCTGGCACGACACTAACTTCCGCCCCTGTGTCGACTAGAAAACGAGCACCTCTTTCGCGATCGGTCAGGAAGAATACCGATGGGCGACTGTCCGGCACGGCGGGGGCACTGGTCACCCTCCGCGCTGGCCCGGGGCGTTTCCCGAATTTTCACAGGGCGGCACACAGTTCCGTGCAGCGTTGCCGAATTTGCGGTGGTACCAGCACACCTTGCGTTGGTGTGGTTGTGATGCGGTACGCTGTCGTGGTCGCTGGTTGCCGCTCGAGTGCAGCGCTGCGACGGTGTCTGCGAGGCGAGAAATTTCCTCTCGCATCTCTTGCAGGGAATTGGCGTGCACCGACGCGACTGTGGGCACGGCGACAGCCATGAGTTTGTCGGCGAGCTCGGCCATCTTGGCAAGGTCTGTCTCGCCCGACGCCGTGAGGCCTATCCGTACGCTTGTGGGAAGCCTTTGCAGGAACAGTTCCCGCACCAAACGGCCGTCGCTTGCTGTCGTGCCGCCGGCCAGTTGTTGCATGTGGCGTAGCAACTGGCTGGGCCGGCGGTCGCCAAGTTCGGCCTCCCGCAGTAGCTGCTGGAGACGCTCCGGCTCTGTAGGTGTGACACGGCGAATCAGTGCACATGTCTCTTTTAGCGTCTGGTAGGCGTTCTCTGCGGGTGGTGTTAGCAGTAGGTCCCGCACCTCGCTGGCTGTCGCAGGCGGAAGGCTGCCCACCACGTGGTGGTATTTAGTGCTGTCAGCAGTGATGCGGCGTGCGGCGAACTGCGACTCAACTTGCACGAACCAAAGTTCCGGGTCGCCAGTCCAAAACGGAGGTAGCTTCACGTCAAGTACGGCTACCGTGGGACTGCCGGCGTCGCTTGGCTGGTTCATGGCTATCACGTCCGGGTCACCAATTTTTTGCACGCGCGAGGAAAGCAGAGAGGAGGCTTGGGGCTTGGAGTCTCGGTGCCAACTAGTTATATTCTTTCTTTGTGCGCCGGCCCTCTCTCGGCGGCCGGCTGGCTACGGTCGACTACGTTCCGCGCTGGCAGCACCGCGGCTTATCCGCGGCATATTTGTGTTCACCACAGGCTGTAACCAGTTTGTATTGGCTATTGTGGAGATCAACAAGTGTGGTTAGCAAGGCTGCGTTCCAATAGTCCCAAGTAGACGGCTACTTAGACGTCTAGCGGGACAGCCGCCATCTTGGGACGCGTTCCATTTCTCGGCGAAGCAGTCTCATAAGACTGCTTCGCCGAAGTCCACATCGATGCAGGCTAAAGCCCCAACTCGATGGACACATCCTACGCGTACCAGCGGAGCGCCTACGCGCACGGGCGTACGCTGGATCCTGTCTGCGCATGCGCAAAGCGCGACGCGCGCGCAGGCGCGAGCAGGGGCAGATATCTGTCCATGTCAAATATCCGCGCCTGAGCGCGCGTCGGAAGCGGGGTCCGGTTTACAACAATAGGAGGACGGCGGGGGGGGGCTCTCGGGGACTCTTTTCTTTATGGCTTGAACCTATCCCAGGTTCCTGGAACGTTTCTTCGCGGTTTAAGTTGTCCTTTCAGCGCCCCCCCCCCCCCCAAATCCCCTTACTTCACGCTTGAAATTCCTTCGGTCGGCTCGAGAGGGAGAACGCCCCAGCACAGGGAGCATGGAGGTGTATGACTTTTTTCGACGCTTGGCACGGCGCGGCGCTGGGCGCGTAGGCGCTCCGCCGTACGCCTAGGATGTGTGCATCGAGTTGGGGCTTAATGGCGCGTTCACACTTGGACATTCGGCGGCGAGAGGAAGCGGAATCCGCGGCCGCCGAAATGCTGTCTCGTTCACACTTCCCGGCCACCGCATCGCCTGTGTGTCGTCTGCTCACGGCGTACACAGATGTGGCAAGAGCTTAATCGATGCTGTCTACATACCAAAACCTTATGCACGCTTGCGTACGCTAAATGCAGCTATTTTGTCAGACGTTAGGACATTTCTAACATTCTCACTTTTTAAACGCATAGTGGCGCCATCTGGTGGTTAGGACAGGAAACATTGTTGTCAACAACTCGACGCCCCTTTTAAGCCTAAATGGGGAAGAATCGTCACCCGAAATGAAAATTAAAGTAAATTTATCGCTCAAACGTGTTCCTATGGGCGAGATAAGACAAAGCGAAAGACCGCTGGCTCTTTTATGACCTGTGGACGTGCTAAAAAATGCAGTAACAGCGACGAATCCAGTCCGAAGCGAGGCGTCCTGCATCGAAGGGCGCCGCCATGTTTGTCGCTGCGGGTACTCGCCTTCCTATTGGCTGACAAGATTCGGCGGGTTTTTTTCCGGCGGCAGAATTCGGTCCTGGAACGATCGGCCTTTCCGCTGGGTATTTCGGCGGAATCTCTGTCGCGGAAGCGGATTCCGCTCGCTCTCGCCGCCGAATGTCCAAGTGTGAACGCGCCATAACTTGCTGTCTAAAGATGGCGGAGCTGATGTACGCGGATGAGCGAGTCGTGCTCTAGCAGGCGTCGGACTGTACACGGAGTATAGGAAAGGAAAAATGTGAGTCATTCCATTATATTATTTGGTACGCAAACTAGAGGCTAATTAATCTTCGTGGACGTGCGATTCCTAGCAGTGAATCACGCAGGAGAAAATCGTGCAGTTGAGAGCTTTGCTACAGCAGCGGACGCTGTAGGTCTGTTTACGTGAGCCGGCATCGTTAGCACCTTGATTTTAGAGAATACTCGTCGCTGTCGTTGGTTTCCTCGACGGGCGTTAAGACGGCTGGCGTGAGGGTTAACAAATGTGTTCTTCTGTTGCTGTATTAGTTGCATCAACTCTTTCGCGTGCATTCCATTTTATCTCTACACTCTCAGAACAAATACACCGGCATGTTGCGAATTGATTTTAGTCTTTGCAGGATTAAAGATCGCTGCTGTATTTAGGTCTCTCGCTGTCTCCGAGTGCCACGTACGGCAGACAGCAGGTTTAATGTCATGCATGTGTTTTCCTGTTGAAGTGTATATTAGCCGTATCGCATTTCGCGCATATTGAATACAGTCTTTCGTATTCTTTCTTATGTTTACAGGACCGTCTGGACGAGCACGTTCGAGGAGCATGTACAGTTTAGCATCAATAATAAAAGGATAATCGCATATCTCTTTATCGTCGTCTTCGGAGAGCGGCCCCGTCTGCTACAAGTAGACTGACCGATAGGCACATCCAACAGTCCGGTTTACGCGCAGTCATTGCAGAAGAAATGTGTAAACTTGTTGAAAACACGTTTTTAATTATCGTTATTGCTCAGTTTGTGAAAAATAGTAGTACAACTGTTCATAAGCTTTAGTTCCATTATTATGCCGCGAGGCGGCGTGAGCAGTAGACAAGTTCCAATACATGGATACAGTGCTCTAGAATATGGGTAGTGGGTTCAGGGAGCGGCCAGCGGTGAGGCGACTTGTGTCGACGATACCAGATGGCGCCACCAGAGCATGGGCTGTATGAAATGCGGCGCGCCGCGCCGTGGATGCGCGCTGTGCATAGAATCGTCGGAGAAATAGGCAAGGCTCTGTCTTTTAAAACAGGTCCTACAAATAGGTGAAGCTGTACACAGATATTGTCGGCGAATCAAGAAAATTAGATGTAGTAGTAGCCAACAGCCGATAGTGCGGTGGTGCGGACGAGCGGCCCCGTTAATGCTTCGCAACGCTGATCGTGGTTTTTTGTAGGTACGGCTCCCATATTTCAACGTTAGTGCATACTAGTATTATCGCCGCCCATAGGAAAGGCTGAGTACAGGGAGAGGAGCAAACATTCTATCGATCATCGGGGTTATCCAGCGGCCAACTCGAAGCTGTCGGCAAACGTGGCCGAGTGTACTCCAGCTTGGGCCATCGGAAGTGTTTTAGTAGAGGGGCGGGGCAACAAGAAATTGGAATAAAAAAAAACGCTTCACTTAGAGACCATTGTGTGTACAGCGTACTATATGTGAATGCGATAATTTTAAGTGTGGTATGCATGCCTCTGTTTTGTAAAAAGGAAAGGAACGCCGACCAAAGGTTGTTGTTAAAAAAGAAGACGTTCTGGCTTCCCTATGGAAGCCTTGATAACTCTGATCAAGGCTTCCGTAGGGAAGCCGAAACGTCTTTTTTTCTAACAACCTTTGGTCGGCGTTCCTTTCCTTTTTACATGAATCTTCTACCTGACCGGACGAGTTTTCGTCGAACTTTAGATTTCATGCCCCTGTTTTAATTGTTGTTTTGATGCATGCATTTTTTTCATCAAAACGAAGGGTCAATTGCCGCCGATGTATAAACGCTGATGAATGCAAGACAAGATAAAATAACTTTTATAAAACAAAGCACTCCTTTATTGCAGCGCTCCAACTATGCGCAGTGTGAGACATATCTTGAATTTCTCAAAGGAATGCTGTGTTTTCTTGTTTGCACAGTACATTTAGCCGCGCGACTATGAGCACTTGCCCATTTTAGCATGAAGCTTCTTTTTCCTGCGAGCTTCTCGCGACTCATTGATTGATTTAACATAAAAATGCAGCCTTGTCAAAACATAAAACTTGAGAATGCTGACCGTGAGCGCTTCTGAGTGCTACACCCTACACCACATGAAATCTGAGATTTTCCCAGCACCATAACATCTACTATGCTGTTACTGCACAGCTTTTCCTGACTAAAAAAAGTTGTGAAAAGGTTTTCCAGCCTTCTCACCATCAAAAAAAGCACACGAGACGGGTAGAGCAACCCTCCTTTGTCACAAATTGTAGTAAACTCACTGTCCTGGCTTTCCTCATTTGGCGCCTGTAGAAGCAAGTTTTTGCATTCGACACAGTCATTGCGTGCAATGAACTTGCGCGCTACATAACCTGCCAAGTAGTGTATTAGCCGGTCATCGCTGTTTTCAATAACATAACCGCTGTGATCTGGAGATATTTGGCGTAGTTTGCCTTCAGCCAATGAGAGATTGCCCGACTCTATGAGTTTGTCAATGTCTTCCTCTGCAGTGTTGGCATTATATGCGTCCAGCAAGGAAGTAAGTGGCTCATTGCTGTCGGCGTTGCCTGATCTCACTACTCTCGCTAGATTGTAAAACGAAAGACAATTCACTGCAATAAAAAAATGGGTTGGTGTAGGGTGATCGTTAGATCCACAGGACTGCCTAACTATACCGAAAAAGTTCTCCAATGGATCCTGACTCAAGAGCGATGTCATTAAATACTTAAAGCCCTGTGTACTCAGGAAGTCCAATAGTTCGATGGTGGCAGTAAGTGTGACCTTAAAGCCAACTGCTGTTGACAAACTTATGAATCCTGCACCATTTGCATGCGTTTCCCAGCGTGATAACAGCTACAGGAAGTCCTTGATTTGCTGTACACTATGAGAGCCTGGACGCCATGCTTGCGCTGTAAACCGAGACGTCATGATCCTTATGAGACTGCTGACAGTTCTGAAAAAATGAAAAGCGAACTTTAGTGCAGACATAGGACACCACATGGTACAATAACCAAATTACGTTGCTGTCGAAACGATACCTTAAGTAAGCATAGGAGCAAGAACGCAGTTATGCGGAAAAGTGAGAAATGAACATTGAGGTTAACTTGTCCGGCAATCATGAACAAATGCTATTGCTGTCAGTGCTATAATGTCACGTGGCGGTGACAATGCCGCAGGCAACAAATGAACTGGCAGGTAGGTGTAGCACTCGTATGAACTCTTTTATGGGGGCTGACTCGCGCCCGCAAATCTACTCGGCGTTGTCGATAGCCACAAACGTACTAGCTGGTCATCGAACAGAGAATACCCATTTACCCGTCGAACAGAGAATACATATATAAATGATCCGCGCGCTACAATCACACTGATAAGGCCACATGCCGATGGCAGCTAAAAAACAGAGCTTGGAATGGTTCGCGATAATATCTTAGTGCCCTTCAATCCAATTACGAATAGGTAGTGATGTTCCTGAAAAAGCGCTTGCTTACCTGAAGAATGATATTGTTGCATCAATGTTGCCCCAAGACGATTCTAACTTCTCCTAGTAGAAGTGTAGGCCATTGATAACACGATTTCCAAATAGCTGGAATGCAAGTGTCACCCTCATCTTTTCAAACCCATTAGGTTCCAAGTGTGCAGATGTCAAGCCAGGCATTGCCTTTAGAGTGAGCTGGCTCGAGTCGAGCTTTAAGGCCTGTTTTACAGGCTGGATGGAGACCTGGAACAGTTAACATACCACATGTTGAGCTGTCAAAAAATGCAGTAGCTAGAACGCAGCTTTCATAAGACTTGCTAGGACAACTGCTATTATACAAGGATGGGCACTTACCATACCAGTTGGAGTGTTCAGAGGACCTTTGAGTAGAGAGTTCCTCAGGCATTTTAGGAGATGCGGAAAATCCGACAGGAAAAACAGCTGTCGAAGAAGGTCCACAGGGTGTTCTCGGCTGCACGTAATATTTCCATTTTTTACGCCAATTCCCAATAGGTTCCACATACGACGATTCCATGACGCACCATCACATGTAATGAAATCAACCAGAAGTCCACTGGCCTCGGCGACAATTGTGGCTTCTATTAGAATTTTTGCCAGCATTTCAGCCTTGACATTGCCACTAGTAGCAAAAGTGCCAATAACTTGCGACCATCGTCCAGTAAAGGGCACAAACATTACGACCATCCCATGGTCAGATGGAACATTCTGTCCGTCAGTTGTAAACGGGCCCAAGTCAACGAATCCTTCAATACGACCAGATGATGTCACATTTAGGTGCTCAGACAATTTGATTTCATCAACCAAAAGGCCGCCACGAAGTTTGAAGCTATCCATGCGTCGAATTTTTTTCTTCAGTTGGCAAAGTACTCTGTGGCTGAACCCAAAAGTGGTTTTGTAAGCCCGTAAATAGCGCTTTAGTGTACTCTTGCTTGGCAGGCAAATAATGTTGTGATTTCGGAGATGTTCATACAGCTTGGCACTTTTCATCTTCATTAATATGCATTCTAGAATCCAAGCTTTACTGTACACATTTCCCTTGCTGCTTTTTTTTTTTCGCTGCCGAGAAACATTGTCTCACGCATTCTTGCTGTTTAGGATCCAGGGCTGAGATCTCTGCCTCGATCACTTCCATATGCTTAGAAGCATTTTTCTCTTGCATCTTGCAGAGCTCATATTTCAGGTCACTCATTCGTGATGATAGCCTCCGGTTCTTTTGTCGCACTGAACGCAGCTTCTGCGTTGTACTTTGCACACTCTTTCTAATTGACCGCTTTACCCTTGAACACCGCGTCAGTAAGGCCTTTCTGAGGTAGCGGCAGGATACGCATGCCTGTCCTGCGATGTAGAACAAAACAGAGAAAAAATAACTGACCACAACGTCGGCTCTAATCGTACATGCATTACATTGTGAAGTTCGAAGCAAAATTGATATAATTAATTTGAAAGAAATCTGCACACCTTCAGATGGCTCCTTTCCGGCGCATCGTTTACTGAAGTATGTGCCGTCGTGTAGGGTCAACTGCGCTTGAAGTCCTTTGGTAAGGCTGTTTTTCGGCATGCTGCTAACGGAGAGTGCTCCTTTACATAGGCGGTATAGGTCGACACTTCGAAGCAGTCTGTTTCCTTCCTCACGGCTGGCAATGCGCCCCGTTTCTACTAAGTGGCCGCAAAGGAGCGCACTATATGCGGCGCCGGGCCCATCATCGCGTGAAAGCATCACCACCCTCTCTGACTCCACGCATTGATTTTCGCCCATTCTTAGCTTGCAGTACACAGTACCACTGTAATCAGGTATGCGATGGCAGCTCCAGTATTCTGAAGGAACATCCAGCTTAGAAAAATCGTCCGGCACAGATGCTTCGTCAACTTTACAAGGGTCTTGGTCGTTCGCCAACACGCTACTCTCAGTGTCAATGCCCGGACACCTCGATTCCTTGTTAACGTCGGAAGCATTATTTCGTGGTCTTTTCGCTTCATTAGGGTATGTACTTGTGCTTTTCCTCTTTCTAGGTGGTCTCTGTAGCGGTATTTTCTTTGACAGATAGCTCGGCGCGTTCGGCAGCAAAGTTGGCACCGCATCGGGTAAAAGTTCCGGCTTTCCACGCGGGATGCGGACTTCTTTGCCGTCAATGATGTGTATAAAGTCCCTCACAATGCATGATGGCTCGAAATGTAGCTCACACACACAGCAAGTTTCGTCCAAAACCTTATCTTTTCGATGAAGGTTGCGTTCCCACTGCTTCCGTCGGTTCTCATCCTTTGGCACAGCGAAGAGCGACGGCTGATCGCCTTTCGTCCACTGGTATCCCGTTTTGCACCCGGGAGCAAAACAATGCCGTTGACGCCGACGATTCGGCATGACCGTAGTCTTAACGCCGCGAACTCACAAAGAGGAAAAATGCACCGCACAAAAAGCAACAAACAGCAGCAGGCAGCTTGGCGGGACTGCTAGCCGCGCGCGCGGGCGCGCCGAGCCTACAGCCCACGCTACAACAGCGCCACCGCTTACGTCCGGGACCTGTCGACACTCGCCGCCTCACCGCATCGCATGGAGCGCGCCGGCTCCTGAACCCACTACCCATATTCTAGAGCACTGTAACATGGACATGTAGACTGCTTCCTATACTCCGTTTCATACTTAGCTGTCTACGCAGCCAAGGCTACGGTGCCTGTTTGCGATCCTCGTCCGCATCATAATATAGTGCGTCAAAAATAAAAATAGAAATGAATTGACAAGCAAAGTGAACAGTAGTTGATATTATAGTAGACCGATGGAAGTGTTTTATTTTGCAAATAGATTGATTTTTCTTTTATGTTTTCCAGAACCGAGTGACGCAGATTTTTCGTTTTCTCAGGCGCCGGCTGTATCAGGTTTTCGCAGCTGAGCCGGCAGGTCTGTTTGTGAAAATGGCGTCGCTGTCACCTGCTCGCTTGTTTTCTTCCCCCGCTTCGACTTCGAAAACATCTCCTGTTCGCCTCTTTTCCAAGGTGAAGTCTCCAAAGTTTTCTAAAGACTGCAAGGCGGTGATAGTTAATGTCTACGCAAGCATAAGGAACCTCCACCCCGAGTAGACTGTGCGTGACGTTCTCGCAATCGTGGGCGAGATGACCGGAGTGAGCCCTCGGACAGTTGTGAGGTTTAAGAAAGGTGGTCTTTCTGGCGGAGTAAAATAATTGAAGCCACACTGAATTCTATCACCCCACAATTAATGATTCATTGTGTGCAGCATGCGAAAAAATCCGTGAACACCGAAAAACAGCGCCTCTCAGTGCGTCCGTTGCCAACTCTCACTTCACTTTCGTTTCCCTGCGGAAAAAGTTAACAGCACGCTTCTTATTAAAGAAGTCATTTCATTTTGATAACAAAAAAGGCCACTTATATATGACTCGCATTTAGAATTTCTATCTAGAGATTCGCCAAAAAAAGATAAAAAAAAGAACAAACCTACGTTGAGGATCGAACCTGGGCCCCCTCACAAAATGAACAAACATGCCCGCGCTTCGTACCACTCAGCCACGACGCGAGGCGGAGTGACACATTTTGTTAGTTTTTTTTTTGACGGACTACTTCCGTACCTTTGGCTGTGTAGACAGCTATGTATGAAACGGAGTATAGACATCACACTAGACGTCTTGTTAGACGTCTAGAGTATTGGAAAGCAGCCCAAGATGCCGAGCGGCCTACACCAGCAAGACACCAAGCCTTCAGGAGGTCAAGGCCAAAGTCTGCAAGGAGCTTTGGTTTCATCTGGAGAGAGAAAAGCAGCACTTGACAAGAGGAAAATCTGTGGCAGAATGGTGCAATCTGCGCATACTTTTTTAGGAAGAAAGCACCAAGCGCATTATAATGAAATACTAGCGGACTTGCTCGCGCCAGACTTTGGTCCCCCGCGGCGGTGCGAGCGTGGAGCACTGGCACTGCGCCACCCCCCCTCCCCCCCGCCCCCCTTCCGGTGGAGACGAGCCCGATTGCATGAGCCTATTGGCAGGGAAATGCCCGCCCACCAAAACAAAAAGAAACCGTCACCCTAGTGGTATGGCAGGTCTTGCCCAGGGTAGCGCCTGAACGATGGTGATCGGTTGAGGTCTGTACTCTCACTGGGGGGATAGCACCCTATCGCTGTCCTCCCACCTGACATGGAAAGGAACCGCGGCGGCGCCGGGTGTGCCCTCCTTACACCCCCCCCCCCCCCCCCCCCCCCCAGCGCAGCGACCATCCCCTCAGGAGAGTGACATAAATGCAGGCGCTGTGTCCCCCTTTCCACTCCCAGCAAGAATCACAACTCGCCGGTGTGTGCAGATAGCCGACAGAAGAGCGACGCGCTCACGCGTAGTCTCTTTTTGGCTCTGCCGCAGTTTACTGCCGGCCGCGTTTCACAAGTTTTTAATGCAGTGCTTCGTCTCGCTCGATTTCGGCTGCACTCAAGATGCCTGTCCTTCTTTATGCCGAAGAAACGAACTCCGCGCTGGGCCGCAATTTCGATGTTCGAGGTGTGGCAGCTGCAGCGAGGCAAAATTTTCAGCTGTTCCACGCGATGGGGCCCTTTGCGAAATTCGGTAAGTTTGGTTAGTTAATTGAGAGTTCATTGGCGCAAGGGCGACTAAGGCCAAAGAGCGCCAAAGCGATTCTTATTTATATCTAGTTTACAAGTGAAACTGATGTCATTATGATACGCGGTGCGCAATAAACAAATAAGAGAGACTAAAAATCCAGTGTAAATGGCTGGAACAAATCCATAAGATCTAAACATCATTAGTTACAATGTGGTATAATCATGGCGGTAAAAAAGGAATGAAATGGAGTCTGAATGTAGGATACTGCCAAGAGCAAGAGGGCGAGGAGTTGCCTCCCACTGTGCATGGCTACGGGGCCTCCTTGTCTGTGACAGGGTACCCTTTAGATGATGTGATATGAAAAAAACTAAAGATTAAAATTCCAATGCTATTTAAAAACTCCACAATTTTATCAAATGGTACCATAGGTTCATCACCTAACAGAAGAGATGGATGGAATGGTATGTGATGTTTGTAAAAGTTTGCAAAATGAATATGACAATGCGTTTCTACAATGGACAGGTTAAAAGGATGTGAATGACTGAAAGCGGGCAACTGCAGTGCTTGCATTCTGACGGATCTGCTCCCTTGAGTAAATAATTGTTTGTTAAGTGCATGTCCGATTCTTAGTCCTGAATGTATGACTTCATAAAATCTGCTTTTGTGATGGTAATCCTTCCATTCTTTTATGTTTGGCTTTATGAGGTGCAGTTTATTATTTAGCACATGATTCCATTCAACCTGCCATTTAGATTTCAGCGCTCGCTTAATTGTTCCTTTATAGTCCTGCCAGGGGATCTTCATTTTGCAGACGTCACTCCTGGTTGCATTTCCTGCCACGGAGTCTGCGAGCTCGTTTCCAGGAATTCCAACATGGCTTGGAACGCAGAAGAAATGTACATTGTACCCGTGTATCGCAAGCTGATGCAGTTTTTGCAGGATATACAGTAAAAAGAGGGTTTTTTATCTGTTTCGAGCTAATTGCAGTCATGGCACTTCTGGAGTCTGTGTATATTACTGCGTTTTTATTGTTACTTATGTCGTCCAGTGCTGTCGATATTCCATATAATTCCACGGTGTACACTAGCTTTTGGATTAAGTACAATGGCACGACTGACACGACACTTTTGCACGGCAGCTGCACCAACCCTGTCATGAGTTTTTGAGCCGTCTGTGTATAAAGCTGTAAATTCATTATATCTTTCTTCAATTTAAAAAAAAACTCGCTTTCTATAAATGCCAATGGTACAGCTTTCTTGTCGTACTTGGCTAATGCAAAATTACATTGCACGGACGTTTTCATCCAAGGTGCGACGTAATTTTCGTATGGGAACAGATGCTCTACAGAAAGATTGAGTTCATATGATTTGGCGGTCTCGTTTATCCCGATTCCTATGGTTGGCATGTATGTTGTCTTATTTCGGAAGACAGCCGTCTGATATGTATTTTAAAAAATAGGTTTGGAGGGGTGTTCCCGCAATGAGAAAATCTTTAGTGCATATGTCAGTGTTAAGAACACTCTTCGCGATTGCAAAGACGGTTCGTGGCATTCCACATATAGGCTTTGAATACGTGACGTTCGGTATGCGCCTAGAATAATCCTTAATACGGAATGATGGACGGGGTCTAGAGCTTTCAATGTGGATGGTTGGGCTGAAGAATAAACAACACACCCGTATTCCATCTTTGAGCATATCAGTGATCGATATAGGCGGAGTAAGCAAAGCAAGTCTGCACCCCACGTCTTGTGGGACAGAACTTTCAGGATATTTTTGTAGCTTTCCGAGTGCGGAGCTTCAGCTGTTTGATGTGTGGTCCGAATGTTAGTTTTGAATCAAAAATCAAACCAGGAAACTTTTGTTCGGTTTTTACGGGAAGGGTTTTCCCACTGAGCTGCAGGGATGGATGTGGAAGTAGGCCTCGTTTTCGTGAGAAGCAGACTGAAAGTTTTTTCTGGCGAGAACCCGAGTCCATTTTCATCCGCCCACCTTGTGAGGCGATTGACAGTTGTTTGTATTTGTCGTTAGCAGATAGCAAAGTTGCAGGATGCAAAGCTGATTTGCAGATCATCTACGTACGAGTATTGCACACTAGGCGGGATGATATTAGTTAATGAATTTATTTTTAAGGAAAAGAGCATCACACTCAATACGCTACCTTGGGGGACTCCATTTTTTTTAATGAACACATCAGAGTGTTGCCCAGTCGAACTCTGAAGGTACGGAAAGTCTTCAATACATCGGAGCATTTTTCCACCAATTCCAGTATTTACGAGGTCCTGGAGGATTCCATACCTCCAGGTTGTGTCGTATGCTTTTTCTAGACAGAGAAATACCGACAGGCAGTATTGGCCATTTGCGCGAGCCTCCCGGATGTGTGTTTCAAGGCACACCAATAGGTCGGCCGTAGATCGGTGACGTCGGAAACCGCACTAGAATCGATTTATTCGCTTGTTCATTTCTAGAATGTAAACTAGCCTCGTATTGACGAGACGTTCAAAGGTTTTGCAGAGAGAGCTGGCCAGAGTTATCGGACGATAGCTTTCTGCAAGGCATCGGTCTTTCCGCGCTTTAGTATAGGGATGACTATTGCAGTTTTCCATTCGTTAGGCAGTTCACCTTTGTTTCAAATACGGTTAAAAAAGGACAGCAATGATTCAAGTGAAGAAGGAGGGAGATTTTGCAGCATGCTGTAATGGATTCCATCTGGACCACCCGCAGTGGCCTTGCAGTTTGCTAATACGAGTTCATACAGTGTGAAATCGCAGTTGTATTCTTCGCTTGCACTTGAGTGCGGTAGCTTCTTTTTCATTATTTTCTGTTTCAAAAACTTCTCTGTATATCCTGCAGAACTCGATATATTATAGAAATGTTTCAAGATATTTGCCTGTTCTTTATGCGATGTACTCCCCGCATCAGTTTTGTTAAGAGGGATCGTAAACGCCCTGTTTTCACCATCGATCTTGCGTATTTTTTCCCACACTAGTTTATCTGGAGTACGACTGTTTACTCTAGAGACGAACTTTTTCCATGACCCGTCCTTTGCTTTCCGCCAAACATAACCTTTCGCTTTTTTTTTAAATGCTAGGAGATTTGTGATGGTTGGACATCATTTGAAGATCTGTCATGCTTTGTTTTGTGCTTTCCTCATTTGACGGCAGTCTTCATTGAAGCTGCATCGATAATTATCTTTGTGATCGCCGTATTTTATTTGTCTATAGTTAGATGTGCGAGACCTTCGTGTTATGGCATCATCTATATCTATACCTTCGTGTTATGGCATCACCTGCACATCCAGTTGGCCAAGCTTTTTCATATTTAGCAGTCTGACACTTTGGTCTTTAGTCTCGATTTCTACGAGGAGATCTCCTGTTCTTTGCTTCTTCGCTTTGAAGTCTTTTCCAACACAGTTCCTGATATTCTTTGCAATTGCAAAGGCTGATAAATCAGCTACAGGTTCGTCGGTTATGGAGTGCACAAAAAAAAGCTTTCCGTCGACTTTTGCGGCACGTGTTTCACGTCGGTCCGGCCCCTTTTCAGGGACCAATCGGAAGGGTGTTTTTTGTTAGCCATAAGATAGATGTTGTTCGGCAGCCGC
Organism: Amblyomma americanum; assembly: GCF_052857255.1. NCBI lineage: Eukaryota > Metazoa > Arthropoda > Arachnida > Ixodida > Ixodidae > Amblyomma > Amblyomma americanum. The sequence continues at coordinate 180,518,666 of NC_135502.1, read as the reverse complement.
GCTGGTCGCCCACCATGGAGCCCAACATGGGAATGCGTTAGACGCACTAACCATATGTGGCCAATATAACTCTATGCATAAGGGCCAAGGTAGACCAGTAAGCGCAGGGCTAACCCTTGCTGCCCGGAAAGTAAGAAAATAAGGAAGGAGTTAGATGACAGGATAGGTGGGAGAGAGAAGATAGGAAAGAAAAGTGTGGAGGGAGGGACAGGAAATGGCAACTGGCTGATTTCCCCCGGGGGCGGATCAATCCGGGGGTACCGTCCGTGGGAAGCGGGGGCCAAAGTGGGGTGTTGCATCTGCCAAGGGGCCTCTAAGGTCCAAACACTCGGCGTCTGCTCAGCCACAAGGATTTCCTTTTCCCCAGACACGGCAAAGCCACGCACAGCCTAAGCGCGGGTGCTGGGGTACGTGGTGGCGCACTACTCACCAACATCCCCTAGAGAGGACGCCCCTGCAGGCTGCGAAATGCGGGATTCCGCTGCGCGACGATGTTAGAAACAACGAGCTGTGGGACCGCAGCCACTATCACGACGGCAGTGCTAGTGAGGATGATGGTGCAATTGTGGACGAGCAGTCCAGTGACTAATACATTTTCGTTTTGGAATGTGACCACGGGCGCAGCAGACGATAAGCGGGGGCTGCAGGATAGTGCTGTCGCGTTCCATTATTAAAGGCCAAATGTAAGTGACCTCCAAGTTTGTTTGTTTTTTTCGGAGATGTGATGTGGGGGGTTGACTTACAATTGTGTAAATACTACTTTGAGCCAAGCAATACACAGTCTACGCATTTGGTGATTTCTTTCGTTACAGTATCCTTCACTGAAAAATTCATTTTGTCTTGGAGAACCTCTATACTGGCTTTTTTACTTCTTGGCTTGCAATCTAAGCATGGCTGCTTAAATCTGCGAGCCAAAATTATGCGGCCATTCAGAGCACCTCAGGTCACGCAGGTGCAACTAGCTTGCCCGGCTGCAGGCGCGTCAGCTGCGCTGAAACAAATATGGTGACCACGGCTGAGTGGCTCTGGCAGTTGCGGCACTTTCCCAGTTCCAGTGACTTCAGTGCTGCCACTCGTAGACACCCAGAGTGCTCTTCCCACTCATCATTAAATGCTATCTGCCACGATGGGCAGGTCTATGCCACAGGGTCACGTTACCTAGATGGTCTACCCTGGTGATTTTTCACTCACGCCACCTACGACACCACGTTTCCTGCTTAACAGGACCCTCAACGCTAGCGCGTTAAAAGAGCTTACACAAGTAACCCCTGAAGCTTTGGCAATCATTCTGTGAAAAGCCTTGATATATTTAAGGGAGCCTCACTAGCCAGCTTTCTTCGGCGAGCAGCGGAGCAAACTGTTTTCTTTTGCTCAGCTGCTCTAGCTGTTCAGGCAGTGGCAGTCGCTACACAGTTCACGTTTGTAGGGGCGCCCAGGAAACCAATACGTTCCTGGTCTGCAGCTGCTTGAATATCATAATAACCAGAGAGAGCAAACCAGAGGTCATTTTATTCGTTGCCTCTGTCTTGAGCAAATTGGTTTCAGTTCAAGTCCTGCAGCCTGATGGTGGCTCCGATGTCCGAAGTGGCCGTGTGCTCTGCCAGCACCGACAGCTCCGAGTACAGGTTCTCCTCCTGAAAAATACGACCCGCTTCAGCATCACGCTCGGTACAGCACAGTTGTGCAATATCAACAAGAATAAATGGCCATAATCGGGACATTCCACGCAAAGGAAGGAGAACCACTGGTCCCTCGGGGTAAAAGAGTGGATCCGAAGAGAGGGCAGGGGCAGGTGAGATTAGGAAATCTAGCTGATATTCTTGACCCGCATGCGTAGCGAGCCCAACTCGTGGTCTTAAAGTGGCCGCAGCAGAGGCCTTTGTCCTGAAGTGAACATTGTTACAGGCTGATGAAGACAACAAAGCTTGAAAGGTGCTCTGGTCGACCAACTAGACAGCAGACTGCGTTGTCACACAAGGGCGATGACGACACCAACACAACTGACATGGGTGGATTTAAGCCAGCTCCGGGATTTTGTAGCGATAGATACATTATGGTAGCATTTCGAGCCTTGAGCGTGGCGCGTGCCACCCTGTGGCTGCGCCGCCACGCAGTCACGTGGTTGGTCACATGGTGCAGAGCAGCTGCCGGCGGCGTGGAGCCGTGGCAGATCCTGTGGTTCGTCACGTGGTTGGTCACGTGACCAAGTTCCACTTGGCCAGCTGTAGCTATCGCGTCACTCCAGGTTTAACCAGAGCTAAACCACTGCCAATTTTTTTCTACCACCACAAATTTTATTGAAATTTCACGGTACATTCACCGCAGTTATATTTGGTCTTCTGTGCCAGATGATGTTTTGATGCAGCGCAAATGAATTTTAAAATTTACCATTTCGTGGCCTCAATCAGGGCAATTTCTATGCGCAACCTAGCATGTGTTGTTTTGTGTTCGGTTTTATGGCACATGGCCAACTAAGACCATCATATGCCAAACGCAAGTTTTAATATGTCTGTTTGGTGTGATTAAGTTTTAAGGTTATTTTGTAACACTACAGCAGGTTTAGGACGTTTGCATCTTTTAGGAACGGAACAAGAGAAGAGGTTTTCACTAGTGAATTTTCTTCTAGGAAAAAGGAAGGGTGTAAATGGGATGTGCTCGTCATAAAATTGCGGGAAGTGCTTTTTTTCTAAGTTCTTAAAGTTTTGTACAGGATATAAATATGTGGTTAGTGGTGTCCACTTTTCTGCAGTGTGCGCATGTGTGATATAAAAGTTAGCATGCTCTTTAATATGCACTCTGCATTTGCTGAAGGACAAATTCTGAGCTTGTGTTTGGTCACTTCAGACAAATGATTACCCAAGCTGTCACTTACAGTCATTACTTTAGCCACTCAATGTGCAAAAGGTAGGTCTTCTGACAGCATCATAGGCTGTCATAGGCTGGTCTGTCGTGACGCCATAGTTAGGTCAAAGTCCAATTTTGGTTTCAGCTCACTGGTTTTGCAGTTTTAAAATACTTTTACTCAGCATTCTGAAAAATCATTTTTTGTATTGGAGAGGGGATTAAGGTGAAGTGATTATCAGTTCAAAACATTCAAAAATTGCCCGCAGTTGCTCTTTAAGGGGGGACACGGGTCTCTGAGACCAAAAAATGACCAAAAAACAAATTTTCTGAAAATAGCATTTTCGGAATCTGCAGCTATTATTCTCCAAGTTCACCAATTCTCTTCTTCAAGAGGTCAGTAGTTCCAGCATATTATTGAGTTTAGATCACCGCGAAATCTGAATTTGTGCACGAGCAGACAAAAAAAACAGCACATTTTTCATCGTGCGGAGCTGCCGTTCCACCGTACCTATCGCGGCCATGTTGGGCTCGTTTGAAAGAGCGCTCTCTAGGCTTCAATTTCCCGCCACTGCTGCTTGCATGCCCTCTGTGGCCACCAAGAAAAAGCACCACAAACAAGGGAAAAAACGCGGAATCTGATTCGCTGCTGAGCGCACGTGACTGAACTGAGCTACCCGATTGGCTGATTCCGCCACGCATCGTCTGCTCGAGCCAGCGTTGGAAGCGTCGAAGACGCCATTTTGTTGACAGTCGAGACCGATCAGCAACGATGCCTCTGAGTAAATTTCGTTCGCGCCACAAATTCGGGAAAAATAAGAAGTCCGCGCGCGGTGACAACTTCCGAAAACGTCCTGCATCACCCAAAAGCAGTGAGAACGTGCAGGAGCCAGCGGCAAGTGAAGTCCCCGCGGACGATATAGGCCTAGCGAGCTCGGCGACGTCTACGCACAGCGGCCGCGTCCACTGCAACACAACGATGCTGCAGCCTTCGGACTTGCTTGAAAATAAGTGAAAAGTGGAAGGAATTCTGCAGGAGCTGGAATCAACTGCAGCAACGAAGAATGAGCTTGATTTCATCGGAAACTGTGACGACCGTCCCCTTGACAGTACAGACGGTCACCGTGCGGACGGTAGTGCTTTCACTATTGTGAGTTTAGAATCCTTCAACGAACTTTTGCATGCCGTGAAGTGTAGAGTGTGCGGCGGGGATGTGCAGGTTTCTAAAGGGAATCGGGAGTACGGTTTCGCGGTGAAATTGTCCCTCGTGTGTGTGAATTGAGGAGACACTGCGTCGGCATGGAGCTCGCCGCGCGCGCAAGGCAGCCAAAAGATAAATCCGTTTGTCGTAAATATTCTTGCTGCACGTGCGATGCAAAGTACTGGAAATAGGCAAACCGCGCTAAATGATGTGTTTGCTGCGATGAATATATCGTATCGTGGCCTGCACACGAAAACGTGGCACAGCTATGTGAAGAGTAAGCCGACGCCCGCAGCAACACACGCAGCCGAAGAAGTGTTGAAGGACAGCACCAAATCTGTTCGGCAGCTCTACCGTGAGCACGAGTAGACAACCCCGGGGACATTTCAGTCTCTTTCGATGGTTCGTGGATGACCCAGGGTCATTCATCCCGCATCGGTGTCAGTGCAGTAATTGAACTTTTTACCGGGCTCGCCCTGGATTACGTTGTGTTTAGTAATTTCTGTGCCGGGTGCGAGCGCGGGCCTAAGGACGACGACCCGTCCTATCAAGCATGGAGCGACAGCCACTTGTGCCAAAAAAACACGGACAAAAAGTCTGGTGAAATGGAAGTACAGGCTGGGCTTGTGTTGTTCGAAAGGTCATGGGAGAAACATGGCCTTAGATACACTACTGTCCTTTCAGATGGCAACAGCCGCACATTTCTTGAACTGCAAGAATAGTCTGTGTACGGCTATGTAAAAATACAGAAAGAAGACTGCACGAACCATGTGCAGAAGCGAATGGGCACGGCTCTGCGCAATGCAATTGCCAAGCATAAAGGCTATGCAAAAGAGAGCCTTAGTAACAAAGGAAAGCTAACAGGCGACCTTGTCACTAAGTTGACGTCATATTACAGCTGGGCCCTGAAATCCCATGCTGGAGATATTGGAGCCATGCACAAGGCCGTGATGGCCACATTCTATCACGTAACGTCAAATGATAGTGCAGCAAACCACACTTTGTCCAGGCCCAAACTCATGGTGCCGCCAGAACGCTGCTGCAGCCAAGGGTGAGCCCGCTCCCAAGCACAGGTATAATCTGCAGTCACATGTGTGCAAAGCACTTTTCCCCATATATGAGCGCTTGGCAGACCGAAAGCTACTGGAGCGGCGCTTGCGTGGCAAAATTCAAAATAATAATGAGAGCCTGCACTCGCTGATATGGTCGCTTGCACCAAAGGAGCGACATGCCTCGCTGTTTTCTGTTCAAGCAGCCGTTGCAGGGGCTGTTGTCCGCTTCAATGCGGGAAATCTGAAGGCATCTTCCCAAATACCGAGCGAGCTGAGTATGAACCCTGGCCAACATAACATCAGGAGGATGGCTGAGAAAGACAGGCGCCGGACAGCAGAATCCGCACGCAAGCAGGCCTCCACTGAAAGCATGCATCGGGCATTGAAAAAGCGCCATTCTAGTCAGACCAAGCAGTCTTGACTACATGCCTTGTGCTTATTAGCCCTTAAGAAATGCAAATATGTATATAGCTTGATGAAATTTTGAATAATTTATGTATAGTTTGTTTTTACTTATTTTCTCAAAACGCAAATTTTGGACACCTGGTTGTTTTAGTTTGTTGATATCTCTGCACCTATGATGGGTAGAGATGTATTTTTTTTTTTTTTTGCTAAAGGAAGCTGGAAGTGTAGTGAGTGCAATGATCGAAGCAGATTTCTTTAATTAAGCTTCAAAATTTTTTTATTTTGCGAAGTTCATTGAAGCATGATAGGCACAACTAACTAAAAGGGTAAAATGAAATAACTGCTTCGATCGTTGCACTCTTTGGTCATTGTACTAGGTTGCCATGCATTAGAAATAATTTTTTATGGAGCCATTTTTTCGGCACGGAGGTACTGATTAATGAACAATTAAAATTAGATACCTCATAGATTAAATAACTTAGAAACAAATTACATATTTGAAATCAGCATAAAAAACTGAACAAATTGGTATGATTTCATTAGCATTGGCGTCAAAATAAGGAAAATAGCTTTGAGACCAGTGTCCCCCCTTAAGGAAGAGGAGGAGGGGGGGGTTCCAAGCAAAAAATTGCACATAGAAAAACCAAAAGCTGTGCTGAACCCCATTTTTTCAACAAACAAAAGTCAAAGAAATGCACAGTTCAAAGTTTGTAAAAACGTGACACACACCACAAAAAAGATGGCACGCACACAAGTGTTAACTGACAACCGTGGAAGGCCTAAGTGTTGTGTGAGAAAGATGGCAAAGCTGGATAACAAGTATTGATGAGAGAGCCAAGATAGCAGAATGCAGGCATAGGTAAGCAGGGGCGTAACACACTAAACAAGGTTTTCCTCAGCTATTCATACCATTTGGTCAGCAGTTAGATGCTTCTAAAAAGTGGATCTCAGCTGCAAACAGAGATAAAGACTGAGAAAAACCTATTATGCCAAAAAACGTGTTAAGCAGGTTCGTAGCGATAATATCTCGCTGCGCAAAAAATTTCCCCTACAAATGTCAAAAGCAAATCATGCTAGACATGCAATCATAAACCATAAAAGCACGTTATTTTTCCTTATGAAGTACATCGCACTATACGAGCACAGGTTTCAGCTCACCTGCTGCAAAAGCGCTGCCGCTGATGCCGTCAGGACCACGTCCACTGCACCTGCACAGAAAAGTAAATGGTTTCCACCACGGCAACCGACACAGAAACCACCAGCAGCAAGGTGTAACCACAGCACCAAAATAGCCAACGCTTGACACATCCTTCACGTGTATACACCAGTATAATGCATCCCTGATCTCTAGAAGAAAGCTAGAATTCTTCGCAACGCTAAACTGCTAGCCATTTTTTTTTCAAGGACTGACAAAGAGAGCATTTGATTCAAGCAACATTTTCTATGTTTCATATATGTAACCTTCATAGCACAAGAAACTTCTAACAAACACACTGGCGCTAATTTTTTTTTTTCTTCCACCTTTGATGAAAGATCAGCTTCCTTCTTTTCAAGCTCAAGACAAACTCACGATGTCCTTTGCCTTTGCTTTAGCTGTCTTCCTCAAACTGTAGACTTTACGACCAACATCATGTCATTGATAGGTTCTGCTTTCTCAATATAAATGTCTGCTGAAGCATTCAACTCGCCAACAGCTGCTTCCCACTTTTTTTTTTTGCTCAACCTTCTTTTCCAAGAGCACGCTTTTTATTCAGCTGCTGCTTTGCACTCTCAGCTTCCTGCTTCTTTTTAGCCTCTTGAAAAGCACAATAATACAATTTTGCAGAAGACATGGACGTTTGTAATTCAATTTCAATTTATTTCCCATGTACACATGGTGAGGGTCGAGGGAAAAAAGTCAGAAATTGTGGCTTGACATGCCTCTCGGCCCCTTCATTGCAGGGCAGCAGGCAACATGAAAATTACGTTCGCAAGTAGCGTCGCGAAATCCAAACAATGGTTGCCAAGAACGGTTGGCGCATCATTAGAAAAAACAGTAAGGAATGAAGCGCATACGAAAAATGATAACAAAAAAAAGTAACAGAAAAAATATACTTAATAGAAAAACAGGTCTTTGGTTATTCGAAAAGGGGGTCAACACTTTATGTAAGGAAAGAGATAAAGAAGCAGTGAAAGCATGATGAAATCTAAAAAGTAGCACATATATCCTGCATATCTTTGGCGCATGCTCATGATACATCAACTTTTGCAGCATGAAGCTTATTTAAAAGATGGGGGTAACGTGTTTACTAGGCTATATGTACCATATCTTGCGCGGCATGCTGGAATATGCCAGAGTTCGCTGTGTCTACTAAGGTAAACTTGTATATTTAGCGAAAGGTGGGCCGTGTCACACAAGTAGTTCACATTTTGTTTGATGTCCTTCTTATATCTTGCAGCCAGAATAAAATTATACATTTTCAGACACATTTACGGCATTGAACTGGCGGAACAAATCGCATGTGTTTATATCAGAACGACATTTAGTATTGCACGTAGAGCCTTTTTCTGCAAAAAGGAAGTCCTACTTTTATTGGTACCTGTAGTTGTTCCCCAAACTAAGTGCACACTTTACTTTGGACATAAAGAGCGAATTATACAGGAGAAGTTTAACTTTGCACAGAAGTAATATCATCATTATCCTGGCTACGCCCACTGCAGGACAAAGGCCTCTCCCATATCTCCTCTCTCCAATTAACCCTGTCCTTTGCCAGCTGCGCCCAACCTATGCCTCCAAACTTCTTAATCTCATCCGCCTAACTAACTTTCTGCCGGCCCCTCCTACGCTTCCCTTCCCTCTATACCGCATTTACACGGGCACCCTTAACCATGGTTAAGTAAACTGCGGTTACCCTTAACTATAGTTAGTTGCGCTCACACGGAAAGCCAAACGGTAGTTACGCCACTAACCGTAGTTACTGTAAACAGAGCTGGCTAACCTCCGTTTGCGCTTAACCGACAAAATGGCGGCGTCCGCGGAAGGCATGGAGGCAGCAGCAGCAGTGTCGCAGGAATCGTCCTCCCAGAGGCGTGTCAACTGGCCTGATGTAACAACAGCGACTTTGATTCGCATCTGGGAGGACCAGCTACCCGCTCTGCGTGGAAATACGTGCAATGCGCGTATATACGCTGCCATAGCGGCGGAGCTGAACGCCGGGCTAGCTCCGGGCGAAGGCCCCTACACTGCAAAGCAGGTCAAGCAAAAAATGGATAATCTGAACAAAAAATACCGTTAAGTGCTACCTTTACTCATTGCATTGCTCATCTAGCGCTGTTTTTATGGCGCGACGTCAGCCCCACATGTGCGGCAGCAGTGTGTTGGTTCAGCAACGTGCAAACTTTTCGCCGTCGTCGCGTATTGTTTACCTCGCGAGCGCCCAAGATGTTTCAGTTATGTATGTGCTCATATAAGAACTGAACAACGAGTGCCTTGTGACAGGAGCACTGTATGTTTCACTCGAAACACAGCGCCAGTCTGTTCGTTTCTTTTCTTAGTAAACTGCGCAGTTGTTGGCCTAACAAAAGATGGCACATATACACAGGGGGATTGGCCAAGAATCGGGTGGCTATTCACCTGTACTCAGTTAATAAAAAAGAAAAGCACCTTTTCGTCTTCATTTGTGTACGCGTGCATGCACCGCTCTGCATGCAAACTTTGTCTTTCTCATTTTCGCGGCAGCTGTTGTCGTTCAAAGCTTTTGTTTCAAACTGACAGAGCGCTGTACTATAGTGACCTTGCCATACAGCCGCCAGCACGCATGGTCAGCGTTGTGGTCATTACTTATCTCCTATTTAACTTACACTGATTGATTGGCAGGCAAAATTCTCATTCAATCAACTTCCGCTCAAGTGTAAGCATTGCGTGCAGAATCGAATACACGTGCTTCAAAATTTCACTCTTTTTTTTTTCCTGAGTTAAAGTGTCTTTATAGAGTGCACTGGTACTTCTGGCTACCAGCTAAGGTAACAGTTCAGCAAATTTCTCGATTTTCTGAAATATATAACCGTAGGCCTCACTGGCCTACTATGCAGATATTGCTAGAATGCTATCAGCTGAACCAATCACTTGAAAAGTTCCAACTGGTGCAGTTAAGTGACATTTTCACCAGTACCTGCCAGTTTGTACCTTAATATTGATGTAACATTTGTCTTAAGTCCCAGTGTTCACAGGAAGTTTGATGGCCCAAAGAGATCACCAAGAGCACATTTATTATTGAAATCATTTCTATCTTTCCAGGCAGCTGAGACGAACTGGAACTGCTACTGGCTCTCCTGGTGTCCCGTGGCAGTTCTACTGGCAGCTGCACAGTTTCCTCGGCAGCCTACCCATCAATGATGATGGGCGGGTCGAGGAAAGTTTGGAGGTAATTTACAATTTCAAACATTACCCAGCCGCCGCGGTGGCTGAGTGGTTACGGCGCTCGGCTGCCGGCCCGAAAGACGCGGGTTCGATCCCGGCCGCTGCGGTCGAATTTCGATGGAGGCGAAATTCTAGAGGCCCGTGTACTGTGCGATGTCAGTGCCCGTTAAAGAACCCCAGGTGGTCGAAATTTCCGGAGGCCTTCACTACGGCGTCTCTCATAGCCTGAGTCGCTTTGGGACGTTAAACCCCCATAAACCAAACCAAAACCAAACATTACCCGTTATTAGACTGCTCAGTCACTGTGGAATTCCATCACTATGAATTTTTTATATGTACAAAATACTGCACAAGGCACGCCGGCTACGGATACTAGAGAACTGAGTAGAAAAGGGAGGGAAGAGGTTGCACAGAAAAAAACTACACTTGTACAACCATGGTTGTCAGGCAAGGGCGAACAAAAGGTTCTTAACCCACAGCAGTTCAAACCAAAATGTCATACTGCAGTTCCCACCTCATCTCTATCTACTTTGGTTCATTGGTTCGGCCTCTTGCCAAGGTTATATACCAAGTTGTACGTAATTGATTACTAGTAATCTGTTACTTGTAATTGAATACATTTTATGTAATTTTGTAATCGATTACTTTTTCAGACTAACATTTCGGGTTATACAGTTATCCTTTTATTTTTATAGCATTGTTTATTGCCTCTGGGCATAAGGGGAGTTGGGAAGAAAAGAGAAAGGATATAAGTGGTGAAATTGAGGCCACGTCCCAGTTACGGCAGGAGTGAGGGCAACCCCTACCCGGATCCTCCGGAGCACAATCTACTCTGCACGGGTAAGACCATGGGGGGGGGGGGAGGGTTATCGCATTCGGAGGGACGAGAGCACGTGTGTGGCGCCGGAGGTGTTCCTTGTGAGGAGGGTAGCATCATCTATACTGAGGTACTGAGGAATTGAGGCATTGATGTGGGTAGGGTCGGCAAGCAGGTTGCAGAATCTGCAGAGCTTTGTGAATTGATTAGGTCACGTGGGACCCACTCAATTCGAATGGCTTGCGGGATGCGAGCCACCAGGCGATGTATATTCTGGCAGATTTCTGGGCTGCGGCTGACGCGTCGGAGTAGACGTATTGCTTGAAGGGCGTCAGTGCGGATGATAATGTGGGCTGTAGGGAGCAAGGTAACTGCGGCTACAGAGGGAAGCAAGTCTTGTATAGCAACCAGGTCAGCACAGAAGGAGGACGGTTCCGTCTTGTCAAGTGCAAGCTTGCAGGGACAGTAAACTGTAGTTGTTGTTACACAGCCCTGGATACTGACATAAACATATATAATAATTGAGCCGCGTTGTTATTATAACATATATAATAATGTTAGCCGCTCAGTCGTGTGGCTAAAATTCCCCTGTGAGCTTGCACAGTGTTGATTTTAGAGAAATAGGCCGGATGTTGCCAAGATCCGTCGGTGGCTTCCCTGCTTTTGGAATTGGGATCACAGTGGCCAATTTCCAGGTCTCAAGAACAGAGCCGTTTAGCCATACTGGGGCGGTAATTGACCACTGTAATCAGTTACATTTCAGATGGAGTTATTGTAATTGTAGTTGGTAACTTATTTTATGCAACGTGTACAAGACTGGTTATATATTACCAATGACACTCTCGATGTCTCATTCATTTTAAACATGCTATTGATTATTGCTCTTCAGTGATTAGTTTTTGCTAGACTGTATAATTAAGTTCTTCAATCATATATCTATGCAGCTACTAGACTGCATTGTTAAGTTCTTCAATAATATATCTATGCAGTTATATGCAGATAAAAGATTTGAACTGTCCCTTTGTTCTGGCTGGCATAGGTTGGGGCAGCTGATGATTGCGTACCATTACGGCAACTTTGACCATTCACCTGGGAAGATGAAAAATGCAATATACTATGTTTGGTCGTATGCAGCTTCCAGTCGTCAGTGAGGTGCCAGACACTGCCGAGGTACTGGCGTCAGGGGTAGACGGGCCCCTCGGCGACAGAGCGGACCCCCAACTGCTGAGCACGTCTCCCCTGGCTGTGCTACCCAGTATGAGTGGAACTTTGGGCTGCAGCAACCGAGGTGGAACAAGTGGAGGCGGCAGAAGCCGACGCAAGCGGGACAGCAGTTCCGTTGTGCACCAGCTTCTTGCGCTTCATAAAGACGAAGCCGCACAGGAGGTGAAAGCGGAGAAAAGGGCCCACAAATTTAGAAAGAAAATGCTTAGAATGACACAAGAGGGCAACGATATTAACGCCAGCTTGGTTCGGCTGTTAGACAAGTACATGAAATCAAAAGAGGATAAAGAAAATAATGACAGGTAATTCAATAAATCTTTTTGCTGGGCAAGTTGGTTCATTTTACTTGAGGTGATGCTTGTAGCGCGACAAAAAACAAACAAGGGACAGAAGTCGAACGGGACAAGTGCTACTCTCAACTAGTTTTATTGAAAGATCAATCGCACTCATTTATACAATTTCCCTTTTCCTTCAAGAACACAATCACCAGAACACTCATGCAAATGACACACAAATTTCACACGCATCACATCAGGCTATTTAAAAACTTATGCTCGTTAGAGTACATCTTTACCGAAGGGCTGCTGGCGCACTCCGACCCTTTCTTTTTGATATGGAACGCCTCTATCAGTTCCCGCATTAGTGCGAGCATGAAAAATGCCTCGAGAATGGGAGTGGAACGAATCCGGTAGTTCACTGCAAGTCTTGCAAATGCTCGTCATTCCTAAAAAAGACAGGTCATTGGTCGAAGCAAATGCGCGCTAAAGTGGGAACTGATATAGGCATTCCATATCAAAAAGAAAGGGCCGGACTGCATCAGCAGCCCTTCGGTGAAGATGTACTCTGAGGAGTATGTTTTTAGATAGCCTGATCTGATGCAGGCGTGTGAAATTTGTGTGCCATTCGTACGAGTGTTCTGGTGATTGTGTTCTTGCAGGAAAAAGGAAACTATGTAAATATGTGTGATCGATCTTTCAATTAAACTAGTTGAGAGTAGCGCTTGTCCCATTCATCTCTGTGCCTTGTCTGCTTTTTGTCGTGCTACAAGCATCGCCTCAAGTAAAATGAACCAACTTGCCCAGCAAAAAGTTTTATTGAACTTCATTTCTAGTACAGCGGGCCCTTCTTTCGTGTTTTCCTCTCCATCGCAAGAATCTGTGTTAATCACCCACATCACTTGGACGACATGCAAGGCAAGACGCTTGGCGTATTGCATAAGGAAAGGGCTGGTGCCAGTAGAGTTGGCTGCCGCCATAGACGTTGTAGATCTCTACTATTCTATTCCCCACAAAGAGCTGTTTACCTCTGTTCTTAAGTGCATTGAAGAGAAACCTAGTTTGGGGAGCTGCTCCAAAGACCACTCTTCAAAATATTTACCTCCTTCAGAAGAAGGCCTTAAGAATTATTTTTAACCAACCTTATGATTATCTTTCCGCAGCCCTTTTTCACAATAGTAACATGCCGAGAATATTTAGTCTCTTTGATATACGTCTGTCCTTGCGCTACAAACAGAAAACTTGGGACAAAATCGCTAAGCTTGAGCTCCTTGTACCTACATACCTGCTACGCCGTCTGCGGCACTACAACCTTAACACGCCACGAACTAACTACGGGATACAGATGCTTAGATATTATCTACCCGCACTACTCAACCGCCTTTGATGCAGGCATTGACATTAATAAATGCAGCAATGCTGAACTCCGGGCGTTCTTTCACTAAATAATTCTCTTTTTTTTTATGATTTGTGGCTGTTACGTATATGGTCGAAATATGCAGGCTCGTTGAATGCTTAGCGTAACCCGACAGCACGCCAATATCATGTTGTCTTCATTCATGTATGTTGAAAATTGTTATTTTTTATACGATGTCAATGTGTTCACTACTGTGAAATTAAGTGCTATAACCTCTGTATATCCCCTTTAGGCGCGATTTAAGACAAGAAGAAAAATTGCGATTCCTTCAAATATTGCCTATAAACAGCTACCCAAACTGAGTGGTATCAAGAAAAACGTTTATTAAGTCAACAGAAATTTTTTGTGATGTGGACATTTGTACACATGGCGCCCCTAGGCCGTAAAGTATGTCGACAACCACTCACATAGGCAGAACTATTTCCAGGTGCTGTGACTCTTCACAAGTACTTCAGAATGAATTTTCAATGCCTCTCAGCTTGCCCACTTCGATTGCTTCTACTTTCTGGTATGAAATTCATAGTAACAATCCTTTGCGGCACTTAGGCAGAGGAAAACTGCGCATTTGCGACAGCAAACTTGAGACTTCGAAACACAGCCTGTGTTTTGGCACCTTTGCGGGAAGTTGGCATTCATGTGAATGGGCCAGTGATTGTTTCCGTCAAACCTTGTAGAGTTTGTCGGCATGGGCATGCCGATATGTGAGTTTCGGGCAGGCTTTGCAGAGCTGGTGCTCAGTCTTCCCCTCTTGTTTGGTGCAGTCCTGTTGCTTGCAATCAAGCTCCTTGTAATGTCGGACTGAAAGGCCATAACGTCCTTCACATCCTTTTTTGGCAGTCCCTCTGCATTAGCATCGCGAATGTACTCAAACCAGCTGTCTTAAACTGCAAAGGAAATGAAGTGGGAGACTATTCCTTACTGGCCATTTCTTCGTCTTTGCATGAAGGGGATAGAGCAACATCAAAAAATCCAACTTGTCAACGCCACCCATAAATCGATTGCACTCGGCGATTACCTGCGGGCAGTTGATGTCGACATGCTCCTTTGCTGCTTCACTCCATCTCTTCACCTTAGTGATAGTGCCTAGTCCTACAACTGTAGAGATCATGTTGACCATTGTCGTGCCAGCGAACAATGACCACGTGTTCCTCTTCAACAATCTTGAAGTCGTAGCTTCCGCGCCCTCGTCTGTTGGCCCTAATCGTGCCAGACGCTAAAATTCCAAGCAATTTCAGCTCTCGGAAGAGCGGCACAGAAGAAAAATAATTGTCCATGTAGCATCTCATGTTGAGGCCATGCAGGAGCGCTTCCACAAGCCGCATCACAACCAAACCACCAACGCCCAAATGTGAATGGTCGTTGCTTACGCCAGTGCCTTTCCCTTGACAGAGCTCAAAGTCATGAGCCATGCCGTCTGAACTGCAGCGGACAAATACTTTAAGTCCTTCAGGGTTTGGCTTGTTCTTCACAAACTGCTTAGCGGGGACCCTTCCTGTGAAGGGCACCATTTGTTCGTCAATGCTGCTTTCTGTGAGAGGTTCCAAAGCAAGACATCGACTTCTGACGGCATCAATGATTGGTGCCACTCTCCAAAACTTGTTCTTCAGTGGATCCGGCGGAGCATCGACGTCAGTAACATGCAGTGCTGCTCGTAGCTTGAAAAAGCGTTTGCATGCCATTGCATCCGCAATGCAGGGGGAGTCTTGTGTCCTCCTGCCAATACATTAGGATTCTCGAAATTTCAAGATTCCCA